>NC_079382.1:19069166-19385000 GCF_021018895.1 Seriola aureovittata | reverse complement strand
TATCACATTTCAGCATGTGTGCTGGGTGAGCAGCTTTCACTGAAATAAATGGGCTTAATGGAGCGCCCTGTTTGAATACCTCATGAATTAGTTGATACATTATATGCTTGAATATTAGCAGGAACCTTGCAGGCTAACTAGCTAGCTGCTAGATACCTAGGCTTAGATTTGTTGAAGAGGCCATTCAAAGTGCAGTGCAGTGTTTAATGGTAAACCGGCAGTAAACGTGCCGTAAGTCTGCACTGGCTGAATGTGTTTTTTAGTAGTTTAGTTTAATTGTCAAGATCAGCTCCTGGTTCATTCTGTGTTTCATTTTGTCCTGGATTTCTCTGTCTTACCTGAAGGGGAAAACAAGATCAAAGGTAAATTTCTGTCCTCTTCCTGTATCTCTCCACATGTAAGGACCTATGAAGGAGAAGGAGCTGACCCCCGGCACAGTGTATCCAGTCCTGGGCACGTTGCTCTTTTTCTTGCCTGAGCGCTACAGAGAGAAGCTGTGCTGCGTCACTCCTCTGTCTCAGAAGGTAGACTCATATTCACTCTCCCACTCTCCGCTTTGTTCTATGTAACCTGAGCGTTCAACAGTCTTCTTTACCCTTTTTGACCAGCCCAAAGAAATCAGCACGCAGCCTTATCAGATGGCCAAGAAGGACAGCAACGGAGCAGCTCACTGCAAAGACGACACGGTCACAGAGGACAAAGAGACGGAGAGCGACCGAGCACAAACAGAGGAGGAAGACTTGGAAGCGAGGATCGTTCGGCCTTCGTGCCAGCTGACGGCTCACACAGTCCAGGAGACCGCCTTGTGATCACTTACTAACAACACACACAAGACACACACATACACACCATGAATGTCAGTTGCTGTACTGTCGAGTTTCTTTAAGAGTGGTGCAGCAAAAGACACATCATAGACGTGAGGTGCGTCACTTATTAGAAGGTCTGTAGGTGTTTTACACTCACAGAATCAGCTGAATGTTATTATAGAAATGCACTTCAGTATTTGTGGGGAAAGGGTGTTTGTTGGTACCAACTTTTTTTCTCAAAAAAACAAAAACAGGAAATCAAGTTTTGCCAGGCTGAAAGAGTGCATAAGCCCAAAAGGCAGCAGTCCATGAAGAAACCAGTCGATTAGTCAGTTGATCTGTATTGGAGACTCTGATACACAGGCTCTTTGGGTCTGTCCAGATGTGTGCAGATGTGCAGTTTGAAGTTGAGAGACTGGGCAGCTCTGATGCACAGTGAGCTGCTCCACTGTGACTGGATCCAGTCATTCTGTTTCAGGTATTTGCAAGATGTAAAATGTGTTATTTTTGTAGAGAAGATGGAAGCATAAAATCCCAGATTATGTATCAGAGAATATAATATAAAAAGAAAATATTGTCTAGAGAGACTGAACGTCAGTCGAAGGCATGACATGTCTGTGCTACTGTGATAGTGTAGTGTCTTTTACATGGCCTTGTTTTAATACGAATAGTCGCCTTCTAGCTGCTACCATAGATGTTCAGTTACAGAGAGTCCACAGAAGCTCAGCCGTGAGCTGAGGCAGCGCAGAGATGGCATTCCATGGGGGCAGCCTAATCAGTTTCTCATTCACTACATCCCATATAATTCACACTCGTTAGTTTAATTTATAGTGAGCAGTAAATCAGGTTTCTCTTAGGTTCCTTTCACTTAGGAGAATCACTATTTTGCAACTTGTGATTTTTGCGTCTATAAAATGCAACATATTACATGGTGGGATCTTTTAAACATTTGTCATTCCATTGTTGAGCCCAGTATTTACATTACATTGCATTTACATTTACTCATTTGGCAGATGCTTTTATTTAAAGCGACTTACAAGATCAATAGCAAAATTTAAAAATGGCTCCTTTTTAAAATGTGTCATGCCTGTGTGTACATCGAGTATCGGTCACTGTAATGCTTCCTCCTGTCCATACTGGTCATTAAGAGATCCTTCCTAACAAGAGTCCAGTGCCAGAATCCACAGTCCTCTCTGAGCTGAAGCTGATCCGAGGCCTCAGGAGTATGAGTTGGATAAAAAGAATAAAAGCATGTGAGTGTCTTTTAAGTTAGTTTTAACTAAATTCCTCAGCATTTCCTCAGAACGTTTCCTTGCTGAGTCAAGGAAAATGAAGATACCCATTGAATCTGTCTAATTCAGACTGCTGAAGCCTCATGAGGCAAACTTTAATATATATATTTGAGAGACATTTTTCCACAGAACATATTGGAGTCATGTCAGGAAATGATCTCTTCACAGCCAAGAGGAATAATTACACTGAACAAACAGTGTAACAAAGACGTTAAAATGTACGTTCAGGCATGTCAGTAAAAAAATGTCTTAAAAATAGTAATAATGAAATGGACGGATACGTCTGTCAATTAAAGACATGGTGGAAGGAGTAGAATCTGTTGGGCAGGCGAGTTTGACACTCCAGACCAATGTGCTGCTCACTGGATCAATCAGGAAGTCCATGACATCATTTTGTGTGTATTTGAAATACACAGTTTTATGTTTTTTTCATTGTGTTCACAGTCACAGTGAACATATCTTAAACAGTGATAACTAGAATGACACTCAATAGAGCAAATACCTCAATCAATGCCAAACGACAATAATGTAGAAAAATGTCCTGTCTCGCATTTTTTTTTTTAAATGGTTCCTGAAACCTTTTAAACAAACCAAACTTTAATGGGTTCTTCTTTGGCCCATGTTTCATCCCTCCACCAAGCTTGGTGCAAATCAGTTCAAACAAACAAACAAACAAACATTCATCTCACAAAACCCCTGTGAAATTACAAAGTTCTTCACTGACTGAATGTCCTTTTAATGAGCTGGTATGAACGTGAAACCTCTTAGCAACACTCACCATCTGTTAGGTTTATATTTTACAGCACAAGTGGCTCAGTTACCTCTATAACATTAATATAGACCTTTCCCACATTTAACATGAGTTTACTGCTGCTCCCATCTGATATGACTGCCCTGAATAAAGCACAGCACTGCTCACAATCATACAGGCTAGACGCCTCCCTGAGCGTGAGAAGGACCTACTTCATCTCCATTAGTCATTGCCTTGATATATTTGACGGTGCGGACGATTCAGTCATCTCTGGTAATTTTGTATTTGAAAAATCTTGAAGTGCACGTCATTTTCTTTATTTTTAATTGAAGTTGGTGCCATGTGAATTGATTTGTGTTATAGTGTTTTGGCTTTATCATCATCATCATCATGATTGTCACAATTTTTGGAATCGCAGAATTCTTGACCTTCACCACTTCATCCATTGTCGTCGCGTGAGAGGAGAGGCTGTTGTGTGTACAGTGTTTTCAGTCAGTGCCGTCTGTGCTCTTGACAACAGACTCCATGGCCATGTTTTGTAATGTGAAGTCATGTGTTTGTTAAACCAGTCCGCCATGTTCCCAGAGACTTTTCCCCAGTTTGTGTAGAGTCCACTTGCCAAACAGTTTCCTCTTTCATTTCTAAGAGTAGCAGATACCAGACAATCGAGGTAACAACACGGTTCAGCAGCAGAAATGAAAATCTGCTTAGTTTGTCTCACATTTATTTAAACGTATTATGGACTCTGGAGACCAGATCCCCCTTTTCAAAACCATGTTTAGCCCTGCTCCGTTTGTACCATCATCCTGACACACAGAAATAACTCACTTTATCCAAAGCATATAGAATATGAATTTCTTTCATGTTTTCTTTTTTTAAATACAAAAGATGTATTTGAGATCTCATTTGTATATTTTTGTAATTTCACATAAAGCCTGCGACACATTTCATAAGATGAAATGTGGAATTCTATATGCAAGAACCATGAAATGTTTGATTTCAGCGAATGTCGGGCAGAATCGGGGATGTAACAGTCCGCTAACTCGAACCGGAAACAGCTGGAGCGACCAAACATTAGAATATGTTTGCATGCTAGTATCCTTTGCCTTATAGACGGCGTCTCACACAGGAAGTGTCCCTCAATCACAGCTGGTTTTAGTGTTACATCCCAAATTCTGACTGTCAACATTTAATGGTTCCAAGAGTTTGTGAAGTACTTTTAAATTCCACGTGACGATGTGTACTTTTATTTCTAATCACATTGTAGTGGAATCCTCCTCCATACCTGAAATTACTTGAAGTGTGAGCCTGTGATGTTAATGATACACTTATAAAACCCTCTTTACAACGTTAGGGAGTGTAATTCAAGCGCTGACATATTAACATTATTGCTGTTCAACGTGTCCTGTGTCACCTCTGGGTGGAGCCGCGTGATACGAACAAACACTAGCACATAATAAAGCACAATGATGTCAGTACTCTGTAGTCCTGCTGCTCAAAGAGTCTGACTGAAACCATCGGTTGGTCTAAAGCAGCTTAGACACTGTCCATGAGTTATATTTATTTTAATAACACAAATGTCAGCTTTAGGTTTAATACCTGCTCACTCTCTGAATATGTGGCCTTTTTACAGTGGAGCAGTCGGGACCGCACCGTGATACAGTTTGCGAAATAAAAGAACGTCACTCAGTAATTTCCAGCAATAATAAATATTGTTTGGATCAATATTTATTATATTTCTTCTCCCACCCACAAGAATTCTTCCTGTTATGCATTCCAAAAAAAAAAAAAAAACTAAACACAACCCCATAAGCACTGAAGTCAAGATGACTCCTCTGCTTTGGCTGTGCCTTCATTTTGTGATTTTTTTATTTAATTTAATTTTGGTTTTACTCCTCTGTATCCTAAGGTACGACTATTTTTGGGAAGCCCCTTTAATTCAGTGAACAGCGTAAATGACTGCATTTAAATCTGTTGAAGTTTCACTGTGTCTGGATGTATGAATATTAGATTTATAAATTTGCTGTACTTGAACTGAGATGTTATTAAAAATGATGATAATGACAAATTCTTATCAGTTGTTCACTGTTTTTTTGTCTTGAAATATCTCCTAAAGAAAATAAACACAGCATGTGGAACCTGTCACCTGCTTGTTAGCGCCACCTAGTGTTTAGATGTGTTCAGGGTCTGTGTGTCAGCACAGAATCACTGGTGATGATTTAAATCTTTAGAGTTTGTTTGAGTCTTTTAACGTGTCACTGACATGAATTCAAAGTTAAGGAGCTGCATTCAGTCCAATCATGTCAGTGAAAAGTGAGAACGACTAAGTCCACATTTACTTTAGTTGAACATAATTTAAAGGTACCTATGATCTTATTTTACATTAATACTTTAATGTGATTAATGAATTTTATTAGTTATGTAATAAAAGTAAAAAAAGGTATATATAAAATATTACAAATCTCATAATGAGTACTTTGACTTTTGGAACGTATATTATGTGATGATATTTTTAATAGTACTTTCACTAACCCTTTTACTTGTATTTGAATATTGTCACACTGTGGCGTTGCTACTTTTCTTGAGTAAAAATACCTGAAAACTTTTTCCGCCACTGAATAAGGAAATAATAAAACAAAAGAGTCAGGACAGCGAGTCACAGCACTTTGGTTTCAGTGGATAATTGTGTGGAAAGTTAATTAAACTGTGAAACCAATGGAAGATAAAACAAGGTATAAGTTTAATCAAGTCAATAAACGATCCCTTGCTGTCAGTGTTATTGTTCCATTTGTGGAACTAGTCCATTATTATTGCTGACCTGTGTGATAAGGATGAAGTGTCTTGATACAGGACTGGAGTTTGCTGTGTTAAAGTTGTAATAACCAAGTTTCTCCAGCAGAGTTCAGGCTAACATTAGTGTTGTGACACATTTGTAGGTGCCTGTAAATGTCCTAATAATTCTGTAAAAACAAACTAATATATTACTGTTGTTTTTACAGTGAGAACATTTTAATCTAAATACTGTTTTTGTTAAAATCCAAAGTCCTTACACAATCTTACGGTATCAGAAATTATAATAATAATATGTGACTGTAAGATAAGAGTATTGTGGTGCGTATGGGCAGCTACCTTAGCCGCTGTTTCCTGGTATTGTTCGTGCTGGCTCACTGTCACACTGCCACGGCTTCCTGGGACACTGAGCCATTGTTAATGTTATTACAATTGTGCTTTTCCATGACAAGTCAAAATGTCTGCTGCCGTGAAAAAGGCCTTTTGACAGTTACAATGTCACTGTAGCTTCCTGACATGATTCATTTCGACCGAGGTCAAAACCTTTTTTTTATCCCTAACTCCTGCTGGTTAGTGCTCAAACTTGAAAAGGTTATTCATTACATGAGGAAGCACAAGGTTTCCACGGGGCAGCTGCACATGAAGAGTCTGAACAAGACTCTGCCCAAAGCTAACATTTCAAACATCGAGCTACTGTACCTCTGCGAGGATGGAAACCTGTGCCACCCACTGACTCACTGTACAAACAAGTTCGTCTCCACCTTGGAACGTCTTAATATAGACTTTGATGAAGTTGTGTGATCTTACAGTAAATGAAGTCGGTGAACACAGTGGTGCAGTTGACGCCTTTAGGCCTCCTGTGTTGGACATTTGTGTTTGAGTTTGGATGGTTACCAGGAAACTCCACTTCACAGCTGCTGCTGAAACTTAAACTCTAATGTATTTACCTTTGAGGAGCGTCAGTTTGACCCACTGATGAGAGGTGGGTCATCTGAGAGGGAGTCGAGCATTGAAAACAAGTCATTAAAATGAATGCAGTCCAAACACAAACCTCTACAGGACCCCTCTTCTATTTACATCCTGGGTGGCAGCTTTGTATTCAGCTACAGCAGAAATGAACCTTTGTCTGTACATGTAGTGGACTGAAGTGGAAATACAATACATTACACAAATGTGTCCCACTAAGATACACACCTGAAGTGATGATTAGTTTACATATGGACACGTTTGGATTATTAAACAAGTGGGCTTTTCTGGAGGATGTAGAGAAGTTAAGAGAGTAAGTTATGAACTTAGTCTGTTTGGCTATTTTATTTAAACTGCCAAAGAACTCGCAGCATTAATGAACTTATAACTACAGTGACTGTTAATACAGACCAGTAAATTTAAAGAGGCCGTAAGTAATGTGTGACTTTTAATGCCACCTACTGGCAGACATCTATTTGTCTCAATATCTGAGAGCTGTAATTACTGCGAACAGTGAAGTTATATTTCCACCACAGAACTGAGTGATTACAGCAGACACCCTGCAGAGACGTGCTGTGAAGATTAATATTATATATAATAAGAGAAAAGTGCCGCTCATCTCAAATGTTACTTGCATTTACATTTAAACATCCACTGCTAATGGAGTTAGCATGTGAGTAGGACGGGGGAATTTATCAAAAACTCCACATCCTGTGTTATAGCACTCAGTCTCAATCCTAATGCTAACACACACATAATGCTCTCACCTGCAGCAGTAAAGACCCTTTAATTAGCATTTTAAAGTATCTGCTGCCAGGAAACCTAACAGACAGATTCTCTTTCTCCCTCTCTTTGTCTATAAACTGATCATCTCATCCCATCTGCAGAATTCACAGAATGAATAGAGAGTTGTACCACGTCACATATAAGGCGATACTGACGGAGACATTCTTTCTCTCTTTCTTTTTTTTCCCCACAAAATAGTTCAGTTATCTGGTTAAGAAATGCAAAACACGTGAATGCTTTTTATTTCAAACGTTTAACTACAGGAGACAAGATGTCTCCTACTTCAAAGTCTGTTCTTTCTCTATGTGAAGGTTTAATGCTTCCACGTTACTCTTGTGTAATTTGCATACTGGACCAAGATTCCTCAAGATCATGAGGTTAAGGTTAAGGTCATTATGTCAAGGTGTGTCCTCACATGCCCTCTTCCTTTCAGTTTGTTATTCACTTGTTCAAACGCACAGACCAATCCTCTTTCCTCCACTGTAGCTTGTTTTTGTTTTTTTTACACAGGTTCTATATAAGGCAACTTCACCTAGTAACTGCAGTCTGAGGATATGTGTGGCCCTGCAGCGGCTGTTTGGCCCACTGAACATCAGCCCAGCTCTGCAGCAGGAGTGTGCTCCAGTGCTGGGCAGGACGTACTGTATATGCACTGTACCTTCAGCATCCTGCTCTCTGCTTTCTGTGTCTTTCTCTTGGCATTCATTAGTCAAACCTTCCCACTCCGAGGTGTAGTATTTAAAAGAATTGGCTTAATTCTTGAAGTTTTACATGGATTTCTCTTCCTCCCCCATCATCCGACTGAGTCACTGACCCACTTCTACTGAGTTTTCCCCCACCAGCAAAAGCAAAGCGGCACGTTTCATCCCTTTATCTCTCTCTCTCTCCCCCCCCCTCCCTCGCCCACTCCGTGTCCACTCTTTTCCGCTCCACGTGCAGGGCAGATGGTGCTCCACTCTTTTATCAGCTGCTGCTATTTGCAGTAACGTCTGAGGCTACGAGCACGCCAGCTTGTGTGTATGCAAACTGTTTACTAAGGGCCAGCCTGACGGGCCAAGAGCGCTGCTCACATTGTGTCTGGATATCTCGACAGCATGTTGGTAAGTAGATGGATGACAGGTTGACTGCATGGAACAGATGACTGAGTGGCTGGCTCAAGCCGCCATGTTTGCTCCACTGACACATATGGGAGGGTGGCATTCCCAGAGTTGGTGCTTGATACCACACGATGAAAGACTGGTCCAGTAGAAACCTGAACCAATTACAGGTGGCTGTGCGTCATGGATCTTTGCTGCAAACACCTCAGATGCCATTTGATTTGACCTTTTCCATCAACGACAAAATAGGTCCCTGCAATTGCTCCAAACTCTCCTCATATGACCTATTTTTTTGCGAGCTGCGTGGCTGCATTTGGGTTAAATTTGGGCAAGTAAAACCAATTTGTTAAATGACTAGATGAGTAAGTTTTTTATTTGGTTGCCAACAGTTAACTGAAAGGATCAATACCACTCCCAAATCTGTCCGGTAACTGTGACACTAGAGCCGGAGGAGGATTAGCTTAGCTCAGCATAAAGACTTGAAACAGGGTCTAAACACATCTATTTCTAAAGCTCACTAATTATTTCATTATGTATTGGTTTCCTGGAGTTTTCACAGGGAGGTCGCCAGGAAAGTGCCAGGGGTATTCAATTAAAATTCAAAGAGGTCCAGTTGGGCAAAATTGCCTCAAGCTAATGTCCGAAGCATCTCCAATAATAATCGTAAATAACTTCTCTAATAATAATTAAATGTTCTTTTCTCATTTCAAAGAAAATCAGGTTGTAGTGTGGCTTCAATTTCCCTTTTTCATCCCGGCTAACTCCATTTCACATCTTAACAGTCTCAACCATTTAAATAATTAAAAATCTCAGCACGTTTTTTACCTTTGGACAGTTTTAACAAGTCCTTCCCTCATTCTTTCCCTCTAATATCCCACTTTCACCACTCATTTCTCCAGTGTTGTCTATAGTCTTGTCGCTCCCCTGTGTGTATCTCAATCACTGACTCCAGTCACAATGATTGGCTGAACAGCATCATGTGATCAGTGCCATGAAAGTTGGAAAAACTGTGCTGGGCAAAATTGAATAATTCTCAGTAATTTACAGGGTTTAGGTCCAGGTCTGGATAGGACTGGTCTGGGTTTGGATCCAGACCATGGTCCAACTATCAGTGACCTATGGCATATGCTGTAGTAGAAAGTCAGTATGAGTAAGTATCCCCCATAGTGGCTGCCAAACGAAGAAGGAGTATAATAAGAACATCTGTCACATGGATTTCAAATTTGTAGGTACATGCGGACCCTTGGTGAACCTCCGTGTACCTGCTACATGAATTTTATGATATTTACTGATGCTTTCACTGCTGGTTGTGCTGCCTCCAAGTGGCCATAAAATCAATTAATGATGTTTTGTGTGTAAAACGAGCATCATAACATTTCAGGCAAAGACAATAGAAGAATATTACATTCACAAACAAACCATTTGGGCTTAACAGGGATTTTTGTTTCTGTAGCCTTTTAGTTTAACACACAAATGCAGCCTAATGGAGGTTCACGCTAAATTGGCTAAATGGTGAAATATTGATTTCTTTGCCACTTCAAATTAAATCCAAAATCCTGTTTTGTTTCTCATGTTCACTATTAAACTGACGTTAGAGCAGGTCAGAGGGCAGCTCACTGCATCAGTGTTTTACATAAAAATCCCTCCCAGAGATATCAATTGCCTCCTTTCAACAAATAAGGTTGCAGGTCATTTGTAAACCAGAAATTTAGAGCACAGGATCAAAAATGCTGTTCATTACTTTCATTACTGAGCTCTTTCTAAACAGACAAACACACAAACAATGCCGTGATGCTTCTTTTGGGGGAAACTGAATGACAGTCTGTCATAATGGAATGACTAAGCCCTGCGTGAGGGCTGTCCTAGAAACCAGGCTGTATCCATCAGGTAGTGTGATGGGGCACAGACGAGCTCAGAAAGCCATTACAGCCCTGTTACCTGGATTTAAAGGGGTAATCCAATGAAGCTGGGAGGTGTATTCATTGCTGCAAAGGGAATGCACTTTCCATGACACTGGATTTACTTTTTTCTTATATCTTCGACCAACGTGAAGAAGATCAGTGTTGGTCCAAAAGGTCACTAATAAAAGTCTAATTGCAGCACTGTATGGAGATACATTTCTATCGTTTTCTCATTGATTTTTTTTTTTTTTTTCACCCAGCACCTATTCCACAGAGCTTTTGTAGATGTGAACATAATTAATCAATGACTAGGACTGTTCCAGCTCACAGATCAGGACACAGGACACTGCAAAATCCTGCAGAGCAGCAGAGTGGTGACAATCACAATACAGAACCCACTATCTTATGTTACTGCCCTAAAAGGTATTACACCACACAGCTTAACGTTATTCTTTGACTTCACCAACAAATACTGGCCACTTGTTATTACTTGTTGGACTACATCTTAATTTTAAGTCATTCGGAACAAAGCACAATAATGCTGTTAAGTTTTAAGGTAACATCAGGTGGGAATGAACGAACACTTTTGTTAAAATTGTTGTTGCGTCACAGCACTGTCAGACAGTGAGACAATACTGCACAACAAAACAGTGCAAATACAAGTTGTCTTACATGATGCAAGGAATATTAGGAATGTGTTATTATAGCCTCTGTGAAAATAAAAAAATGTTTTGGTTCTGTGTAAAGAGCCATTAGTAAGTTTACAAGAGGTTAGAATACGTCCTCTGAGCAGCGCTATGTAAGGCAGGCTGGACCTAAACAGTGACTCGGTATTGGAAAGTGACTGGGCTGGAGCTAGCTGGTTAGCGTGCTAACTTCAGTAGAAGAAAACAAGTGATAGAAATAGAAGTAAATCAAAAGGGGCGGCTTTCCATTGGAGACAGCTCTTTGCGAGTAAAGGAATGAAGTTTGATGATGAACTTGTAACGTTTCCTCTAGACTGGTAAGTAAACAGCTGCTAATGCTAACATTAGCTATGTAGCGATAGCAAAAACTTACAGAAAGCTATATCAAAAATTTCAGAATTGTCTTTTTAGAACTTAGACTTATTATTTCTGAGGATATCCGGCTTATATCTGAGCTTCGACTGTAATCATCAATACAAAGGTCTCAAATATAAAAGGGTTATGATGATTACATGGAAAACAAAAACTGTAACTTGTAGATCTATGTGCCAACATAAAGTTAGATTTTTGTTTAGACGAGTTAAAATGCAACAAATGGAATGAAAATAACTGAGTGCAGAGATTTAAAAAAATCCATTATAGTCTACTTATAAGGTTTTAACTCTTATGTTCTGTGCAGATCACTCTGTAACAGCTCACCTTGATGCCTTATGACCGCTCCTGTTTTTATAATAACTTCTCATAAACATGATTTTGAGCTGATTACATTCAGAGGTCTGCTACACAAAACGACACATTACTACCATTTAGGCTGAGTTTACAGATCCCAGCTGTAAAACGTGGTTAAATACAGCGGATATCCATATGTCCATATGTTCTGTATGAGTGATTGGTGTTGAGAGCACTTTTTTTCCCGCAGCACTCACCTCCCAAATCCCACACAGCTCCATTTGGATGTGTGTGCAGTTCAGTATTAAAGCGCTGTCCTAAAGCCTCCATCAAGGACATGTCATTCGTGGGCCTCAACCTGGGTTCACCTGCAAGACACATGTCCCCCCCTCCCACTACACAGTCGGGGTTCGACACACGTGCGTGGCTCTCTGCGGGCTGCGGTTGGCTGAGCCGCGTCTAGCTCCCGCCTCCCCGCGTCTACGTCACCGCGGCAGTGTCTGTGGTGCTCTGCAGCGCGGACGGAGAGCCGCACTGCACACTGACGAGCCTGGACGGGGCGAGGCGGCGATCCAAGTGTGGCCCTCATCCATTATCGCTATGGGAATTACCACAGCGTTCTTTCTGAACCAAGCCCTCATCCCGTACTATCTGAAACCGGTCCACCTGGAGACACAGACTATAAAACACTGCAGTTGAGACTGACGCTGCATCACAGCCGGGCTCAGCTTCTCTCCTCCGGTAGAGCTGAGGAGGAGGATGATGACGATGAGAAACATCTAGAGATGAGAAGTGTTTCTCCAGCAGACAACTTGGACTAGGACGTCCGCGTGATCCTCTTCACCTGTACTTTCTAAATCAGGACGATGCCTGCCACGTGTGTGTCCGCAGTGGTGAGTGCGTTACATTTGATTGTTTTGTTATTTATTCTAAGGACTCCTCCAGCAGGTTTTTCATTTAAAGGGCCAGTGCCTGTTTTTTTTTTTCATCTTCCCAATTCTGAACTTCAAATCAACTATTTAAAATGTTTAACTGTAAAAATTAAACCTAGAAAGACATTTTTTCTTCTTATGATTTAACATCTGATCAGTGTGTAAGTCATTTATTGTGGATGAACAGCACAAAAGAGTTTAGGTGCAAGGATGAAGAAAGAAATGGGACTCAGCTGTCTATTGTTTACCCCGTTACACTCATGTCAGTCATGGAGTCTTATCTGTCACAACAAAGACATACTTTGATTTTACAAGTAAACAAAGAGACATGAAAGGAAAGATAATACAGTTACATGGGTTTATCGAGTCATTAAAAATGAGGCCCTGAGGATATTTTATTATTGTCATCGTACTTTTAAGTGTCATGGTTGGATGGGTGGATGTTTTCATGCCAGTAATCATGATGTCACTCTGGTGCCCCTTTGTTAGGACACTGATATGTTGACTGTAGTTGTGTCAGTAGCTGCTGGAGCTCATGGTCCCACCATGCTCAGTGAGTCAGATGAGGCTCATGGACAAAGACTTTCCCTTTGTCTCCTCACAAAGCAGGAAGGCTGCAGTTGAGCTTAGGTGATTCAGACTCCTGTAAACAGAGGGGGAAGTCTGTCTGCTGTGTCAAATGAGGATTGTCAGTGAGTTTGGTGTTAAGACAGAATAATGGAAGAAAATTGGACGTTCATTATCTTTTTGAGTGAAGGACTGGATGTGAATTCATTGTGAAACTTGCTGTATCAACAAAGCTTTTCTTCAGGATGATAAGGGCTTAGTTGTGTGGGGATTAATATAACTTTTTGTAATCCACACATTCATTTCTACTATTTTCTCAGGACTTTATTTTTTATTTTTTATTTTAAAAACCTTCTGAAAATAGCAAATAAGAAATACTTAAGAAATACAACTTAGAAAGCAAATGTATATTGTGTGAACAAGTAGTACAAACAGAACTGGTCCACGTCTGTTTTTGGACCATATTAACTTGTAGAGTTCTGCTACCAGACCTGAACCTGGAGAGTCCCAAAAAAGCACTGGCTTACAGATCGAGTTCCTTGTATAAAGCCTTGAGCTTCGGTCTGAGACATTTATTTTTTCAAATGGAACAAAATAAGAGGGTCTAGGCTTCTTGGGAGGACTTAACTGCAGCATATGATTGGCTGCAACTGTATTCATGGGTCAATGCAGAACACATTTTGTCATACCCATATATCCATTTATAGAGAGGGTCTGTCTGCATGCAGCCCAATATTTATAGCAGCTCCAACTGCATGTACAGACCATATGTATCTACAAAAGCACATCAACATGGCTGCAGCTGCATGCCAGGGTCTGCATGATGTAAACTTTGTGATCTATGTGCATGAGGATTTAAGGTTTTTTTCTTTTTACATAGAGAATGAATGTTGAATGAATGTTTTTCCCACTGTGCCAAGTCAAAACGTTTGCTGGGGAAACAGATGCACTCAGACTGCTGTACATTTCAGCGTGTACTTGTAAGCTTGCACTAATCTTGGAAGAATTAACCTCCATCTTCAGTTTTCCAGCTTGTTTCCCAGCTGTCTCGTGGCAAATCTCCAAAAACTACTTAAACAAATTAATGTTAAGCCAAAGTGTATCTGAATCACAGTCATACACTTAGAAGATATGAGTAAGGTTAAAAGGGAACGCTTGTTGTCCAGTAAGAAGAGATCATAAATTTAGTGCACTGCAGCATGAAAACCCAAAGTAACTTCAGTGATATAAATCAAATCGCTGCCAGTGTTCAGTCTGTTTCCTTCTATTTCATCTATCTGCTTTTAAACAACACATCATTTCTTTACAAAAACCCAATAAAAGGCGTGTTTCTGAACCGTGAGCCCAAGCCTACAGAGAACCGGTGTTTGAATGTTTTACTTTCACAAAGAACGAGCTCAGTTCTTCTGCTGCTTCAATCATTAGCAGAAAACTCAAACATCTACACAAACAATCATCTCTGGCTATTGTCAGTGATAAATTCAGCGTGACTGAGTCCAAACAGAGTCTCTCTCTGTGAGATGAAATGAGCTGCGACTGCAGTGCAGGAAGACATGAGGACACACTGCAACAGGTGCTGCCACGCTGCCTGCTGGCGTGTGTGTGTGTGTGTGTGTGTGCATGTGTGTATGCATGTGTGTGTGCTGGGGCGAAGTGAATAAGTGTAGGAGTGCATGTGTGTATTTTGTCTGCCAGTGTGTGTTTCAATGCATGTGTGTGTTTGTTGTTTGTGGTGGGCCCTCTTTTAATTGGATAGTAATTACAGCGTAATGACTCGTGCCACACACACACACACACACACACACACACACATACACACACACATACACACACACACACTGAAACGCAAACATCCCACCCACATTCAATTGTTTGTATGCACACACCTCATTATGTAACACGTGCTCCAACACACACACACACACACACACACACCTAAACAGTAACTCGATTGTTTCCTGTCATGCATACACAGTTAACGAAGTTATTCCTTAAAACCCTCAGAATTTAGATCAAGAATCACAATATTGGTCTGAAACTGCTGTTTGACCACAGTCCACTTCCTGCTCTGTGGTTCACTTTGTTGCTAGGCATTAATCACAAGTCTTGTCACAGGATGAGACTGTGCTCCGTTTGTGGCTGTGCTGCGAAGTCTTCAAGTCATACGTCTTGCAGACAGACAGCTCTGCCCTGACGTTGACAGGCTTTATGTGGCAGCACGCAAGCCTGTGTGTCCACGTGCACACCGACTGCTTATTTTAGGATGTTGTTAAGAAATGTATAAACACTCAAAGATGCTTCCATATCAAGTTTCAGGTGTGTGGGTTCATTTGTCCTTTGTGTGGAGGCTTAGAGACTCTATGCTCCAGGCTGAAGTTTTAGACATTGGTTAAATTTGCTGAAAACAGTTCTAAAACTACTATATTCATTTCGAGCTATGTGTATAAACTTTAAAATAATAATAATAATTTAAAAAAAAATCCTACAGCAGTTTTACAGCAGCATGCACTGAAGCATTTACCAATAAAACACTTCCGGTATCCTCTTTAGAAAAAAAAGGTAAAGAGAAAACTTGGGTTTTTATGGGAAATGTGGTTTTATTTTGCAGAAAAACAACCGCACTGACAGAACCCAAGCAGCAGCCATCCTGGCAAGGTGTTACAGCAAAATACAAAACTACTGAAACTAACTGCTGAAAGACTTTTACTCCTGAGTATAGGTCAATCTCCAAAAATTCAGGATCCTACATTTCCCATAGTGCAACTTGATAGCGGATCCCTCTCCCTGTCTGGTAAATGCCCAAAATTTTAATCTTCACACTCCCAGCTTGTAATACTTTCCATTATTTAAATGATAAAGAATACATTTTCTGCTGAGATAATGATGACATCATCAAGGTTATTTTCTCAGACATGACAAATCAAACAAAAGACATTATACAACTGTTTTAGCTGGCTGAGGAGTAGTCTCCATGACAACAGAAATGGTAAAATCAGTGGAGTGACTGTTAAATCTGCAGTTCCCTTAATGGCCACTAGCGTCAAGAAAACGGTGCTTGTATTGAAACCAATGGGAAAACCCTCCCAACTTCTCATCTCAATACAAAGCCATTACACAGCTCAACTGGCTTTTGAGAGTGTATTTCTACTAATGTGTACTAATGTGTATAATTTTACAATTCATTCGATTTATTACGTAATAATTTGAGTCATGTTAGCTTGATTGACAGGCGTCTCAGCCTGCTACATTCAGTCGTGGTGGTTGCTGTTTGTTCGTCCAACCTCAACTCTACCCAGGCTTCACTAAAAAATGACTGAAATGTGAATATTGTGGTGTCAGCACTTTGGAAAATATGCTTGTAATAGTTGAAAGTAAATCCAGGATTCATAACGTCCCCCCAGAAACTTTAACAACGCCACAGTCGAGATGCGGCACCAGTAACGCAGTAATGTTTAAACATGCACATAACAGAAAGAGGAGCGAGAGAGCGCAATACAATAACACACTATTGTCACCCCTCCATCAGACTCTCTTTCACAAACACACACACGTGCATGGTCCATGTAGTTCCATGTCAGTCAATGCAAACACCACCTGATGAGTTATGTCTGCAGCCGTGGGCCCAATCACATGCCAAGAAATGTGCACATTACTGACGGTTTACGCTCCTAGACAAAAAAAAACCAGGAAGTAAGAAGAGGTTTAGGGTCAACCATCTGTGACCTAAAAAAAGATTTGACCTATCGGTTGTACTTCTGCTCCAGTGCCTGCAGGAGAATGGGGTCTTGGGTGTGTCTGTGGACCGGCCTGCTGGCTGCTGCTGCTGCTGGAGGTAGAATTACAGGGTGTTCTGGTCAGACTCACAAACTTGGGGTGGGGGTGGGGGGTTTAGGTGTTTGTTTCATTGAGTTACTTGTGTGTGAGTGTGTGTGTGTGTGTGTGTGTGTGTGTGTGTGTGTGTATATGTGTGTGTGTGTGGGCAAGCTCAGCAACAGGAACCTGCTCTGCAGTGGTGCAGTGGTGCCACTCTGGTGCCTATATGATGTAAACAAGAGCTGCCTGACTGACGACTCCTCCCTCAGATCTCTGCCTTCACCCTCTGTTCTGTCTTTTACTGTCAGTGAGACATCAGCTGAAAGGCCCCTCTGCTATCTCCTCCACGGCTTAAACCTCGACACACAGCAACATGAAACTCCCTAAGATTAGATTGCGGTAGCTTTTCATCAATAGATCCTTACTCATTTCTGTAATGTTGCTAGTTTTAAAGTTGAGATTATGATATTGGGTGGAAGCTTTGACAACATAGTAATGTGTAAGGTAAGTTACTCCACAATATCTGTAGCTGCATCCATTGAAAAAGCTGCATTCTGCACATTTGACATAGTGGGCAGCAGAGGCAGAGAAATCCTGTCTGTCATGCTGTGTCCAGGCTGCACTGGATGGATGGTAGATATGAACATTAGACAGCTCAAAATGGTCACGTAAGGGTTAAAATACTATACGCCATTAACAATATTCTGACGTGACATGAAGTAGCATTAGTCCCTGCTGTGGGTTAAGCTCCATAAGCTGTGGATTCTTCTTTCCCTATAATGCAGCTTAATAGTGAGTCTTCATAAGAGTCTCTCTGCCCCATTAAACGTCCATGTGTTTGGTTTGTAACACAGGCTGTATGTCTTTATGAATTAGCCGTCCTCAAGCTCAAGATAACCCAAATGACATCATCATGACATCATCAGGGTTATTTTTCTAGGCTTGACAAAACTCCTCCAGAGCCGCAGAATAGATCACACAAACACTTTCACAGGCTGAACAGGAGCTAACTATGACTAGTTGATCTTCATTTGTTAGATGGGTGGAGTGTCCCTTTAACTGTGCAGGTGAACAGGTGAAGTGAGGATTCACGCTGGGAGCTGAACATGGCAGATTGGAAGTGAGCGGGGATGATGACAGCCCTGCTCTTCTCCCATCACCTTGTCTGGCTCTCTGATTGGCTGGTTGGGCCGGGCACCAAGCAGCTGATGTAGTTTATGGACAGTGCGGCAAGATATAGAGACACAGTTGGCATAATAAGAGGAAAGCTGCCAGCACTAAGACTGAAATTGATTCATGCATTGCTGATCTGAAGAGGTGACTGTGTGGAGGCTCCAGACAGTGTGTGTGTGTGTGTGTGTGTGTGTGTGTGTGTGCAAGCAGGAATGTACTGACACTGTGCCAGTGTTGCACTTTGTTTCCTCTTCTGCTTTTTTTTTTTTTTTTGTCTTTGAGGGTATTTTATTTTCCTAATTGCAAACAGGAAATGCAGCGGCATAAGGCTGGTGGTTTATATCTGACTGGGAGGGAGGGATGCTTAGAGATATTATTAAGACACACACACACACACACACACACTGACAGAGCCAGGTCAGCTGAGGTCAGTTTGATAATGTTCTATGAGCTATCTTACAGTACAGCTCTTTATTACCAGACTGACATTGATAATAATGGAATATGAATGCTGCGCAAAATAACAGTTAATGGATGTGACTGAGACATTTGTGTGTGTGTGTGTGTGTGTGTGTGTGTGTGTGTGTGTGTGTGTGTGTGTGTAGTAATCATGTAGCAATCAGTCGCTATAGCCTTCACAGTCACCAGATCTCAATCCAACACCTGTGGGAGATTTTGGAACCAACATGTTGTCACTTTGTGTTTCTCCTTGAATTTGTCACCCGTCTGTAGCTCAACGTTCAGTCCACACAGATTAAAATGAACTAGTTTTGAATATTGAGCCATAGGTTCATAGTCCCACAAAAAATAGTTAATTTTTTCCGTTTCAGAATCACAGAATCAATTATAAAAGCTGAGGAAAAACCAATGTGAGCATGTGTTTTACCACTTAAACAATGTGTCATAAAGCAGGACAACTCAAAACAGTAAAGTTCTTTAATTAAGTTCCAAACAATTGCCTCCGTCATTAAAGAGCAATTAGTTGCAGTTTAAAGACTTAAATTGTTGTACTCTGGGCAGTGAAGTATGAGGTGCGTGGGACTAGAATCAGCTGATGGTGCAGTGAGGCGGTGTACATATAACTTCCATAACTTTAGTGTTAATCAACCATTAGCAACCATTAGCATTTAACCTGCCAGTACAACAGTCAACATTTGGGAGGGCAAATTCTGATACTAAGTTTGTATTCTAATTGGAAAGTGGACGCTAGTTAGCATTGTTTGCTAACATTAGCACTGATTCCCACATATTCAACACGTCCATGTAGCATCATTCTCCATTAAGATATATCATATTTCATGATGCGTAATCACGTGTTAGCATGTTACGGTGGTTTGCAGCTGCTGTAATACCCTGACACATTGGCAGAACACGCTAATGTATTAGCAAACACTAATGGTGAAATAAGCAGAAGCATGTTTCAGGCTTGATAATGACCCACGGAAGGATGATTTTGTTTACTCAAAAAAAAATAAGTTATGAAGCTTTATTTTTCTTGACTCTTGGCAGATGCCTGGTATTTTTTTAATGAGCCTGCTTTTCGAGACAAAACAAAAGCACCGTGGGTACTGGCACGCAAGAGCATGAGCGTCTTACTTTGAACCATCAGAAAGTTCTCGTTTAATACCAGCATACCTTCCCTTCCACAGCCTCAAATTAAATAGTGAGTGATACACCTCAATTATGGTAATGTTCAGGGCATAAAATTCTACAAACAAGCAGAAAGAGCCACGGGGGGACCATCCATTGTCTATAACAAGCAGAATGTTCCCATTTTACTGCTGCATGCGCTTCCTACCAACGTTTTCACTTTGAACATTGATGTGAATGAATGCATTGATGTTACTGACGCAACTCGGTTATGAACAGCACGTCGAGAACATGCTCTGATGTTTATGGATGAGGTTCTGGGAATGAACACAAAGAGCCGAATGGGTGGTGTGGTCAAAGGACAATGGAGTGGTGGAAGAATGGACAGCTTTGTCCTTATTAGCACTAATCATGGATCGAGTTTGTCTTCCTTTAACTGTTTAATTAAGGGGAGTTTGTGGGAAATGTATTTTTTTTTTATCCTCCTTCGTTTGAAATAACAGCACATTTTGCGGTCAGTTTATGACCCATCCAATCTCTCCACTTCCTTGGGAAACTTGATGAACTGGTTCTACACTGGTTCGACTGTGAGCGTTTGCTGTTTGTTCAGTGGAAGATTTGGATCATGGATGACAAACATTCACATGCGTCATCAGCAAATTTCTGGTCCCGTCCTTCCCCAGGGCATCACTTCAAACCCACCAGCCCTGTTTATTTTGCACACACACACGAGTCGGTTAATCTCCATTCACAGCCACATTTTGTCCGACCCGGCCCCGCGCTCGTCTGGGTTTCTCTCGTAGCTTATGTCGCTATGTGTCTCAGCCCTCTTCCTGCTGCTTTTCATTTATGTCACGACACAACGGCGGGCGATTCTATATGAAGTTACGGCTGTCCACTCCTCACCAGGCATTCCTGATACCGTCTGTCTGTTCTCTGGTGCTTATTCTGGGATTAGACTCTCAATATTTTTGCTTTTTTCGAGAAGGCTGCTGTATCAGATTTGGCAATCATAAAACTATGAATTCCTTCTGGGACTTGGCTCAGAGTCTGCTATGTCTGCTACAATGGCCCCCAGAAATACACAGGAAATTAGGACAGAGATGCCGGAGTTGGACTTTACTGTTCCACCTGCTGTATGTAAACACATTTTTGTGAAGTGCAGCCCCAAAGCCAGAGGAAGCTCCTTAGATGGTCATCTGACTTCCATGGGGAACCCCCCCCCCCCCTTTTTTTTTTTCTTCTTCTTGCACTCACTTTTTGGTCATTTTCTTGTGAAACCAACGCGTGGTCGCAGCTCTCGCAGCTCTGCCTGAGTGATTGCTGATTGTGGAAACTCCTCAGGAACAGCTGTGTCTTACATACGTGGTAAATCAACAAACAGCTGTCAGCGAAAACATACCTTCGCACACTGCTGTGGACAAACTAATTGTTAATCAGTTTAAACTAATTGTTAAACAGGAGGAATAAAGGATTATAAACCAGCGCCCTGTTTGAAAATCTGCCATTGTAATTAGTAAAGTGCTGTCAGCCCTCTGGCATTACTGGAGACAGTCCTCCACCAGGCAGACTGCCTGATACTACTGATCTGACATGACTCACTCAGTGTGTGTGTGTGTGTGTGTGTGTGTGTGTGTTTTTGTCTGTGTGTGTTTAGACATGTGGGCCTTATTCCCCTAAATCCAGTGAGCTGTGGCTTCCCAGCAGAGGTGAGAGGGGTTATGATGTTGTGATGTTATGTGTCTGTGTTAAGTTCTTAGTTGCGCACCGTGGGGGCACTTAACTTAAGCGGGTCAGGGTGAGTCGGGGGGGGGGTGAGTAAATAAAATGATGTTGGGTTTAATGGGTTTTTGAATGAGGAATTTTAACACAAATCTCATGAGAGCAGCTTCACGCATTGGGAGTTTAAATGGCAGCGTGAGGTGCGTTTAAGATTCAGACTTTCCGGAATCTGCGTAACCTGACACACGGCACACTCATGTCTGCCGGCCCGGCTGTGACGGTGGTGACTCTACGTTTGCCTGCGTGTTGTGAGGCTTGCTCACTGCTGGGCAGGAAGCCGTTTGAGATTTGATGATTTCACGCTTACGTTTTGTGAGTCTCAGTTTGTGAGCTGATGAGTTAATAAACCCAACATTAAAATTTAATTTGAGCAAACAGAGTGAAGAGTGAACAGGAGTCCAAGTTAGCTTGTGTTCTTGGTCCTTCTGTCTGTTGCTCTGTCAGCCAGCTCTCCATCTGTCTGTCTCTCCATTCATCCATTCATCCATTAATCTGTCCAGCACCTTTGATTAAGAATCAGATACAGTATCTTTAAAACTACTGCAATCATCTGCTATTATCCTCTCCTAGGATATCTACTGACTTTGGTCTCCTGACTCTTTCTCTGGAAATACCCTACCCCACTAAAATTCCCTTTTCTTTTTTTGTTTGCTTAACGTCTTATACAAGATACCGACAGCCAGTTTACTCCGGATACTCATGTTCCTCAGAGGATGAACCTTCGTGACTTTGGTCGTATTGTGGCCTTTAGGCATATGAACACATGCATTAAGCATTCATCCATCACTTCATCCATCACATCAGCCAGCTGCTGGTCAGGCTTCAGTCTTGTTGGATAAAAATCTTGCCTTGTATATCTTTAAAAAGCATTTGAAATGTTTGGTGTGTCTCCTGACTGTTACATTCTCCTCTCCACTCAGCTCTTATATACAGTGGTGGTCGACATCTCAGCCCGGGTTTTGACCACTATCGGCCCAGCTGACCAGCTCGTGCTGTCTCCCCGCCAATATCAACACACCGACCCCGACTCGGGCACCCAGCTGGCCTGCGACAAGTGCCCGGCAGGCACCTACGTGTCCGTCCACTGCTCCAGCGATACTGTGAGGGAGTGCAGCCCTTGTCCTGAAGGCACCTTCACACGGGGAGAGAACGGGGTCCAGCAATGCCATCGCTGCCGGGCTCCGTGTACTGCAGGGCTTATTGAGAAAGCGCCCTGCACGGCCACCCAGGACCGCATCTGCACTTGTCCACCCAACAGCTTCCTGTCGGTGGATGGCGGCACAGAGTGCAAGCCCCACTCGCTGTGCCCTCCGGGGACCAGGGTGAAGAAGCGGGGCAGTGAGACAGAGGATGTGCTCTGTAAGCCGTGCAACAAGGGGACTTTTTCAGACGTGGAGTCGAGCGCGCTGAAGTGCCGAACCCACACGGCCTGCCAGAGCCAGGGGCTGGTGCTGCTCACATCAGGGACTAAAGAGACAGATAATGTCTGTGGACCGCCTCCTGCAACTCTGTCTTCATCTTCATCTGCCTCCACAACCACCACGCTGGTACCTGCACAGGTTTTGCTTGCACACAAAGCCCTGACCTCTTCATCTTCTCTATTATCCTCACTGACCGGACCTGCACAGAAAGGTGAGAGCAGGGACCTGTTAAAATAATTTGCATTTACATTAACTACTGTGAATATGTGTTTCATATGGATTTTCAGATAGTGGCGCTGCTACTCCTGATGCCGTGTTGAAATGGACTAGCCCCGTCTCTGCGCTCCAGCTCCATGTTTGATTTATACCGATGCATAACAAACTTAACACATAAAAAGCTGAAATCCCGTATTCACAAAAGCATCGCTGCCAAAGGAGCTTCTACAAATTACTTTATTAAGGGTCCGAATACTTATGCGTACATTACATTATGGGTTATTGAGTGTAGATTGGTGGGCTATTATATAAATGGCTATTTGTGTGCAAAAAGTGAATTAGTCTGAATACTTTCTGAAGCTACTTTATTTATACCACGCTCAGGTGGAGTGGATGTCTTCACATCTCATGGCATATTATTGTTCAAGTTGTTCAGCATCATTACATCAATTACTCACACAGTTTTCTTGTGGGAATTCCCAAAGTGAAGGACATCCGTAGGCATGGAAACAAAGTGGTGGCAGCTCCCTGTCTCAGGAATGCTACTATTTGTGGTCAGGGGGAGTTACGGGTTTTTTCTGTCTTGCTCTTTGACTCATCTGCTGTCGCTTTTGTCTTCCTGTCCGCCGTCCTCCTCCTCCCGTCCTCGTCAGCTCTCGTACCGTTTTTACGTCAGTCACGTCTCAGTCAGTCTGACGGCCATTTCTCAGAATCAACCACCCAGAGCCAGCCCCCCCCCCCCCCCCCCCCCCCCCCCCCCCCCACAGACGCCTATAATACTGTCACTGCTGTTTGTGCTGGCGCGGGATCGATGGCTTCTCAGCCAGTGAGTTTGACCCCGTCTGTGGGGTCTCGAATGGGGGTGTTACATACTCATGGCTGTTATTTTTTTTTTTATCTGTCATTTATTAGTGGAAGGGGGGGGGGGGGGGGGGGGCGGACCACCATGTGTGGGTACAAAAGTGTCTTCACACAACAGTTACAGCCGTGATAAAAACCAAACTGTATTCGCCATATTTCACCTTATGTAATTCACTACATATAAAGGCCCTTTGAAATTACAACAGCGATCTCCCGGCAACCACAGACGTCCAGCAGAGAATTTGCTTTGATGGGTTACAGGAAAGAGAGATACCGGTACCTGGAACTACAGCGGCGTGTCAGTAAAAACACATTCATCATGGTAGAAGGTGAAGGAGAAAGTAATGTGTCTAGGTGTTGTGAGTTTTTTTCCCGGCAGAAACAGAAAACAAGAAGTTAGCATGCTAACCAGCTAGCCTTGGCCTTGTCTCGACACTTTCTGATAGCGAGTCACTGTAGTACTCCAGTCCGCCCTGAAGACGTAGCGCTGTATTATAACGTCTCGTCTTGTAAACGCAACGACGAACTTCATCCTCCATCGACGGTGATTTACTCTAAACCGCACTGATGGTTTAAAACTCAAAATGTAAATGTTAGAGCTGAGAGGTACGACTTGAAATCAGGATTGTTTCAAACTTTTACCTCGATTATGTTTAATGAATGATACTTTGGGGCTTATTGATCGAGGGCAAAACGCAAAGTTGGAAGACGATGTGCATTAAAACACCTACATCAATTCTGCGTAACTCCCCCAACACGGGTCACACCATTGTCCTATTTTCCCAATCAATGTATGTTGATACAGGTTGATACGTGGAGTCTTGAAGCAGCTACATTCACAATGGAGGAAGAGAAATGCAGATTTCATATTGAGTTGAAAATATTCCCATGAAAATTCACTGAGTCTTAAAAGAGATTCATTCATCTACAAACCTGCATAACCTGGACAAAAAAAACAAAACAAAAACAAAAACTATCTGGATGGAGAGAAACCACACGAGGTTAAAGAGAAATGATATCAGCCCCAACATCTAGCATTAACTCCTAGTAAGCAAATACGATGATAAAATGTCAAAGTAAATGGAGTGTTGCTAGAATTAGTAACTGTAATCACTGAATTTCAGATTATAATCCCTTACACTCCTTGTTACTGAAAAAAGTAATCACATTACCAGCGCTGGCCATGTGCCTGTCCATGTCCCGACAAATTGGGAAACTGAAATTCATGTTCTCCAGCTTCTGCTCGCTGTCATTTTGACTTCACACTCATTCACAGCCGCGTTGCTGCCAGACGAAACACGAGCCTTAATTTGGGGATTAGACCCGCACCTGTGTACTTGTCTGTTGATAAGAGGATGAGAGGGATTAACACACATCCAGGTGACAATCCTAAAAAACATTCAGCCGACCATTTATGATCTAATGTCATTATACAACAGCCATTAGCAGCAGGACACAGGCGCGCAGCCACAACAGTAATCAATAGAGGTTAATGACGTACTAATATCGACCATTACAGGCCATTACAGGTTATTTCCATCTGGAAAAATTCTATCCGCTGGTGTTAATGTCAGAGATTACAACAGATTTATTTGGTGGTAATTTGTTAGCCGATTTGACCAATCTTCTCCCCCTCGTTTAAGTTTTTCTTTCCTTTAATATTCCTTCAGTTGAAGCCAGAGTCTGTTTAGATTGGCCCTTTGCTTAAGCTGAACAGAGGCTGCGACTGTGGGGTGAGCAGTTCAGAGCTGATTTGCTGTGAGATTACGAGGAGGAGCACAGCTGGGGCAGAGCGTGGCAGGAGGAGGAGGAGAGGCAGATGGGGCAGTTCAGGGAATAAACACCAAGTTTTCACAGAGGGATGTGAACGTACTGTAGTCACCCAGATCAATTTGTCACTTTCTTTTTACCACAATTTGACACCGTATCGACTGATGTTCATTACGTGTGGTCATGCAACTCTTTTTACTTTGAGAATCTGCATGTGTGGCGTGGACGTCAATGTATTTGGCAGCAGTTCTGCAACACATCAGCTGATTTTAGTTTATCTCAAATATCTACATGTGTGTTGGCTGATATGGAAATCAATACTACTTTAGTTTTTTTTATAAAGTTTATATTTAGAAAGATGTGAAATATAAACTTAATATCTCAACTTACTTTCACTGAGCAAGTTGCTTCCTCTGCAGGGTTGCACGGCTTGCACAGTAAAACCTGAGCGAATGATCCGAAACGAGTCAGTGACGCCACCGTGCTCCCCGCTGCTGTTCGTCACTAATGCTCATCTGCAGAGTGGCGCTCACCTGAACTCCTCGTTCGGGGTTCGTGAACTTTCTCATTCACTAGCGTCAGTAAAAGCCTTCTACCATTTTACGGTGCTCCGGTTGTAGAACCAGCTGCCGAACTTAATGGGTCAGCAGAATCACTTTCTGTCTTACAAAAGCTGCTTGAAGACCCACGTCTTCCAAGATCACCTCACATCTTATCTACCTATCTTATCTCTATCTTCTCTTATCTAACTTAGTGATAACACCTTGACGGCACTTGTGTCAGGTGGAATCTGAGACTGAGTGTTGATGCCCTTATTCTCAGTGGTCTCTTCTCGATCTACTCTGAGTTGGACTTGAACATCACGGCTCTTAATGTTTGTGAAGCTGATCTCTGCAGCCTTCAAGTAGCCAATCGATATGATCGACCTCGTCCCGCTCACTGGCCACAACAAACAGACTGATGGTAAATTTAACGTGAGCGTAAACCTTCCTGCTCACTACATATTTTTCTCGCAATAAAAACATTTCTGATAGAAAATCGCCCGTTAGATTGTTGTCTAACGACGACTAACAATATCGAAGGACTCAAAAATCCAATATTTGACCGTCACCCGAGGACGGAGGACGTCAGCAGGGGAAGCAGATGAGTGAGAGCAGAAGGGGAGGTTGTTCCTTCTTCTGTTTGTGTGCCAGATTGCTCACATGGATTAAAGTGTTAGAATTCCCTCCCTTGATGCCTTCTGTTTTCATTGTCTGGGTTAAGCAAATCTCTCGAGTGAGTGAATTTAATTCCTTCTCTCTCTCTGTCTCTCTGTTGTCTCTCATCTCTTACTTCTGCACTGTGACATCCCTTTGTTCTCTCTAATCTCCCTTCTATCTTTGTCCCCATCGATCACTCTGGCTCTCTCGTCGCAGGCGCCTACAGCCAGTCGGCAGCCATCCAACTGAAGGGAAGCCGGGGTGGGGAGGACCACCGTGCAGAGGGGCCGCTCTTCAGCCAACCTGACACTCCCACCCCGCCCAAACGTGATCCTCCAAGGACTCCACCGCCCCCGGCTCGCAAGCAACCGATGGATCGCGAGCAACAGCGGGGGCAACCCAATTCGGACCCTGTGCTTGTGCCCAACAGGCGGGCAACTGAGGGTCTGGAGGGTGCAGAGGGAGTCAGAGGTGGGACGGGTATCAGCAAGGTAGCTGAGCAAGGGAGCGAAGTTGGCAGAGGTGGGGTTTCCAGTTTCTACAGGCCCACTCGCAGGGGGTCCCCGAGGCCGAGCACCCATAATCACTTTGACATCAACGAGCACCTGCCCTGGATGATCGTGCTGCTGCTGCTGCTGGTTCTGGTGGTGATCGTGGTGTGCAGCGTGAAGCGGAGCTCCCGGGTGCTGAAGAAGGGCCCGATGCAGGATCCCAGCAGCATCATGGAGAAGGCCATCCAGAAGAAACCGTCAGCGCCTCCAACGCAGGTCAAGGAGAAGTGGATCTACTACTCCAACGGACAGGGTGAGTCTTCTTCCTCTTTGATTTCACAATGAAACGTTGTAGTGAGAGAGTTCGCTTTGTTGTGACATCACAAAGTTACAGAAGTACTGACGGCTCACTTTCTGAATACAGGCTGTGTGTACACTGTGGACTGAGGCTTTGATACTTTATAATAAAAACAGACATGGACATCTACCTTTATTCAATATGGGACCTTTAACAGTCAAACAGTTAAATCTGCAAGTCGGCTTACAGCTGGTGCAGCTGTGTCCATCTTATCTCCACTATTTTTCATGAAGGCAGCTCACTAGCAAACTATGCAGGAAAATGACATTGACATTCTTCATCCCGCCTACTCAGCTCTCAGCGGCTGATAATGGAACAAAACAAGATGTAGTCAGCAATATAAACATCTGGAACCAGAATAACATTTCAGCTATTTATACACATTTCATTTGTTGATGCTCTTTTTCCATGAAAACTTGCTTTTTTTAAAGATAGCAGGCAGCAGTGGACCTAACCCCGGGACAATGAGATGAATGGGCTAAAAGCAACAATAACAAGGATTTTCAAGGATTGTCTCATTTATGTACAAACAAATACTTGAACCTTCACAATAATTTCAGATGCAGAAATAACATTTAAAAAAAATCCATTTGATTTGGGGACTTTGGAAATTAAACAACAAAACCACATCCTTATGACTGACTTGATCTTTACCTTTAAATACTGCTAAAGACTCAATGTGAGGTTTTGAATGAGTGAAATATCCATTACCAAACCCCTACAATGCTCCACTGAAGATTGCATCCGGTATATGACATAATGTTTACGACAATGTCAGTTGCATTGTTACATCCTCAGCAATATGCAACCCTGTGATTCGCCCTCAGGGGAGGCGTCTTATCACAGCTTTGCCACTGTGTTTTTTGAATCTCGGGATGGACTGGTCACTCTGTATGCTTCTGCAACATGGGGGGTGGGGGAGGGGTCATGGACTCTTTGTGACGCACCGGATGTCCCATTCTGGTGTAATGACATGCGTTAGTTCAGCTCCTGAGCAGTAGCAGAACCATCTGTTGATGTGATCGCACCACTGAGGGAATCTGATCCAATCAATCCTGCCTCCACAGCACATGGTGCGGAGGGCAAGGACATGACCCTGTTGTAGTACCACCCTGCTGTCACTGTCCTCCCCCAACACACACTCACGTTGCCTCACAGCTCTCTGTTCTCCAATTTCATCTTGGTGTCTCCTTCCTTTCCTCTTCTCCTTTGTTTGCCTCCTTTGTCACTTCCTCCTACCTTTTTATTTTTACTCATTTCCTCTTCCTCCTTTGTTCTTCACTCTTGCTTTTTGTCCCTTGTCCCATTTGTTCGCTTTGAATATCTTTGAGTTCGTTGTATCTCTACCTCTTTATACCCTCCGTCTGTTTTCTTTTTCTCTGATGTTTCAACTTTGTTTTATCTGTCCTCTTTCTTCATTTCCATTCTTAACTTTTTCTCCTCTTTGTGCTTTTTGTCTTTTATCTCACACTCACCTCTCTCTCTCTCTCTCGCTCTCCATTACCACTGTTGCCCCCTGCAACTTCTCTCTGCTCCTGTCTCTTGACACTTCAGCTATCAACAAGTAGAGAACATTTTGCCCCCACAGCTGAGCTCTCCATTTCACAGTGAAAGAGAGAGAGACCCAAACTCAGGGGACACCTCCTGCCTGAGTCTCCACTTTGTAACTGTGTGTGTGTGTGTGTGTGTGTGTGTGTCATGATGAAGCTGAGCCACCCGCCACCCTCTCTCTCTGCTCCCTCAGTGACTGACCACAGAGAACTGGAATAATCTGGTTTTAGCTGCATCAGGGTTGTTGTTTGGTTGGCAAGGCACATTAGTGGGTCAATCGGGTGTCTTGCAGGGCGACAGAAAGATATACAGAGGGAAGGAAATGAAAAGAGAGAGAGAGTGAGAAGGTGCAGAAGCAACTGGCTGGTGAATAAATGGCTCATTTAGAAGAAGCAAAGCAAAGGCACTGGTGGAGACCAAAGCAGAGCTGAAAGGACAAACTTCAGTCGAATGCTAATAGTGATCTGTGTCTGCCGGGTGTAAATAAGCAACTGATTGTTGAAAGTTTGTCGTAACAACTTTATAAGGTGATAGCATGTCAGTGTTGTGCTTTCTGCCTGTTCTGCTGCCCTCAAGTGGCCAAAGGAAAAACAGGAAAAAGAAAAATGAAACAAACGGCGCTTTCATGTAATTTTTGGTGTAATTAAAATGGGTTCTCCAGTCATCTTTGATTTCCCCCCCAAAAAATGGCTTTAACTTAAAGCAATGCAAATAACCAAACTAATCAAACCATGAAGTGGGAAACTTGGCGGCATCTAGCAGCCTGTGCCCTGCAGATTAGATTTCAGCGAACACCTGGATTTTCTGGGTTCTAAGCAAATCTACTCTTACTTCCTCACTGAGAAATCTGGATCAGGACTGCCCCGCCCACGACTGCTGCTTGCTGCAGGTCGACAGGTGAGAGAGAGCAGAGAGTGTCAAGACGGATCAAACATCAGAGAGACGGATCAGAACGGTTAGCGTAGTTAGCATCTTTCATTTGTTTATGTTGTTTGTTAGCTTGTAACTGGCATGGCTGACACAGTGTTAGTGGTTGTGCTAATGCTAACTGTCTCTCTCTGCACTAACGAGGTTTCAGGTTTATTTAAGTCTTGTTTAAGTTCACAGATGGTATTTACATTAGACCACTATCACTGAACGAAGGATTAAAGCTGCAGCGCTGATGATTTGCTGCTTTTGTTATAAGCAACTGGGGTAAACAGTGTGTAACAGTTTTTACAGCATGAGTGCCTCAGCGCACAGTGTTTCCCCTGACAACCACAACTGTGCATTATATGAAAGAACTTCTATAATGATGCTTGTGTTTATGAAATTACTTTTTTTTTTCTTTATGCGTCAGAGATCATTTGTTCGGGAATAACTGCTGCCATTACAGATAAATATTTTTGGAAACATGTGTGTAGAGATGTGTGGTTGTGTGTGTGTGTGTGTGTGTGTGTGTTCTCCTGATTGGGTGAGTAATCCTGCGCCCATGTGTATGTATTTACGTGGAGATTGTACGTATGCACATGCAACCCGAACAGGCATTTTACACTGCTATTTACTCTCTGGAACATAAAACAAAACAGCTTCTTAATCCTTCCAAGGTGCACGTCTGGCTCCCCTTGAAGGTTGTAATGCCCCTTTACTAGAGCAGTTAAAACACTCGGGCAATAAAGGAGAAAAGAAAGGGAAATGTCAAAGCACAGATCACACACATACAGTACTTGGCATTTGCTCAGAGCCGGTCAGGAAGTAGTGAAAAGTGCTACTTCTTCACAGCAGGACTAAATAGGGCTTTCCAGGGCCAAGGGTCAGAGTTTCATTGCACATGATCTGGAAGATTCATTTGTTTATCTTAAATAATAATAATAATAATAATGATGATGATAATAATGATACTGAACTTTATTTGTATAGCACCTTTCATACATAATTGCAGCTCAAAGTGATTTACAGAAGAGAAAGAAAGCAGCAGAGGACATAAGGGGCAATATAAGCTAATAAATAAAAGCGCAATAAAACAATATAAAACACATGAATGCAGCAGTCAAGTTAAATAAAAGGGAATCAGAAAAATGTTGTACAAAGGTTAGTTTGAGGATGCAATAAGCTGACTTTACTGTTATACCACCTTTGGCCTCATTTTTTGCACTCAGCACAAACAACAACAGCATCTGTGGCATTGGTATATCCAAGTGTGACACCACAAAGGCCCTCAGGGAGAGACTGTCCTCAAGGCTGCGCTCTTACAGCCATTTATTCGTCTCATCAAGACACCGAAAAAAACTAGAGAATTGTTGAAGAGCGTTTAAAGAGGACGCAGCCTGAAAGGAGCGTAAATGACCGCAAGCTTTTTGTGCCGGTTTTGAGTGCGGCCACTTTCAGGACAGATATTACCACATTTGCCTTTTTAGACGTGTAACGACACCGAGGCAGCGCTAAGGCTCAGTGTCAAACGACATACACCAGACTCAGAGAAAAAAAATTCAAATTCACAGTAAGTGATTTGGACTTGCCCCAAAATGTAATGGGTTTGTCACTGGTGCATGGTCCATCCCTCCACCGAGTTCACAGCAAATCGGTTCATTAAAATCACAGATTCACGGGTTTAAAGTCTTATCAGATTCCAAAACACCACACACGTAAAGGTCAACGCACCGTGGCAACGTTGTACAGCACGCAAAAATAACACCCAGCCTATTGCAGATGCATTATGATATAGCCCTGTCCTATTTCCCATCATTCATGCATGTTCAAGCTTATACTTGTTCATGGTGTATTGTGTGGCCAGTGTTTGCCCAAAGGTGTGTAATGATGTGCGTCAGCAGGAATCTGTATCTGTAGGAGAAAATAGGGCAACAGAATGAGGATGGACTTTCTTAGTGCAAGTATTAAAATGTCTCCAAGTTGATTTTCACACTTCAGTGAAATGAATAAAAACCACTGGCAGCCTCGAAGGTCGTAAATCACTCCAGAACCTTGTTGTTCAGTACGCTGTTTACAGTTAATGGTCATAAACATGGAAAAACACCTATCACCATCACATAGAGGCTCGGCTGCGCTTCGTGTGGCCGCAGCCATATTATTTACAACATATATTTCCAAAGTAGGATGCAGATTGTAGAGGAAAACATGAAGGAAAACAACACTCTACCTGCCCACCATCATCTCTCGTTAAACATCCACACTGTTAATAATGCCAGGCTCCACATCCAAGCCCAGCAGGGAGCCACGTGTTAGAATATACTGCGCTGTGCAGTACCAGGGTGGGCCGGGGTAGCCTGCTCTCACTTCAGCCTGGGATTGATTGTGAAGAGCAGAGGTTGTGGAGGGGGGGGGGCGTTGTTGCCTGGTTGGAGGTATACAGCGCCTGTTGTGCTCCCGCACACATTTCACCAATTTAACATTGTGTTCCCAAATTGGACTGAACTTGAGAGAATACTATGTGATGTGATTAACAGAATGGTTTTTTGTAAAGATGCTGACACACACAGCACCCTGCTTCACATCATGTTACACACAATAACTGGGTGCAGAGGTGAGACCACTTGTTGGATCCAGAGGGGTTTTTTTCTTTTTTTCTTCTTCACTTAACCATTTCTCATTTCAGAGTTTAATTAGAGCAGAACCTTGTTGTTGCTGTAGAATCAAGAGTGTGGAAATACTAAAGGCCATCATTAATTAGTTCTGTTCCTGAATAACCACATTTTTCTATTTCTTTGATGAGTTGGACACTTACATTTACTCGTTCGACACAGGCTTTTATCCAAAGCGACTTACAAGTGAGGCAACTCAGGTTCAGTTTCTTGTCCCGAGGACCGCCCTCCCTGCGATCAGTGGATAACCTGCTCTTCCACCAGTGTGTCGAACACCTCAAAAGGCTAAAAAGACTCAAATTCAATCTGATACCGTTTGATTCCACGGCTCGACTTCGCCTCCCCCGACCTGCAAATATCTGCGACGCTAAACAGCTTTGTGTTTAGTTCCGATAACTGAATGTTAGCATGGTGACACGCTAAGCTGCGGTGGCAACTACAGTAAACGTAACATAACAACACCTGCTTAACATTGGAATACTAATACACCTAGCATTGTTAGCTTAGCTGAGCTTCTAGCATGGTTGTAGACTTGTAGTCTTGTTGCTGGGTAACTGACTTCACATCCCGACACTCAGATTCTCAACTCTGGTTAAAAAATAAATAAATAAGTGATACGCGATATCAGATATTTATAATTCATTATGTCAAACAACAAACATTTGAGGTTCTGAATAACTAAGATCATTTCTTACATTGTTGCTTTCAATAGGAAGAAGTTGCTCATTAAAGTCTTTAGCACTCAGAGCATCAGTGGCAACATGAGTGGCTAAGACGAGAAGCCCACGGGAGCTCTCTCTCTCTCTCTCTCTCTCTCGTTTCACAGGGCTGATGGAAAAGACAAAGTAATTAGTGTCACAACAGACGTCATTATCACCCGCACTGCCAAAAAAGATGAGACATTTTCAACACATAATGAGTCTCAGATGAGAAGCGACACTTTAGTGTTATTTTCCAAAACCACAAATGTCAACAAAAACTCATTATGTGCTGTAATACATGCCGAAATGACACTCGCCTCTAGTGACACACCTTCAGGATGGCTTAGTTTGTCCCTCCCAGGCTGTTATAGTTCCTATGACAGTGCTATATGTCAGTTTTCTATTAATACCAGCAACTAACAGCAAGTAGCTGATGTTTGACATTTCAAACTATCGCTGTTTGACATTTTAAGCGCTTACAAGGGACGAGTGAATACACGCAAACAAACACTCTACGCGGCTACTACCCTCGCAAATATAAACACATCTGCAGGCTGACACACCGAATCATCACGAGACTTATATAGGTCATTTAAACGTGGCCGGCTACCAGTGGCAGTGAGGCATGCAGAGCAGGGGGATTTCTTTTCTATCTGTGTGTGTGTGTGTGTGTGTGTGTGTGTGTGTGTGTGTGTTATGGCCGGAGAGGTGGATGAGAGTCGACAGGCCCTCGGCCCAGAAGGCTGGCACGCAAGTCCAGCTTCCCCTTCAGGATTCACGCAAGTTTATTAATCTTAAGCAGAAGTAGAGGACAGAGTGTGTGTGTGTGTGTGTGTGTGTGTGTGTGTGTGTGTTATTACCTTTGAGTATTTAGTCAATTTGAAGAAAAAGGAAAATGAGGTCTAACAAAGCTGGTTCTCACTTCTGCAAAGCATTAGGGTTCATGTGAGGGTGCTGGGGTGGAGGAAGAGTGTATGGAGGATTGCACGCATGTAGTGTATTTTGCCTGTCAGGGTGTCTGTGTAAGCATGTGTGCAGGCTTCACGTGCATATTTATGCTCGGCCCTTCGGCCCGTGTGTGTTTGCATTTCTGTGTGTATACATTTGTGTGCACGCGAGAGTGCGTGTATGTGTGTGTGAAGCCTGGCTAACATCCATTTAATCTCTCTCGTCCAGTCTCTCTCAATCCTCTGGGATTTATGCACTTAGCATGTTTGCTACAGTAGACATTAATCAGGGATCAGCCTGATTATGGAATTAATCTGTGTTGATGCTCAGGAAGTTTAACAGCCGTGTAGTGCAAGACGGTAAAATATGGTTTGGTGAGTTCTACAAATCGTCCTCCCACCCCGCGGTAGTAGAAGACAGAAGCATGAGCGCATTATCGGGTTTAAAGAGAAAGATCGTCAAAGTGGGAAATGCACTTATTTGGTTTCTTTGCTGATTGAAACGATTGATGCCACTTTCTTATCTATACACAGAATAAGAAGCAACTGCCAGCAGCCAGCTGACTTAGCTTAGCACAAGTCACTTAGCAATTCTTTTTCAGATCATATCAAATCCATCTTAACAAAAAAGAAAATTACAATATACAGTACGTTACAAATATAAGTTCTACTTTTAAGTTTTATTTTTAAAACAAAATCCAACTCCTAGAAATTTGTATGGTAGGTTTTGTTTCCTTTAGACAGAACTAGACGAGCTGTTTCCACCACTTTCCAGCCTCTGTGCTAAGTTAGGCTAAGCTAACATGCTGCTGATGGTGGCTTCATAATTACCACACCAGACACGAGAGCGGTACCGTTCTTCTCATATAACTCTAAATTAAAAAATGAGCATATTTTACCAAAATGTTTAACTTTCCCTTAAGGCGCGACCGCCACATAATTTAGTTCCGCAAAAACCTCTAAGAAAAGAGAAGACACGTGTAGCATCATGCTAACTCCCGAAGACAGTTCAGCGTAAGGAATAACTGGAGGTCCTGCTCATAATTCAAACAAGTTATGGTGGATATGTGAAATCAACATCATGAAAATATCTATATATACAGGAACAGGTGACATGCCGTAGTTGATGCAATGATTTGGTCCTTCATCAAACACATATTTCATAGATACATAGAGTTCATCTAGATACTGTAGATACAATCAGAGGACCAGGAAAAAAGGAGGTAAGGTGGTGAATGAAAAATGTTGACGAAACACACAAAATAAAAACCTTCAGGTATTAGGTTAACAGATGCCTCTTGACCTAGTTGTTCATGTACATCACCATGATTCTACTTCCTAAATACTCCAGAGACACGGACATCTTTTCCTGTCATGTCAAACCCTGCTGCATGCATATCAAACATGTCGTCATCATCATCATCATCATCATCATTCAACCATTTCTGATGAAAACCTGTGCATGTTAATAATAAAAGCACAGGGTGATGCACACACATGAAGACATGTGCCCATCAGCACTGCATTTTCTATGTCAAACAAAACAAGGGGGGGGGCTCTATATTTTCGAATGGCAAACAGATGAGTCAGCATTTATATTTCTATCCGAGTCACTGTCAAGTCACATTACAGTCTGAAGGGAAGTGGAGCGGAGAGAGTCTGAACGGGCAGCAGGATGTTTGAGGGGGAGAGGCTGCTTGTGAAAAATCAATATTCATGGCTAAAGACGTTTCACAAGAGAAATCAAGGACAATGTGAAGTGTGACGCTGTCTGAGATGCATTTATTTACCGTGACACACAGTTTAAATGCCAATAGAGAAATTAAGTCTCGAAGCCAATTCGAGAAAACGCTCTGTAATTTCTATGACAACTTGCTCTGGTAATTAGCTACTTCTCTGACAGCCGCCCGCACGGCTGTGACTGATATTAGCTGACGAGCAATAACAATCCAGGCCATGTGTGCATCTCTAGAAACTCCAGCTCAAGATGCACAGTTTCGACTGTTGTTCCGTGGAGATTCGTCAGGGTAACTAGCACATGACTATAGCGTGAACCCTTAAAAAATGATTCATGAGCGAAATGCGATGCTGCCCATGTTGTGGTATTTCCCCAGTTAGACTCAGCCGGTATGAGCATCAGATAAATAACAACAACAAGCGTTGACAGGTCCATCAGTCCATCAGGCTTAGAAAAGACTTGTAAAGTATTTGTTTTGACTGCTCCCCATAAAATCTTTGACCTCTTGTACTGGTTACTCAACGTAACACCCGTGAGTCCATGTGACTTCTGTTTTTTTAAGGTCTGCTTTTTCTTGAGAGCCGAACACGAAATGTCAAAAAGAGCGAAAAACGTGCTAATTAAGCATTGCTAATAAACGTACGCTGTAGCGCTGGGATCGTTGAGCTCTCCTCCATGTGAGTCTGTTTATAAGATAGACCGCTGCTCGAGAGATTCGGAGATGATAAATCTCCACGCAGCTTATTCTTTCCTCTATTCGATGAGAACGAGATCAAGCCCGACGTGTTTGGTGTTTGGTATCCGAACCTTCTCTTACCGGAGCGGTAACGGCTCAACAGCTGTCTGTACTCAAGATGAATGGCCGTGCGTTTCACCGCTGCCAACTGCACAGCAGGTGTGTGTCTACATACTAAAATAAGTCGTCGCTCCAGCTGATCCGGGGGACATCCGAGACGAGATGGCGCGACCTACTGTCTCTTGGATCATGCTGTGTGTTTGCGTGTGTAATCCTGAGCATGTGTGAGGTGTCGGTTAAGAGGTGGACCTGTTGCACTTTCCTGGATTGCTGGAGCTTGTGGAGCGCCACTGGTGTCAGGACTCAGTTGGACAACCTGGTGACGGAAACTGAATGTGGTACAGTTGAAGCAAAAGAGCGTCTGAAGGAATCCTGTGATTTCAGTCGTCCAAGTCATTCTCATTATGATCAAACATTAACAGCTGCCACAAATCTCAAGTCATGGGATCATCAGCAGGATACATCCTCTGGGCACCACGGATAAACCTTCCACACCGTCCAGTAGGTCTGTTCAGGCTGGACCTCAGCGCCGGACGGTGCAGCAGAGGCCAGAATCTTGATTTTTCTCGCCCCTGTTTTGGGTCAAGCTCCACTTTTGATCATCATAAGCATGAACCCCTCCTGGGACTTACAGTGTCAACAAGGGGTTTCCAAGCAAGCGGAGCTACAGATGGAGAAGCTCCACTGTGACTAATGAAACTCGCTGGAGGCTTCTTAACTCCATGGCCCCAGTTCAGGTTCTGACAATACGTTTATAGTCTCATGGGAAACCCGATAGCTTGGGCGCAAATGCCCTCAGCAGCGAGTGATTCCCGCTCCTGTCTGTCCTTGTGTTTCCTGTCTGTCTTCACTGTCCTATCAAATAAAGGCATCAAAGGCCCCCCCCCCCCCAAAAAAAAAAGTTTAGTTTCCAAGCCCAAGCCTTGATAACTTGACCTTGACAGTTTTTTGCTCAGACTCCTCCAGAGTCACCAAAGCTGTTATACAACTGTTTTCACTGGCAGAGTACAACTTCTTCACCTTACTTGACTTTGACATGTAAAATTAATGGAGTGGCCTTTTTAAATAATACACAGACCACCTTGCACATACAGTTTCTCTAGACCAGAGCTTTCTAAACTTAGAACTTTAAAAATAGTTGTGCTTCCAGCCAGATGTCACAGAGTAGTTCCAGCAAAAAGTGATTTTGACTCCTGAAGAGGTCGAATCATCCAGTGTTTCACAAGAAACAATCAAAAATGTAGGAAAAGTCTCTAAAATACATTATTCTGTGCAGACTAACTATATTTCGTCTTCTTCCCTGCCCTGTACATCATCGACTCAGGTTTATCTTGCAACCCCTTATTACCAGTGTCCTAGATGATGTGCTATGATGTGCACACTGGATGAGGTGAAACTTTATTAGAGTTAGAATTAGAAAGCTTTTATAGTCGTTGTAAACTCTGAATACAATGAAATTAGAAATGCTACAAGAGACGAGCAGAAAACCAAAAAAGACAAGACACAGATTCTTTATAATAAGACAGGCCGTGGATGTCCCTGTTTTAATGTTGCGGCTGACGGGTGTGCAGATGTTCAGGGTAACCGACAGAACAAGAACAACGTGTGTGTTGTATGGAGCATGGCGCTGGGGCTCAGTTAGTTTGAAATGAGGTAATTCTTCTGCTGCTGCATCCTGTTAACACAGGTTACAGCCGCTGGCCTACAGTCTTCAATTAAGAGGAAATACAGCAATCATGAGAGTCTCGTTGTCTTTTCTTTTTTCGCAATGAATGGTTTATTAGTGGTTAAAAAAAAATGATGACAAACCCACTTTTCTCTCTCTCTCTCTCTTTCTGCTCAGGGGTGGATATCCTGAAGCTGGTGGCGGCCCACGTGGGCACCCAGTGGATCGACATCTATCAGTCGCTGGCCAACGCCACGGAGCGCGAGGTGGCGGCCTTCTCCAACGGCTACTCGTCGGATCACGAGCGGGCGTACGCGGCGCTGCAGCACTGGACCATCCGGGACAGCGACGCCAACCTGGCCAAGCTGATCAACGCCCTGCACCGACAGCGGCGCATCGACGTGGTGGAGAAGATCCGCTGCGTCATGGAGGATAACCCACAGGTAGGAAGGGATGGATGGATGGTGGATGTACGTGTGCACCGTTGGGAACGAGGTTACCAGGGTTATTCAGAGGTGCATCATGAGAATGACTGCGACCTTTCCTGTCTTTACATATTTTCCATCTGCAGATCTGTCAACATCACTGGCACAAGCTGTAGTACACTCTGTTCCCTGCATCCCTCTCTCACTGAAATCTAATCTGCGAGGAAAGCTTTCTGGTGTGTCCCTCTGAAGCCAGTCCCTGTGGTTCAGCTGCATTCCTTACATTAAAGAAACAGCTCACTTCAGGAGGATGATTTGATGTTTAAACAGTGATTACACTCACTGTTGCAGCTTCTCTCTGCGCACTAAAGAGTTTTGGAAAATGCTTGTTTGGATAAGTGAGTTATGGAGGGAGGAAATGGTGCGACTTTGGATCAGATTTCTATCCCTTTGAGGTCTGAGTAAGTTTTCAGACGTGCTCCTGACTGCAGAGCAGAGTGGGAACTTTGGCCACTAGATGGCAGCACAATGGGCCTTCAACTTGTTTATTCGGCTGTTATTCTGTCGGCTGAGATGTATGAGATTGGACTAAGATGTTTTCAGAGATATGGATCTAAAATTCAGTGTGTGTAATCTTCTAATGCATTATGGGTATACAGTTCCTGCAAAATCAATGGTAACTGCTAATCGATTAAAAGAGCAAACAATATCTGTTTTTGGCTTATTTTACCAAAGAAAAGAAAGAGCACAAAACTATCGCTGGTGCTCAGACGAAGCTGCTGTTTCTTTACGTTTCAAACTGATGCCAAAATGTCAGTTTGCGTGGCTTCATGAAAGTACAGAGATAAATAAAAAAAGGAGACTGTGATTACATACGATACTTGAAATGTCACTATGAAACAATAACGTACAGCTGTACAGAGAACGAGTGGTTGGCGTCAAAAAAAGAAAGTAAGGGTCAATAACTTGAGTTTATCAGTGACAGTGGTCGACCACAAACCACTTGTGTTCAGTGTTGCACGGGCACTAAAAACAAAGAGATATACTGCCTCCGCCTTCCCTTGTCCACCTTCTTCTAATAAAGTGCATCTATTTTCACGGTGCAGCTCAGGTTCACAAACGGGACCCTGATACTGTCTCATTTTCAGCCCCTCAAACGTGCACAGACGCTGACATGAACGCAGCCCGGTCGGTGACTGTGATTCAGTGAGGACCTCGCACGTCTCGCCTCACTCCACCGGCCCCTCGCGACCTACCCGGTCTCAGTCTCATGCTGTAATCTCCTAAGAACACGCACACGAAAAAGAAAACCATAAGCTCTGGATCCTTCATCACCATCCACTCTCCTCCGTCTTCCTCTTTCTTCTTCTCCTCCAACTCTCCGGAGATTCATATCAAGTTAATGCTCTTGACCGCACTCTTCAAGGTCAGTGCTGCCAACTCTGTCCGCAAAGTTTTCTGTACGAAACAACAACAGCGGATACATTTTTTTGTAGGAAACACAATAGTTGGCTGCGCTAGTGCTGCACAGTTGGAGCCTTGTTGAGGACGCCAGCCGCCGTCTGAGTTCTACGTCTCAACTGGTTGTAATTCAGCCTTTCATCACAGCTTAATTATCAGCAGACGATCTCCACGATCTTCCTCTCTCATTGGATCGATGGTGGATAAGATAACAGATAATAAAACTGGAAGACATTGTGACCTTATGGAGACGTCGGTGTGTTGGCAGCAGCTGTGTTGCGTGTTGGCCAGAGTGCGGACGCTCCTACAAAAACACGATGTCGTGTACTTGTGATCTGGGGCGGTTTTTCATGGCAGATCCCTGATTCTCTCAGGTTGGTTTTTGAAGAACTTGCCAGAGTCCCGACCTCAACCCCATCTAGCACATCGTGGATGAACTGGAACAGCTAGGTGTTGTGTCTCGTGATGAGCGAGGATGACTCACTGCGTTATTCTGGGCGCTGCTCAGAGCAGTAAGCCACAACACACCGTGATGTTACACATAGCACTTTTCTTTGCTACAGTTTGCCCACTCTTCCAGTCTTCAGAGCACCCCCCCCCCCCCCCCCCCCCCAAAATACCAACTGCAGCAGGAGCCATCAATAAGAGACCTCGATACCCGTTTATTTGTAGGTCAACATCGAGTCTCTGATCTACACTGCAAGTGCACTTTCTGTCATGCATCGCATATTTTATGTTGCAGATGGAGATGAGAAGATCATGTGAACAGCTTAGATAGAGATAAACCTAAAAGCATGTGTGGGAATCAGACTAAGATAAGATCAGGCTGAGGACGGCTGAACACGGCTGTAGGGAAACAATAATGAATTTGTGTCGCAAAAAACATCCTTTCAAAAAAAAAAAAGGTCAAGGTCACTGTCGTATGTTCTGGCTCATTTCACAGCAGCTCAATGTGACTCACATATTGGAGGCATGTCGATACATGTGTTACATAAGGGGCAATATATGACATTGGGCATTGAACGCACAGTGGAAGATCACGGTATCGATGCTGCTCCCGCTGGAACAACAGAGCGTCAGCTGTCTGATGGACGTCTCTATTTTTATCTGAGCTGCTGCCGCGGAGCTGAAACCAGACAGAAAGAGTGACAGAGGTGGTTCCCTCCTCGCTGTGAGCTGCAGCATCCTCCGAGGGAGGGAGTTCAGACAAACACATCAAGAATATACAGACGCTGCTAACATATAGTATATATGTAGTGTATGTTTTACTTTGTGGTTCAAATACTGCAATATATATATATATATATATATATATCATTAACACTGAAAAATCTCCTTCATCTACAAAAAACATTACTCATAATATTATAGTCATTTTTAAAGATGTTTTATTCATGTATGAAATTAATGCTTAATAGAGACAAATCTGTAGCTGGCCCAGGGCATCAGTATGTACAAAGAGGTGATTTAATAGCAGCCGTGCTGTTTCCCTTCCATAAGTCTCCTCTGTGTGGCTCATGAACGCATCGTGTCAGAGACTGCAGCAGATGGAGCTGACTTCCTGAGGGAGGAGTGTAAGAGAGAATCAGCAAAGGGGAAAGATGGTGATTTTTTTTTTGCTGTTCTGTCTTTACTGTTTATCAACCAGGATGTCTGCAAAGTTATGTTGAAGTCAGAGAAAGGCTCAGGAGCGACGCAGCCCACCTCATGACCAATATTCAGCCTGATAACTCACATGGATTGTGATGTATGCACATGAGCAATGCTGATATATGGTGTTTAGTCGGTGATGTCATCGCTCCCCACATGGACGCACCGAGCTGAACACAGCAGGGACCGGGGAGTGACGATAACAACTTCCTCCTAGGTGGAAAATGTTGAACTAACTCGGAGGCTTATCTTCATACATGTTCTAGTTAGACCTTGGTATAAAAAGAGGGAACGTAAAGGTACTATTGTCACTGTAGAGCAACTATGGAATTACTTTGAAAACCCTCCGTCTCATGTAGAGAGGAAGGATACACATGCATGCGCCTGCTGTCGGCCATGTTTGGTTTCTAACGCTGCAGCACGCAGTTGCTTTTCAATGACATATAATTCCTTGCTAATATTTGTTGCTGCCAAATTAGTTTTGCAGTAGTTACGGTTAAAGTTAAGGTGCTGTGAAGTGTGCAGCTGAAGTGTAGTTACTTAAGCTCAACTGAGCAAATGTTGAACACTGCTGCCTCAATTAGGAATTGAGAGAACTGTTCTCCCGCCAGAGTTTTAAGTCCCAAGAGCACAAATTCAAACTTGGTGCCCTCATTACTGAGAGAGATTTATCTTCACCTGTCTGTGGTGGATGGCAAAACATGATTTGAAACCGTGTTAAGTATCTTTTTATTTGAAAGGTTGCTGATACTCTTACTGGGCCGAAGCACAAAAGAACAAAACAAAAAAACAGCTGTTATCTGTTGATGGGAATGTTTAGGATTGTTTAGGATTGCAATACCGATGACTCAGCGATTACTGAGAACGCTGAGATTTCTGGCACTAAAAAGTTAATTTCACTCTGTTTTGGAACAAGAAGTGCTCTGCTAATTGGACTAAGAGGATGGCCCGAGACCAACAGCTGAAGGCTGTCAGCTCCTGAGTTATGGTATGAGTGTGTGTGGCTTTGTGAGGGGAAGCAGTGAGGAAGCCGGCTGTCTAATCTTTCTGGTGGAAACAGTACAGACAGAAAGGCTATTCATCGTAGGGAAGCCTGGGTCGATGTGCTTTTCCTGCTGTGACGGATTCAATAATAATTCCTCTTTATTATTGGGTTTTTATCTTGGCCGTCATTCTTATAGGTAATGATAAAGTTGTACTCACCAAGATAATTGCTGAAATCTGGGAAGGCATCTATTAAAAGAAGTTTAATGAGGCACGAGTTCGGCGAACCAAAGGATTGGTTTTACATGAGTGTCAGGGTGAGCCAAAGTTATTTGGAAGAGGAAGAAAGTGAAGAGGTAAAATTTTGACAAAAACATCCTTTCAGGTTAAAAGCGTGCTGGAGCTTTTTCCAGCATGGACTGAAGTGAAAGAAAGCATGCGAGCTCTGCATCAGTGGAATGATTTGGCCTCAAACCCACGTGACAATGGACGTCCTGAAGTTTAGAGTATAATGCAAAGAAATATCTATAACAGACCGGTGTCACACATTGGAAAAACATGACTGAGGCTTCACTTATAATTGTCTGCAGATGCGTACACGGACAGCTGGTGGACACGCAGCTCTGATTCCACTTGGAGGACACTTTCCAGACATGCGCAGTAGAGTGTCGTCTACGTAAACCGCACGCGCGCACTACGAGTCAAATCAAAAATGGCCTCCCTTTCACACAGCCTCGTTTCAAACTCGGCGTCCGTGTTTGTTTCCCAGGGCACGCGCGCACTCGGTAACTTTGTAGCATACTCAAGCTCAGAGCAGCGAGCTAACATGCTCACAATGATTATAGGCACAAGGAGGCTGATGGGAATGTCATTCATTTTAAACAATTCTTACACCCATGATCTTAAATAGATGGGTGGAGCATTATCTGTTTGAGATCATGGTGGTAAGAACTGTTTAAAATACGTCTGACGAAGGTTTGGAGAGACCGAAACGGTCGGATGAGCCATAAATTGTGATGCTGAGCAGGAGCAGTGTGTGTGATAATCTTCTTTTCGAGACTAAAAACACACGAGAAGACGAGTCAGGAAGACATACAGCCAGTGAACGTGTGTGATTTGTTTTTAGAAATATGCTGCAGCAATAAATTCTTTATCGTATTAAATGCAGATTCACTCAGTATATTTCCTCTGTGAGGTCTGTAGATTACCATCTGACTGTTTGGGGCCAACTGGAGATGTTATTTTTAACCTCGGTTTTTATTTTGAAAAATTGGCAGGAAAGTAAAAAGGGAAATCACATATTAGCGAAATGCTTTTATGGATACTTATTGAAATATGAAGTAGTCTGCCACACGAGAAGCTGAAGAATCAGCTCTTTGTTATGTGTATATTACAATAAAACGCACACACACACACACACACACACAGACTGACATCTTTACAGTAGTCATGTTTCCCTTCGTGCCACAGTGATGCACAGTCAAATGCAATTTCTGCCTTAATTGGGTGTTTACGATTCAGGTCCCATTAGACGCCTTTCAATCGTTTCCATAACGAGCCCCATAAGATAATAAAATGAAACCACATCCATTACTTTGTGGGGGGGGGGGGACACGACAGAGATTTCCCAGAAACTGCACTGCTTCTTTTTTAAAGGTAATTCAGGGAGATTATCTGCATGTGTTTGTGAGTGTATCTGACATTAAGCGTGCTGTAACGCAGTCTGGGAGCTGGCGTTTCCACCGAGGAGATACTTTGAATGTCACAGATGAAGTAGGTAAAGGCTGGATGTGCGGTGACATCAAACAGCTTCTAACAGTGAGACTGGGCTCGGCTCCTTTCTTAGCTGCATCTTATTTAATAGCTCGTCTGTTTGGGGAGTTATTACAGCTGAGCGAGACTCTTTGCTGTAACATTTTTGATCTAATTAATCAAAGTAGCCCCAGTGTGTGTTTCTGTCCCCTGTGTCCTTCATGCTGCTGAAATCTGCCAACTCTGCCAGCGAGGCAGGCTGGCTCAGTCTGTGTGTGTGTGTGTGTGTGTGTGTGTGTGTGTGTGTGTGTGTGTGTGTGTGTACATATGAGTGTTGGACTGCGTGCCCACTGTGTGTGTGTGTGTGTGTGTGTGTGTGTGTGTGTGTGTGTGTGTAAGCCCCTGTCCCCAACAGGCCCTTGTGCTGACAATTCAGCCTGATCCTTTTCTTTCTTTCACTGTCTCTGTCTCTCTCTCTCTCTCACACACACACACACACACACACCTTAGCCTGGGAACGGCCATACTGTTCTTCCGTATACTGAGCCTGGCACCCCGGCTCCATCCTCAGCAGCTCCTCGCATCTGCCAGCAGAGAGAAATCAGATTCCATGTGGTCTGAGGCGCTTTCAGATAAAGTGCTCTATCTGTGTGGGCAGGGCTTTTCACAAAGCAGTGGGCTGATAATGTTTGTTGCTGCAGTGTAATTTAGTTTATACGGCCTGTACATCATGCATGCAGTTCACTCATTTAATGGCATCAAGTAAGACGACACACATCACACATCAAAGGTTATTAAGCTGCACAACAGATAGAGTTACTTTGAACATCTAGATGTAAAAGCGATGGTAATTTTCTGACAGTTGGAGAACCTCTAAGACATGAATGTGCATGAAACTCTAAAGATTATCCACATTATCCAAAATATCTCTTTCTTTTATGAAAAATTAGGCACAGAGAGCACAGGGAGGAGAGTTAATCACCCTACCACAAAGCTTTTCTCTAAGAAAGCTTCAGTTTCTGTCATGGGCTGCACTGATGGTGAACACACATCAGTTCTCTGATACAGTGTTCTTTCCAAAAACTTCCCATGCAAATTGTTCAAAATTTTTGCTGCATTTTTGAATTGCACCTCTTACTGGCTTCTTCACTGTCACCACTGCAGCTCAAGAGTATCAAAGAATTTAGATCAGAGATATAAAATGTCTTATAGCTTATAGCTGATGCCCGTATACCGTATACCTTCAGTATTGTGCCATCAAAGAAAGAGTGAGTTCATCATTAACAGAAAAGTTCGAGAACTGGGAACCTACTTCCAGAACCAGTGGCTCCGCCCACTATTTAGTCCTACATCGTCAGAAACAGTTTTTTTCTGCTGTATGGGGCCCCACAAGGAGATGGGCCCCTTTGTGGCAGTATGTGGTCCAGCTATAGGAAGGGGGTCCTGGCCTCCAGTTGCTAAGAGAAACTGGGGTTGAAACTGGGCAGGTGATGCTTATGAGAAAAAACAGGTTGTTTAAGCTTCTTTTACATTGGTTCAAAAACCCGCTAACACTCGCTAACACAAGGCTTTTGAGGTACAATTCACTCCCACGTCAAATGCCTGCAGTTCACCCAGTCACAGACCTCTCACCTAAAATAAAATAAATTCTTAAAAACACACAATCATTGACCAAAGCGTCTCACATGGAGGCTCCGACACTTACAGGAGCACCAACCCCTGTTAGTCTGCACGACAGCTAACAGCTCAGTCTTTGAATCTGCGTGTGTGTGTGTTGTGTGTGTGTGTGTGTGTGTAAGCCCCTGTCCCCAACAGGCCCTTGTGCTGACAATTCAGCCTGATCCTTTTCTTTCTTTCACTGTCTCTGTCTCTCTCTCTCTCTCACACACACACACACACACACACCTTAGCCTGGGAACGGCCATACTGTTCTTCCGTATACTGAGCCTGGCACCCCGGCTCCATCCTCAGCAGCTCCTCGCATCTGCCAGCAGAGAGAAATCAGATTCCATGTGGTCTGAGGCGCTTTCAGATAAAGTGCTCTATCTGTGTGGGCAGGGCTTTTCACAAAGCAGTGGGCTGATAATGTTTGTTGCTGCAGTGTAATTTAGTTTATACGGCCTGTACATCATGCATGCAGTTCACTCATTTAATGGCATCAAGTAAGACGACACACATCACACATCAAAGGTTATTAAGCTGCACAACAGATAGAGTTACTTTGAACATCTAGATGTAAAAGCGATGGTAATTTTCTGACAGTTGGAGAACTTCTAAGACATGAATGTGCATGAAACTCTAAAGATTATCCACATTATCCAAAATATCTCTTTCTTTTATGAAAAATTAGGCACAGAGAGCACAGGGAGGAGAGTTAATCACCCTACCACAAAGCTTTTCTCTAAGAAAGCTTCAGTTTCTGCCATGGGCTGCACTGATGGTGAACACACATCAGTTCTCTGATACAGTGTTCTTTCCCAAAACTTCCCATGCAAATTGTTCAAAATTTTTGCTGCATTTTTGATTTGCACCTCTTCCTGGCTTCTTCACTGTCACCACTGCAGCTCAAGAGTATCAAAGAATTTAGATCAGAGATATAAACTGTCTTATAGCTTATAGCTGATGCCCGTATACCGTATACCTTCAGTATTGTGCCATCAAAGAAAGAGTGAGTTCATCATTAACAGAAAAGTTCGAGAACTGGGAACCTACTTCCAGAACCAGTGGCTCCGCCCACTATTTAGTCCTACATCGTCAGAAACAGTTTTTTTCTGCTGTATGGGGCCCCACAAGGAGATGGGCCCCTTTGTGGCAGTATGTGGTCCAGCTATAGGAAGGGGGTCCTGGCCTCCAGTTGCTAAGAGAAACTGGGGTTGAAACTGGGCAGGTGATGCTTATGAGAAAAAACTGGTTGTTTAAGCTTGTTTTACATTGGTTCAAAAACCCGCTAACACTCGCTAACACAAGGCTTTTGAGGTACAATTCACTCCCACGTCAAATGCCTGCAGTTCACCCAGTCACAGACCTCTCACCTAAAATAAAATAAATTCTTAAAAACACACAATCATTGACCAAAGCGTCTCACATGGAGGCTCCGACACTTACAGGAGCACCAACCCCTGTTAGTCTGCACGACAGCTAACAGCTCAGTCTTTGAATCTGCGTGTGTGTGTGTGTGTGTGTGTGTGTGTGTGTGTGTGTGTGTGTGTGTGTGTGTGTGTGTGTGTGTGTGTGTGTGTGTGCGTGTGTGCATGTGATGATGCAGTTGTGTGTCTGTGTCGTCTCGGTCCGAACAGAAAGTCACACCCGTCAGTCAGTGTGTCGTCTTTTTAAATGGATGTACCTGTGTTTAAAAAATCCTGCTTATACGCGCTAATTTTGGTTTTACTGTTATTAGTGCCAGACAATAACTAGACCGGAGAAGCGAGCAACAATAAATACCTGTGCAGGTAATGATTAATATCAAACTCAGACTTCGACACAGTGAGCCACAACAACTGCAGGAAGTTGACATCTGTGCCACAAAGCTGAACATGAGATTGTGTAACTTTGTCAAGTGTATGATGTACATATGCGCTGACTTCCTGTTACCTTGAGGCTGTTAACCCCCCCCCCCCCCCCCCCTCCCATGGGTCTATGTGTTTTTCTCTTTTCTGCATCTGCTCTTCAAAAAAAAGCAAAAAAAAACAAAACATTTGTTCCAGGTGCATCTGCTGTTGTGTGAGAGGGAGCGTGTGTTTGTCACGGTGTGCACGCGTGTCACTGCGCCGCTGTGCATGTATGTATGCACGCCTTTGTGGAGCGAGACAGAGCGTGTTTGTTCTGTCGGAGTCACGTAAGTCGTGTCACGCTGCAGCCCACTGACCCAGACGCTACGGGGAAGAGAAAGAAAACACAAGAGCAAGAGAACAGCGCCGGGGTTTCTGTGTCATGTCCTGTTGGAGCAATCCAACTGAACTGAATAGAAATCCATCAGAAAAGATTGAAACCTCCGCTGCATGAAAATGGATTTCCTTTAAAAAAAAAAAAGGCTTTGGTCCAGTTGAATTTCTGTTGCTTTGTTCGGTTGTTTGTTTGTTTTTCTTGGGACTAGTTTTCCCTCAGCTCCGTTTTTCATTCCCAGTGAGCTCGGTGAATGAGGTGACCTCTGTGCTGCTGCGACCTTTAGGCCCGAGTGGGTTCACGCTGAGAAAAACAAGACATGCTCTCATGATCTCATCCCCCAAACCAGTCGCTACTGGTTCAAACCACAGGTTCATTACCACACCAAAGAGGGAGAGAGGGGGGGGGGGGGGGGGGGGGGGCAGCAACAGAGGAAGAGAGAGAGAAATATGAGGAGAACAGAGGAGGAAATGAGACAAAATGGGACTGAGGGAGAAAAAAGGATGAAACTTTAAAGAGGGAACAGGAGAGGATGAACAGAGGAGGGAAGAAAAACAAGGATTGGGTACAAGGAAGAGAACGTAAGGTCAAGTTAAAGTTGAAGGGAGAGAAAGGATCAACTAGAAAGACGGAGAAAATGTGAGGAGACAAATACGACAGGATGTGAAACTAATGAGCTGAAAACTTAAAGAAACAAACAAAGGTGAAAGAAACAAAAGGGAAACAAGGAAATGACAACAAGAGGAAAGGATGGAGCTGTCAACCTCAAACAATTTGAGAATATATATATATATATATGTGTTTTCATGTGTATTGCATCAATAAGAAAACAAGGTGACAAGGTGACACCTCTCACAATTGGAGGGCAAAAGGATGTTTAGCCTGGACACAGTTAAATCTATAGAGGTTTCATGGTGGAATCGTTGATATATTATTATTAGATTATTCAGACGTGCTGTGTTTAATGACAGTGTAAGAGGATCATGTGCCCAGTGTTTTTTTGGTTGTTGTTTGTTTTTATTATCAATATTGTAATCATCAATCATATATGTACATGTGATATTACTAAAACTAGGTGGTCCATATGAACATCTGCTGCACCACTGTCCTCCATCAGCTTCCTCCTCGTTTGGCATTTCGCTGTATGTGACTTTTGAGTGTTTCTTTAAATATGTGTTTGTGTGTGTTTCATGACAGAAAGAAAATGTGGTACAACTAGAGAGAAAAGAGAGGGACAGAGAAAGAGTAAAAGAAGGAGGATATGAAGACGGAAAGAAAGGATGAGGGGAGGAGAGTTGAGAGAACGAGAGACAGTGAAATGAGACGCTGCATTCAGTGTTTCCTAGACGCGGGACAGAAGCTTGTGCAAATACCAGCCGATACATCTGTGTGTTTGAACAGTGGTTCATCTTACACTCATGTTTTTCTTCTCTTCCTGCCCCACCCCTCCCTCATCCTCTTCCTCTCTCCATTCCTCCCTCCACAGTTTGACATCAACCAGCTGATGACCTCAGTGAATGTAAGCCAAAGCCTCAGTCCCATCCACAAGGCGCTGGACTCTCCCAGCAGCGTCGGCGGCGGCAGCAACAGCGGCAGCAGCAGCGGTGGTAGCGTGGGCGGGGCCAGTGGGGTCGGCGTGGAGCAGTCGCCGGTTGACCGCACCAAAGGCTTCTTCCCCGACGAGTCGGAGCCTCTGCTTCGCTGTGACTCCACCTCCAGCAAAGACTCCGCCCTCAGCAGGAACGGCTCCTTCATTACCAAAGGTGAGAGGCCGAACTTCACCGCTTTACTGAGCGATCCCACCTTTAATTTGAGCTTGCAAACAAACATACTGGTGTTCTACAGCTTTAAAGCGCCATATTTTACACTTTCTGGTGTTTTAATTTGAAGTGTTGAGCCATAAGAAGATATATTTGTGGTTTTAAGAACCAAAAACCATCTCAATGTAATTTTGCATCTCCTCTCTCAGGCTTCTCTCTGAAGCTGTAATAACAACAGGTGGATGAGCCAATCAGAAGAGACGAGGCTCTCAACCTCTCTTCTGATTGGCTCATTGAACCTACAGTGTACACTGTATGGAGCCATAATCTCTGTCAGGGAAAAGATAGCAATAAAGAACACAGCACTTTAATTTCACTGGACCTTGTTAGTGTTTTTGGTTTCTTAAAGTTCAGCCTCCATGGTAAAAACAGTCTGCTAACTATATGTGTAATCCATATGAAATTAATTCTACAAAAATCCCTCTGTTTGAGTTTGACAGTTGTGGTTTCACAGTTGCTAGCTCATAAAGTTCAAATAGTACTGCTACTTTGAGGTGAGCTAACGCTAACAAACGCACTGAAAATCTTAAAAGATAATAAAATACATAGAGGACCGTCAACAAAACACAAAAATCATCATCAGTAAGAATAAAAGAAAAACTTAAGGAACAATACAAAGTTTTAACTTTGTCATATAGGAGCTGTAATTAATGAAAAATAAGTTAGTAACACTTATATTTAACTCCGTTATTTAGCATTTATCAGCAGCAAACATTGAAAGAGGTATTACATAGCTATGATATGCAGTAACTCACACATCATTCACTGGTCAGTGAGTGACATGTGAATTTTCACATTAAAGTCTTGTTTTAAGCAGTTTTAGCTTTGTTATCTGTGGGAGCCATTTTGACAGTAACAGCTGTGTTTTAAATGCTGCAGGTATCGGTGTAGAAACTTTCAGCATATCAAGTGACCTGTTACCTGATGCTGTTTTTATGATGCATCAGTTATGACATCCAAAGCCTGTCTAACTTAGATAAAAGAGATTATATTAATAGGTTTTATAATCCCCAAAGTAACTTTAAAAAGAATTCTTTATCACCCACCGGAGACTCACTCCCACATGTCCCACATTTTTATCTGACGGGGCATTTCTAGTAGCCGAGACAGATCATTATTCTCAGAGGGGAGAGACTGGTTTGTTGGCAGTGCCTTGTGTAGATGCTGAGTATCAGCAGTTTCACATTCTTCACACTCTTGGCAAGTTATTCAGACACTCACTAATGTGTCTCAGGCTTATTGAAAATGATGTGACACAGTGCACTCAGTTCAAACCTGGATGTGTGGGCGCTCAGTGCCCTCGTGTGGTCCCTCTGCGTATTGCTCTTCAATTAAAACCACATAAGATATTATATTAGCAATAATTTATGTTAATAGAAAGTTGTACTGGGATCCGTAGCCACACTTTCTGTGACATTTGGGAATATTTCAGAAAAGTGTATACAAACCCCCGCAGACCGCTGCCTGGGATTTATTGCAATTGTCTTTAAAATTATTATTGTGTGCTAGTTCTTTCCAAGCTACAATGAACTAGCACATTCGTTATTAAGTTATTTAAAGTTATACAGTAATCTAGACAGTTTTAATTCAAAACATGTTGTAGAATAATAATAAAATATGCACAGTTAGACACAGGATTGTAACTGACTGACTTGATTGACTCTAGCCTCAGTTCTTGCCCAGTTCTGTTCTTGTTAAAGTTAGAAAGGTGATAAAGTACAATTACTTTGTAATCACAAAACTTTACATCTTTATATCAAACATACGTTACATTACATTTGAGTATCTATTACTCAAAGTAAAAACAAATATAAGCCTGGTCACAAAAGAAAGTGTCAGAACTCTATTAAGCATCTGGTTAGCACCAGTTAGCTACATGAGTTTCTTTCTATTTTACTTGTTCTGGGCTCTTTATTCTCCCCTGATATTTAGTAATTATTAAAAAATGTTTAACATTAATCTGAAAAATGCAACATAAAAATATTGATTTTTATCCTTTCTGTTTCCCCTGCAGAGAAAAAAGACACTGTGCTCCGGCAGGTGCGTCTGGACCCGTGCGACCTGCAGCCCATCTTCGACGACATGCTGCACATCCTGAACCCGGAAGAGCTGCACGTTATCGAGGAGATCCCGGCCGCCGAGGACAAGCTGGATCGGCTTTTTGAAATCGCGGGAGTCAAGAGTCAGGAGGCAAGCCAGACGCTGCTGGACTCGGTCTACAGCCACCTCCCGGACCTGTTGTAAACCGGTGGAGAGAGGAGCAAGAAACCACACAGACGAGAATCAGCACAGGATTTAATAAGGAATGTCTAAGCAGGAGGGATGAGTCAGATCTGGTTTTGTTCTCGTTAAGCTTGGGTTGATATTTGATCTGATGGCGTCTGACTCACCGTGTCGTTTTCTCACAATCTTACCTGGGTGTTATAGATAAGGTGCCGACTCCCTTCAACGACTCTTTCAAATCTTTACTGGTACTTTACTCCTATTTACCTTCCAGTCTCCTTCCTCTGTCGTCTTGTGTGTGCACACTATTACTCCTCCAAATGACCTCCATCCTCTGACATGATACAGGGTCAACAATCAATGTAACGAGAGCATTTTGAGTGTCACGATGATGTGTACTTTTTTCACTTTTCTTAGGTATGTTCAGCCTTGTTTGAGGCGGTGTTACGCGAGTATCGTGACCTTAACAATGAGGCTTAACAGGCTTCAAACTTAAAAAGGCTGGGTTAAAAAGGAGCCGAATATGTATGAAAAAAAAACATAAAAAGCACTTTCTTTATCCTAACTGGCCAATGCCTTCGCGTTTAAAGGATAATACAGTTGTTTTTTGTTGGTTGTGCCAATCATTCAGGCTTCTCTTGCCTTTAACGTGATTTCAGTGTTAAAAAGTGATACTCAAAATAACATGGTAGTGATTGCAAGAAAGGAAAATACACACAGACAATAGTAAATAAGCTATAACTCTACATGACACTGGTATTAAGGGGGTTTAAGGTTCTTGTAAACCATAAATTCAAAGATATTTTAGGTGTGAACTGACCCATAAATCACAAATCACGTGCCTGAACTTGTTAAATGTCCCTTTTCTCACGTCTTTTTTTTACTTCCACCCCCTCCAGCTGTAAGTACTACAGATGATCTGTGGGTCTTTCAGCTTGTAACCACTCTGCCAGACCAGCAGGTGGCAGCATTAGATGAGAGAGCAGACCTGCTGCTCTGGAAACCAAGCCATATATCAGAAACATTGGAATAGATGTCAAAATCATCCAGTATTACAGCACAGAAGTAATATTAAGCTTATTTAATGTTATGATATATGGCTTTGCCTTGAACTGTTTGCTACAAAACAAACATATTAAGTGAACAGGAACGGTACAGTGTTTGCTGCCCCCGCCTGCCTCTACACAACCAAAGCCATGTATCTAAAACAGTTTAGATATGTCGCTTTGGCAGCTCTGTCACTGTCGGACTAGCTTTCCCCGTATGCCTCAACAAATGTAGCGTCGACAAAGTGTTCTTGATCCATTTTGGAGCTTGTGTCTGAGCGTTTCAGTGCTAGAGAAAATAAAGAGATAATAGAACACAAGTGATTTATTTCATGCTGTTGTATGTTGCTACATGCTCTAATATTAAAATGTAATAATGATGCACTAAATCAATTTTTTATCGGAGAGGCAGACATGTATTTTCTGTGTCCTTCACTTTCTCTTTCTTTTATTCTGAAATGCTGTTAATTAACATTTGATTCTGTGGTTATGTTTTCTTCATTTAGTTTGATTTATCATGTTATTGTAGCACCTCTTCGTTAGCATTTCGACTTATTTGTGTCTCATGTTTTCACGGGCATTCAGATGTAATCACCCCCGGCTTGGCATTGCAAGATGACCCGGCCGGGATGTAAGATATGCATACTCCATACTCTACTTGAAGTCTACTTGTGTTACTTGATTTAAATGAGGAAGAAATAATGTACTCTTTCAGTTCCTTCCATGTTCCACATTCTTAAAATAACAACAAGACTGAGAAGCTCCACCAAAAAAACAAGAAAAACAAAAAAAAACTCATGAAGGCTTGAAGATGTTTTTGCAGGCGCCATGAGAGCAGCAAACGATGGACTCTGTTTTCACCAAGCCAGTTACTAACAAAGCTACTGTGGTGCTAGACGTGAACTCTCACCGGTTAGCCTGACAACAGGGGCGACGTGACCCCCGGACTAATGACTATTTAAAGTATTCCAGACTGAATGAAGAGGAGTGGAGGCTGCGCTGCTGTGGACGATGATGGTGATGATGATGATGATGATGATGATGATGATGATGATGAGGATGTGTGAGCTTGCTCTCCACTGCGCTGTGGAGACTCAAACGGCAGGGTGTGAGCTTTTTGTTTTCTAAGGGAAGCCTGAAAGGATGACGGTGAGATGTGAAATGCAAATGTGGCTCGAGTGGATGATTTCATCAAATTTCACACGTATAACCAGTATGTTTACTACTATGTAACCTCTTAAAATCAACCAATTAAAGATCAAAACATTTGTCATAATGCTGTGTGTAGTTGTCACTTTTTGATCACAACTTGTTTTAAACCCAATTTGCATCAATTTGCATAATAATGTAATGAGCTTGTGACAGAGAAAGGTAACATATTCTAGTTTCTGAAAATGTGCATGTGACTTCAACCCAACCTAAACTACATCAGTCCTCACCTGTAAAAAAGTCACATAACTACCAATAGGATATACTTCATACAAGAACAATGAAAAAGCTCCACAATACTTCAACATCTTGTCAAAAACTGCTCTGTGAAGCTTCAAGGCCCCTAGTCCTACTAGTTTAGTTAAGTAGGCCTTTATAGTTCCTTTTTTCACTGGTGCCCATAAACCTCTCTAAAAGGAAAACTGGGAGAAATGTGCTTTAACTCTTAAATATGAAATAATAGAAAACATACTGAAGCGTTTTGATCCCTAAGACACGTTATGGAACCATTAAAAACAGAGCTGATCCTTGTCGGTGTGACACAGCTCATGCAGCAGGCTCTCAACTGTCAAAGCCTATTGGTCTTCGCTCTGACGTGACCACCAACTGTCAGAATGGCCACTTTTATCACCAGCTTTTTAGGGGGTTATCAAGTGCTGTGGTGTCAACCCCGGTCGGAGAAATAGAAAACACTTAGGAGGGACAAACAGGAACATCCTCATGCCAAATTGCAACATGCAGGGCCAGACTCTCAGGCCATGTTTTCAGTCATGTTTTCACAGCTCAACGAGTTTCACCTGTTAATGCATAATACTTAGGCAATCTGTGATGATGATAATGTCACACAGTATTCCCTCTGTAAACAGCAGGTTACATCTTCAAAGATATTTTTCAAAGGAATCTAACAGATGTCTGATCTTTTGTCTGCCTGGAATGATACAACAGCAAAAGCTAATGTTGAAATCCAGTTTTTATACAGACAGCGACGCTGCATCCTGTTTCTACTTCTCTGAATGTATGATAATCATGTTGAGTACGTTGCCCAAAGGAGAAGGTGGTGCACAATGTGGAAACAAGGTCCCATGTTTCCTTCTTTTGTACTGGATGTAGGACTCCGGCTCTCTCAATTAAGCTAACACCAGGTGATGCCAACTATCATGATTAATGCAAGGTGTTAAGTAAGGAAATACGATATATAATGTGGTAAAAGTTAAAAAATTATACATATATATGCGCAATTTTTTTAAAAAACTTTTAAAAACTTTTAATATATATATTTACAGACGAGCATGTTGATAGAAGTATTTCCAACAGTGAGCCAGCAGGCGCCAAATCAGGACACTGAAACCGGAGCATCTAAATGGATTTCCACCATCAGTAATTTTATTATTTACACTTGTGCTTTTCTTACCGCCACATGTCAAAATGACGCCGTATGTTTGTGTCACACAGAGAAATAATAGTTTATATAATGTGCTGCTTCCATTATTTTCGTCACGGTTTTTCCCACTTTTCGTCATTCTCAGTCTAAAAATTGATTTAAAATGCACAGGTGTAAATCTTGTGTCACCTACATTCATGTCCTGTCAGATTTTCCATGACACCCTACACACCCACAGTGGCGCATACTTCTTTTTTTTTTTACACATGCACATGCGTACACCTACAAGTTCAGTCTCTAGTGTGTTTTCATTGTTGTAAGTTTGTCACTCTGTCATTTAACTACCAACAATGGGCAGTGGAGAGGGTCAGTGTGGCTCCAGTTACACTGACTGTGGACGGTGCAGTTTTTGAATAAGATTCTTGTACGTGTGCGAGGGTGTCTGAGTGTTCGTGGGGGCAGGTGTGTGAGTTTCTGTAATAGGCCGAGGACCTACTGAAAGTCTGAGTCACAGGGACGTGTTATTTAAGAGAACAGAATAGAGGGCGTAATGTAATGTATCCCCCGGCAGCCATATTGGAGGTGGCCATTGTTCCCCTATGAATGACTCGCCTGTTTCAACCGAATTAAATAGAAAAAGATAAATGGGCTTCTTTGGTAGGAAACTGCCCATTAATCTAATATAATGATCTAGCTGAATGTTTAAGCTGATCTGATTTGTATTGCTAGCTAATACATTCAGTGACCATCACTTTGTTGTTGTCGTTTGTATATTAATAAAATACATTGTAGACTATCGTAAAAGCTGGTAACAAATGTGAAACAGTGATGATCAACTCTTCGTAATGTTTCCGTATGTGCAACACACCTGTCTCAGGCACAGTTCACTCAATAGGTTTAATGTGTGAATCAGCTAACTGAATGGTTTAGCTAACATTAGCTAAGTACCAATATCACTTTGACATCACTTTGATGTTGTCATTTGCATGAAATAAATATGTGAGCTATGGTCTTATTCTTAAGTTTCTATTCCACAGCCCTTTCATTACAGCCAAGACTTTCATCCTGTTACATTTTATATTGATCATAGATCACACAGTTTCTATGTGAAGTCTTTTGTTCACAAACCCTTACCGTAACTGATTTAAAGGATCTGGCTGTGTGCCTAAGAAAACAAATACCATTGATGAACAGCTTGCATATTTGTCAAACACCACACCTGCAATGCGATAAAAGCACCTCCTCCATCTCCTATTGTACGTCCTCATGCTGTAGCTGTAATAACAGATATGTATTTCCCCTAGCTATCTGATTTTGACTCGGACATCACCATCCTTGAGAGGAAACAACCTGAAGATCACAGTTGTTGGGTGTAAGGTATAAGGGCTTGATATTAGATACCTGTTAGACAGACCTTTTAGAAAATAACTATTACCTTTCACCAAAACTTGCAAAAAGAATTTTTCACTCGCTAAATAAAGTAGTAAAACTTTTTAGTTGCTGGTCAGTAAACAAGTATTTTCATGCACAAATCTGTAAATTACAGCGACGAATTCCAGCATCAGCAGAGCACAGGCTAAGAGGGATAGACCGGATCTGCACTGTTTCTAAAGTTTATATATTTGCATGAATTAGTGTTGTTCCAACTCGTTATATAGTTGAATCTGCTGAATCCCTGGAATAAAACCAGACAGCAGAGCTTGTATAATAAATTAACACCTAAATGTTGAACCTCGTCTTCAAGCTTGACACCTTGAAATACTGTTGCGTTTCAATAGGTTGTCTGAATATTGCAGATACGTCAAAGATCAAATGGAAATCAGCCAACTGACAGTTTGTAAGACTCCACCAGTGTTCAAATTACTGCCCAGCATCACCAACACACCCAGCAGTGACTTGTTTTTATAGCTCTGGTTTTAAATGAAACTGCTGACAGACAGAGGAGAAAAGAGGTCAAGTCTCATATCCTAACTGGAAGTGCTGAGAAACCTGCAGAGCAAGTTGATGTTGAGTGAAGGTTGTGTTTTCTTTTGCTACGTGTCATCGCCACTGTGTACAGCATCACTGCAGCTATGGAGTCTGTGCTGAGATTGACCAAACACAATAGGGATCAGATGAGGTTGGTGGGGGGGGGGGGGGGGGGGGGGGTCCTGCTTCAGGGCACTTTTACAGACACAAGACAGATTAAGGGATTAAAGTTGCAGCCAACCTGCTGCAGGACTGACTGTCTAACTTCTAGTGCAGTCAATTACAGACAACAGCCTTTTCTGTCTTTCAACACTCTCCATCACACATTGAAGATGTTTAACTAATGCCTGGGTGTGTAAAGTGACACTTGCATCTGAAACGTCAGTGAGGTCATTCAGGAGTTCTGTCTGTCACTCTGAAAAATGCTAACTGAAGAAACTGGTTTCTGATTACGGATTTTCAAGTTCAGTAAATATCTCTTGCTTGTAAAGAAAAACAAATACAAATCACTGTAACATTATACATATAATAATATATATCCAGTTGCACTCTTTATAGATTAACTCTGATCGATCTTTTTAAAAAATTAAATTCATTCATTCATTTTTTCTGACAATGCATCTGTGTCACCTTTATTTATTTGAACTGCTCATAGGAAGATATATTTGTGGTTTTAAGAACCGAAAACCATCTCAATGTAGTTTTACATCTCCTCTCCCAGGCTTCTCTCTGGATAGATAGATAGATAGATAGATAGATAGATAGATAGATAGATAGATAGATAGATAGATAGATAGATAGATAGATAGATAGATAGATAGATAGAAAAAAATGACATGCTTTTGCACAAATCTACTGTAGTTAGAAAGCTCATGTAAATCCCAATCAAGAGGACGTTGTGACATCGCTGCCTACTCTCTAGTGTCAGTGCAACACACAAAATACATATTAAACAAAGCAAAAGCAAAAAAATGTAAAACCTACCTGCCTCCACCTGCCCCACCTCATTCCCTGATAAACTACGCTGAGAATCTGGCCAGATGACACTAACTGTTGACCCTTTGCTTAGACCGGGTTTACGACACAAGTCCTGAAATGACAAAATACATTGTTTTTTGTTAACCCATCCACCGAAACCTCCTTCTCACGCAGACTTAGTTGCCTAAACACAATTTTCACATGACGTTCTCTTTTGCTGCAGTTGTAATTACTGCTGGAGGGATTTGTCACTTGAACACGGGGCATTTATTGTCTGAACAACACTGACATTCTTCAAGTGAGGGAAGTGTTATGTTTAATTTAGATATGGTAACCTTAGTGATTTCTATAAAGTAGAGAAAACACAATAATGGGGTTTTTGAGGGAACATTTTTTCCCGAAAACAATATAGGTCAAACCTTAAACTGCAACTAAACTGATGACAGCAACAATAAGGTTTCCCGGGCCTGGGAGTGCCATGCAGTGTTTGTGGACAAACAGACTGCAGAAAACCACATCAAGGCTCGGCGACCTAGAATCAGTTCTGAGTTGGCACTTGCACCAAATGTATAAGAGCCGGTGCTTTGCCAAGTACATTTCTCGGTGCTGAGTTCACCGTTCCACTTTCTCTTCACACAGTCAGCACAACAGCTGCCAGTGTGGAATAAACTGAGAATCACTTTTCATCGCTTTGCCACAACTTGCATTCAGTGACCAGGACTTTCAGAATTCATGATCTGCTTCCTCACTTCATAACATGAAAAAATAACACTGAATTAACAAATTATCAAAAATGTTGAACTTTTCACACATGGGGACCCCCCAAGGTGTCACAAATCCAGCTGTTGCTCCTGTGTTTCCCCTCTTTTCTCCCTGGCTTGCCCAGGAGCAACATCTCTCTCTCTCCTTCCCCTGGCTCTCCAGGAGCAACATCTCTCTCTCTGTCCTTCCCCTGGCTCTCCAGGAGCAACATCTCTCTCTCTCTCCTTCCCCTGGCTCTCCAGGAGCAACATCTCTCTCTCTGTCCTTCCCCTGGCTCTCCAGGAGCAACATCTCTCTCTCTCTCCTTCCCCTGGCTCTCCAGGAGCAACATCTCTCTCTCTGTCCTTCCCCTGGCTCTCCAGGAGCAACATCTCTCTCTCTCTCCTTCCCCTGGCTCTCCAGGAGCAACATCTCTCTCTCTCCTTCCCCTGGCTCTCCAGGAGCAACATCTCTCTCTCCTTCCCCTGGCTCTCCAGGAGCAACATCTCTTTCTCCTTCCCCTGGCTCTCCAGGAGCAACATCTCTCTCTCCTTCCCCTGGCTCTCCAGGAGCAACATCTCTCTCTCCTTCCCCTGGCTCTCCAGGAGCAACATCTCTCTCTCCTTCCCCTGGCTCTCCAGGAGCAACATCTCTCTCTCCTTCCCCTGGCTCTCCAGGAGCAACAAGGCTCCCAGCACCAGGTCAGTGACACCGGCTCACAGCAGACCAAGCACAGGGAAATTCAAAATACTTAAAAACACTCGTTTGATGTGTTCGATGTTTGGGGTTGGCTTTGTTTTTTCCCAGCAGCCTTAATGTTTTTAGGTGTAATCTTTTCTTTTGTACATTTTTTTTAATTACTTGGCAATATCTAATTAAATAATTAAATCACACATACTTTAAAATGAAATTAACATAGATTAACATAGATGGTACAAGTGTTATCATCTTTCTTTATAACTGTGTTAACAAGTTGCTGCTTCTCCAACTTTCCGAGTTCACATAATTTACATAATTAGTTAAGGAAAAAATAAATACTGTTGTCTTTTATAATCTATAAATCTCTCTATCAGCCTCTTTGCCAGATTACGGTCTCTGTTTCACACTTGTATACAGCTACAAAGAGAAAAAAGCTGATAAAATCTGACAAGGAAACTCAGGGAATAATTAAACCTGTTGAGCCACTGCCAGCGCAGTGGGTGTCCCCTACTATATTTCAGGAAGTTTTGTGCGCAGCATGTTTCCCATAGTTCAAGATACGGGTTTGGCAGCCTCTACACTGCAGGAGTCTGTTATGAAGTGTGTTTTCTGAGCACACAAGGGGAACAGTTACACCAGAGGAGAGAGAAAACGTTAACTATGGTAAGACATTTGGCTGATTTACATTTTTCTGTGAACAGGCTCTTTTTGTAGGGAAAATGTTTCATTAGGTGTTTTCCAGGAATGAACTCACTGAGGGAGCTGGTTGTTTACAGGTTGACCTCTTTTCTGATTATACAGAAATCATTCTCTATGGTGTCTGTGTATGAGCGTGTGAAATGGCAGATAACACTGAAAAACTATTTGCCCCGGTTTGCTTTGACTCATTTAGGTGTTTTGTTGACTTAAACTGCACAATGTGTGCTGTGTGTGTTCTGTGAAAATACTGTTTATTGTTAGGTTGATGTAGCTATCAATGCTCAAAGGCAATACTGATCAAAGACAATTATTCTGTGATGAAAAATCTCTTTTATTTGTCCACAAGAATCAACATGTTTTTCTGAAAGTTAGAATATTCTGTGAAATTTCAGCACAGACCGATATTGTCCATCTAGCAGTGCGGTTTTCTTTCCCAGTTTATCTTAATTGCATTTCAGATTTCATGTGTGTGTGTGTGTGTGTGTCTGTGTGTGTGTGTGTGTGTGTCCTCATGTCACGGAGAGGCGGGATATAGCGGAAACTTCGCAGAGTGTTTCCCGTACTCTCTGCCTGTCTGTTTGTGGACATATTTTGTCATTATGATATCACAGCTGTGTGAGATGCTGTCACAAAACTTTCCAAGTGTGTCGTTAATTGTGACGGCCGAGTTCAAAGATGGGTGCAGTCCGACCCATGAGTACTAAGTACTAATGTAATTATAGACTCAGGGGAAGGAATGTTGACGGCTGCCATAATTTAGCAAAAATGCTGGCAGAATCTGTGGCGTATTTACATTTGTATTTGCAATACTCGGTGGGTTCTGTTATTCTCTGTGAAAGTGTAATAAGTGCTGCAACATAATGAAGTAAAATGACTTTCTGTAAGATAAAATTCAATAATACAACTTTACTAACCCAAGACCAGAGCAGAGAGGTTCTTGACCTATTTTCATGCTTCCTGTGCATATTGGCCTATATTATTAGTTACTATTAGGTTTTGTTTTTCTCTCTTGCATCCTGAACATGGTGACCTCCCTCCATGTCTTTGATCTGCTTTAAACATTCTGTAGAGCAGTGGTTCTCAAAGTGGGGTCCAGGGGCCCCCAGGGGTCCTTGAGAGGTTTTCCTGGGGGTCCCCAGCAAAAACAATTTCTTTTCACTGTAATTCCATCCATAAGTAACACAGTGACAGAGTGTATGGGTATTTTGTTCATGGGTTTAAACACTTTCTGTAATAAAACATCTAACAGCAAAAGTCTTATCAGATGGGGGTCCGTGGTCTAATTTGTGTCAGTTCAGGGGTCGATGACGTGAAAACGTTTGAGAACCACTGCTGTAAAGAACTGTAATGCAATTTTTGTGCAATGTGATTGTAATTGTGTTTTACTGCAAAGTACTGTACCGAAGTTTGTGATGACGATTTGGGTTTTCCTGAGTGATAAGCTAAATCATATCAGCCGACAAGTTAATTGTAGTTATGTTAATGTAACTAGCTGCATTGAAGCTAGCTACAATTGCATAACTACAATTAACTTGCTCCGATTGTAACAAGTTAATTGAGGTATCTCATGGATTCTCATTAAAATATTTTAGTTTTTGATTTATTTGACATGAGAAAGGAGCCATTAAATCACACACGTTGGCACAATTTCAAGAACACAAGCGCGCACACACACACACACACACACACACACACACACACACACACTGCACTGTCAGTTTTGGGACTCCATAATCTGCTGCCTCAGGGACAGATGATAGACGAATGATAACAGTGAGGTGGAGGTTGTTAAGACTGAGGGATGTAAAAGACATTCTTGTTTTCCACACTAATAAGACTTGTTGTGTTGGTATCACAGTAGTTTCTTTGTCAAGTGCTGCACCTGTGAACCAATTCATGTTCCCTCAAACTAATAACATTTAATGATACGTCACTGCCTTTGATGTCCTCGCTGTCTCGACAGAGGTGTCAGTACACAATGTGTCTTTGTGCCAACACCTCAAGAAAATGTGTGTGTGCTACTGGAAACACACGAATGAGTAGATGATACACTTTAACTATCATCATGCATTTCTCACCCTCTTCCATTTCTGAACAGATCTCCATTCTGGTGTCTATAACATGATGAATCTGAGCCATCAAGCAGCACTGGATTCTGTTGATTCACAACCAACGCTCTGTTTAATGCTGCTAAAGTTCCCTTGAAGAGGACAAGCCATTAAAGGTGTGCATACTGGAAAACAATGTGAGGCCTGTTATCTCTAAACAAATGCATTTGGTATCTTGATTATGAGCCAGGAGCCAAAGAAGGTCACACGTCTGTACTTCCTGGCTTCACCTGAAACACGGACTCTCTGTTGCCTCTAGTCGCTGGTACCTGGTCATTCTGATAGTTTTGATTTTCTGCTGCCAGACCTTTCTTTCTGTGTTTTTCATTGGAACTACTTTCTCCTGAGGAAGTATTCTAGGAAAACTGTTGACAGGGTAACCCGTATGCAAATGTAATATATGTACATATTGAATTTCCATTTATTAAATAGATGTAAAAATTAGAACAATTTCATATATTGACATACATGTCTAGCTCACACAAATATGTATGTTTATGTATGTATGCTTATAGACATACCGTATGTTGCATAAATATTTACCCATCCCAAAGCCAGAGTCGATATATGTTGATATTATATGAGAATACTTTCCCAGAATGGGAAGATAGACATGTTTAAAATTAACAGGACAACAATAAGAAACACATACATAAGCATATAGGAATTTTATATATATGTTGTTTCAATAAACTTGCATATATATAAATAAATTAAATATATATTGTTGACATATAAAGTCTCAACATGTTAAACTATATAAAAATTCATAGGTATTTTTGGATATACGGTACAAATTTTACTATGGGTATTTCATATATGTTAAAAAAAACGTATATCTTCATTTATTCAGAGGATGTATATACGTCTTAATAATATCTCCCCTTATAGGTGACATATATGTCATATATTACATTTCTGTACGTAAGAGAATTGACCGCCCTGCCCCACAGCTGCTTTATTTCCTGTCAGTGTGGTTTACAAACTATCTGCAGTGCCTATTACTATGATATAATAATTGCATCGGTGAATGTGGTACAGAAGGAAGTGTCAAAGTCCATGTTTTGAATTTGTGCTTGCCCTGAAACCAAAGCTACAAGACTAAAATGATACAATGAATGAATTATTATGTTATTAAACTTTCACTAATAATTGACCTGACTTTTCTTTGTTCAGTAGTTCGTAGATGTCAAACGTGGGACCTGTCGGAGAAGTTCCACATCCGCTGTGTGTAACGATAGGCTGTAAAACAATGACTCACCATATAATTTCTTTTCTTTTCTGCACCTCTCTGCCTCTCTTTCTTGAAGGTAATGGCCATAACTAAGAATGGCTTGACCATCTTTGCCCTTGTCGTGACACTTGTTATTTTGGGAACACAGAACATCTTTGAGTTTTCACGTCTGGTTTCACCGGTAGGTCTGCTGTATTTACACTACTCAACAGAAAATATGGGGCTTGTGCTTTGATAAAAAACACCAGGCGGTAATTTGAACCTGATGTGCTTTTTGTTTGTTTGTTTATTTGTGTGTTTAGCCTCAGGAAGGCGAAACAGAAGAAGACTGTCTACCTCACACCAGACAGAGAAGAAATGGGCAGTACAACAGTTTAGTATCATCAAATATGATGAACCAACAGTTTGGTAAATATACTTGCTTTCTCACCAGGAGTAAGATGAGACGTTTGATACTCACATCAGTCTGTTAAATATGAAGCTGCTGCCAGGAGATTAGTTTAGCTAAGTATGACTTGTGCACAGCGGGAAATAAGTATCCTGCAATGTAGTTGTTACAGTGAGACCCCCTCCTCACCTCCCCCTATTTTGGTTTCCCAGCCTGTAGCTTTACCATCTGAATACAGATCTGAATAACATGTGAATGACAACTAGAAATGAGACAATACGCTTAGTGCAGCACAGCAATAAAAGCCCTGTTAAGAAATAAAGGGTTTCTGTCCACTGAAACGCTAGAGGACTTTTAATTTGAAATTTAATTTGAAATTTTTGGTTCCTGCAGCTCAGCAAGCTCCGATTGAGTATGAAGTGGAGGTGGAGCTGAATGTGACAGATGTTGGGGCAGTGGATTATCTCAGGAGACTGCTGAACAACAGCACCTTTTCCCTGGCTGTGGGTCCCACTGTGAATGTCACGCACATTGACATCAACACAGGTAAGACTGGACCGTCAAGTGTGTTTTCCTAAATGCAGTTCCTGTCCTCTGTCCAGTCTGTTTGAGCTCACATCTGCTTTTTTAATGCAAAGTCTTACAGATTTGTTGGCCCCATTAGACTCAGTCCATGTTCAAATCTGAATATAGCTGTTACTATATTTCAGTACTTAAATCCTTTAATTTGCTCCCAGTACAATACAGAATCTCTTTTTTTTTAAAACTACCAATAATCTATAAAGTACCCAGACACATTGAGTTCATGGTCAAATGTAAAATAAATAGAAAACAGAAGCAGCAGCTCTCCAGTGTCACATTTTTTGCACTTTTCTCTAATATTTGTAAATATTAGTTTTTGTAAATTATTGTATAATTTTACCTCTTTGTGCCTCAGACACTTATTTAAATGAACCAAACCATCTGAGAAGTTTAGAGGGGAAACTTACAGTGGCTGCAAATAGTAGTAGTGTAGTGAGGGCCTGTGCACACATGCACGAGTTAAAGTTCAACAAGAAACAAAACATTAAATCGTTCAGTGGCTGAGCAGCACAGGAGACTTTACCCTGCACCGGCGGCCTGTCAGTGATATTAGGTTTCATTTGGTTTTATGTAACCAAAATAGGTCGCAAAATATCAGACTACTGCAGTTTTCTTTGTCACAGCTCACTGTTTTTTTTTGTTTTGTTTTTGCTCTTATGTGTTTTTAGTGTGTTACCCAAATGGCACCAACTTCCAGTGCAAATGTGAAGATCAGTATGTTTGGTCACACACAAACTGTGTAACATATGGAGCCTGTGATGCGATCACTAACGACACGTGCAGATGCATCAACAGTATCCCAACCAATGGAGAATACTGCCAGCCAAAGACAGGTGAGAGAAGCTTTAAATGTTTACTTTAAGCTCATCTTAATCTTCAAGTGCTGTCATAAAATGCTGTTTCTCGTTTCCTCGCTTGCTAGAAGTTGTTCAGCTGTACGGATACATGCTCGAAGTGGAAGTCGGCGTCAGCGACATTGCACTGGTGGGACCGTTAACAGACGCCTTGGAGAACATCAGTTTTCCTGTTAGAGTCAGCAACACAGTCAACATCACGCAAATTGACATTTTATTTACTGGTAAGTAGATAATTATACTCCTCCAATCAGAAACATGTTGGAGTGATGACACTGCTCTTTGATGAATATTATGATAACACTTAATATTATTGAAAACAATACGTATTTTCAGAATATTATGCTTATTCAGACAAAAGTAAAGGTTAATTATGGGAATTTATCATCATATGAATTTAATTAATACCTTTTTTTCAACAGTGCCGTCAATTATTTATGAATACCAGATCTTCATTGAGGTGGAGACTACAGATGCAGATCAGCTGAGAAACACCCTGAAAAACATAACTTTCCCGGCCCAAATAAGCACGCAAGTAAACATCTCAAACGCTGATATAACTACAGGTAAGAGCAAATATTTTAGCCTTCGGAGGGTAGATTTTATTATGATATGTGTTTTTACATTTTGAGGAAGAACATATATGTTGTGTTTCCTAAAGTTTGCAGCCAAGATGGCGCTGGTTTCCAGTGCCGCTGTGAGGATGACTACCTTTTGCCTTGTGACAAATGTGCCACCTACGGAAAATGTGACAGTGATACAAACAACACGTGCAGCTGCATCAGAGCGATTCCCACAGATGGACAATACTGTCAGTCAATACAGCATCAAAGTGAGTGCTACCGTCACACACTTATCCCAGTTTTCATATTTGTTATTTTAAATCAGTGAATTCCTTTTTCTGACCTCATGAGTGCTCCGACACTTTCATCAGCAACAACTCTTTGTCTCTGTCCACAGACCTTACAGGATGTTCTCTGGAAACAGGTAAAGCTGAGTGGAGGCTACAGCATTAAGTTACATAAGAAAACACACAAGAATTATGATAATGTATAATCCATTGAATTTCTATTGTGTCCTTTTATTTCTTCAGTTGTTTATGAGTACATCGTTTCTGTTGAGTTGAACATCTCAGATGTTTCGTTGATCGATCAACTGAGGACCATTGTGAACAACATCAGTTCCCCCATCAGCATCAACAACCACATACAAATCTCTGAGGTCAACATTTCTACAGGTAGAAATAATGTCTGTAGACACACTGTTGTTGCAGTTTTTCATACCATGAATAAAATCAGAAAGTATTGCTCTGTTCTGTTTTATTATCACACGTCTTTAAAAAGTCTAATCTATGCTTGTCCCCAGTTTGCTCTCCGAGCAGCGGTGGTTTCCAGTGCAGATGTGAGGATCAATACATTTGGTCATGTGACCAATGTTTAACATACGGATCCTGTGACAACAGCACCTATGACACATGTGGTTGCATCAATGCTCTTCCTCCTGATGGACAATATTGCCAGCCTGTTGACCAATACAGTAAGTGACTAGAGGCTGAAAACCATTGAGTGTGATCAGCATAATCAAACCTTATCCATGCTCGTCCTGTCAACTGAAAGTGACCTCACTGATACAAAGATCTGTCATCTCCCAACAGACTTCACAGCTTGTCTCCCATCAACACCCTCTCCACCAACAAGTAAGCCTGACAGGATATTTCATCAATGAATATTGTGACCATCAGCTAACATTACTTTTTACATGTTTGATTTCTTTCTCTGCAGCTCCTCCAGTTGTTTATGAGTACATCATTTCTGTTGAGTTGAACATCTCAGATGTTTCACTGATCGATCAACTGAGGACCATTGTGAACAACATCAGTTCCCCCATCAGCATCAACAACCACATACAAATCTCTGAGGTCAACATTTCTACAGGTCGGATGTTTTTCATTGTGGTTTAACAAATGTCACTTTAGCTACTAAATGTTTGACTTTCCTCACTGGATAATTGTTAAACTTGTCTGTCTGCTATTTTTATTGACAGCTCACCTATCATTTATACATTGGAGTTATCATTGCATGTGTATTAAATTTCTCTCAAATGTTTCCTTTATGTGGAATTCATCATTTTTATTTCATTTTTATTTTATCTCAGTTTGCTCTCCGAGCAGCGGTGGTTTCCAGTGCAGATGTGAGGATCAATACATTTGGTCATGTGACCAATGTTTAACATACGGATCCTGTGACAACAGCACCTATGACACATGTGGTTGCATCAATGCTCTTCCTCCTGATGGACAATATTGCCAGCCTGTTGACCAACACAGTAAGCAGTTTCTTACCTGGCTGTGAGGGTTTGTCAAAGCTTTGAAACATGAAAGTAAAGACTGTAACATTTTCAGATCTTCCTTCATGATGCCCCCTTCAGTGCATTTGTATTTCCTGTATTGCCAGCATGTTGATTTATGCAGTTAGTTGGTCTGTAATAATTACATAATTAAAGCCAGTATATATCAGTGACACTGACTATTTCCTAGCAGTTCTTTGATGACTAGCTCTGTGTGTCTCTGTGTGAGTACTGCCTCTCAAGTTAACAAAAGACAGGCGCTTGCTTCAGTCAGAAGGAAACCTTTGGAAACACTGCCATCTGTTGTTGAGATGCATGATTACATTGCAATGTCTTTCCCTCAAATGTGAGATGACACCACTTTTTCAATTGTTATGTTCAAGTTAGTACAATCTATACTCCTGTATCTGTCTCACATGTGGATACATCAGTGCTATTCTGTGAAAACCTCCGCTTTGTACTAGAGGCTGAAAACCATTGAGTGTGATCAGCATAATCAAACCTTATCCATGCTCCTCCTGTCAACTGAAAGTGACCTCACTGATACAAAGATCTTTCATCTCCCAACAGACTTCACAGCTTGTCTCCCATCAACACCCTCTCCACCAACAAGTAAGCCTGACAGGATATTTCATCAATAAATATTGTGACCATCAGCTAAAATTACTTTTTACATGTTGTTTGATTTCTTTCTCTGCAGCTCCTCCAGTTGTTTATGAGTACATCATTTCTGTTGAGTTGAACATCTCAGATGTTTCACTGATCGATCAACTGAGGACCATTGTGAGCAACATCAGTTCCCCCATCAGCATCAACAACCACATACAAATCTCTGAGGTCAACATTTCTACAGGTCGGATGTTTTTCATTGTGGTTTAACAAACGTCACTTTAGCTACTAAATGTTTGACTTTCCTCACTGGATAATTGTTAAACTAGTCTGTCTGCTATTTTTATTGACAGCTCACCTATCATTTATACATTTGGGTTATCATTGCATGTGTATATGAAATGTTTCAGAAACATTTCCTTTAAGTAGAATTCATAATTTTTATTTTATTTTTATTTTATCTCAGTTTGCTCTCCGAGCAGCGGTGGTTTCCAGTGCAGATGTGAGGATCAATACATTTGGTCATGTGACCAATGTTTAACATACGGATCCTGTGACAACAGCACCTATGACACATGTGGTTGCATCAATGCTCTTCCTCCTGATGGACAATATTGCCAGCCTGTTGACCAATACAGTAAGTGACTAGAGGCTGAAAACCATTGAGTGTAATCAGCATAATCAAACCTTATCCATGCTCCTCCTGTCAACTGAAAGTGACCTCACTGATACAAAGATCTTTCATCTCCCAACAGACTTCACAGCTTGTCTCCCATCAACACCCTCTCCACCAACAAGTAAGCCTGACAGGATATTTCATCAATAAATATTGTGACCATCAGCTCAAATTACTTTTTACATGTTGTTTGATTTCTTTCTCTGCAGCTCCTCCAGTTGTTTATGAGTACATCATTTCTGTTGAGTTGAACATCTCGGATGTTTCGTTGATCGATCAACTGAGGACCATTGTGAGCAACATCAGTTCCCCCATCAGCATCAACAACCACATACAAATCTCTGAGGTCAACATTTCTACAGGTAACAACAGCAACACAGCAACAGAATTAATCCTTGTTCGCTGAAAACCATATTTTTTACATTCTCTTCAATTATGATTCTTCTCTGCAGTTTGTTACCCTAATGGAACGACACATCAGTGCAGATGTGAAGGGCAGTTTCTTTGGCCTTGTCACATGTGCTCCACTTATGGCAAATGTTATGAAGGATTTGACAACAGCTGTAGATGCATCAACACCATTCCTCCAGATGGCTCTTACTGCCAGCCGTGGACAGGTAGGAGCTGAAATATGAATATCTTTCACTCCTCAGTTACATTTAAGATACGTGCATTTAATGTTTACTCTTTTCAAACAGAACTCTTCATTTGTCCATCACCAAGTCCTCCAAATGGTATGAAATTACTTTTGGCTACGCCCACTGCTTGTCTCTACTACACCTGTTCCACTCTGTTGAGCTTCTATTATGTGACCCACGCTAGACAGACACTTTTTGTTTCTGATCACTTCTTTGTTTTAGTAACAACCACAACTGTTGCAACAACGCCAAACACTACAACAACCTAACACTACCATTTATTGATTTTATTTATTAAGATTGCACTTGCATTGGAAGAAATAACACATAATCCTAAAAACAAGAATTTAGAATTAAAGACAACATCCTCCACAATGTCACCAACAACTGTAGTTAACAATAAGAAGTAATTATTCACCACTTTACTTTATGCATGTTTTTGTCTAGATTCAACATCTGTTACCACAACAGCTACTAACACTACAACAGCTGCAACACCAACAACATCTGTAACAAGTCAGTGCTTTTAAATCATTCTTACATCACTTTTCCTTGTTTCAACAAGTTTGACGTAAAGTCACAGACACCTGTATTCACCAGTAGATTTTAGAATAAATTGAAAGGCTGTAATTTGGCATAATTTTTGTTTTTCAGTTTAACATACATATTTATAAAACTGTCTTTTCAGATACAACAACAGACGCTACAACGGGTGCGAACACAACAATGTTTACGACAACACCAACAACAGCTGTAACAAGTGAGTGCTTAAAAATAACATATGTTACAGTTACTAACATGTATGTTAAAGCATAGTATTTGATCCAGCTTTATTGTTAGTCAGTACTACTACTCTGACTTTACCTTTTCCTTTTTCAAATTTCCTTAATATTCGACTGTAATTTATCCTCATGTCACATTTTGCATCTCATTGTGATAACTAGTTAACAGTAGTGTTTTTAGTCAAAGAATGTCATAGCAGGTTAACAACTGGATAAATATGCTTTTTTTTAATTCATTTTTTTACTTTGAACATTATGTGTTTTTTCCAGATTCAACACATTTTACCACAACAGATATGAACACGACAACAACTGCTACACCAACAACAACGGTAACAAGTAAGTGTTTAACTCTTACTGTTATAATATGAACATCTTCAGGAAGTAAAGCTAGCACACGACACACAGTGGTTTCAAAATAAAACAGGAAATAAACCAAAATTCCAAACTAAAGAGTCCAAACTATGTTCATAAGTACAAAAGAACAAGTTCCCTCAGACAGACCGTGACACTGACATTATATCTCCTTGTTATAACTTGTACCTGTATTTACCAGGAGGTTTAGAATTATTTGAAGGTCAAACTGTTTAAAATGTGTTTAAAATGAATTTGTTGGATTATATTCTTGAGTTTAACGTGTATAATTGTAAAATGGTCTTTTTAGATTCAACAACAGACGCTACAACAGGTGCGAACACAACAACGTTTACGACAACACCAACAACAACTTTAACAAGTAAGTGCTTAAAAATAACATATGTTATAGTTACTAACATGTATGTTAAAGCATAGTATTTGATCCAGCTTTATTGTTAGCAGTAATATATGCCACTGGCGCATTGGTGGCCTAAAGTTTGCTTGATATTTGCTTAAAGATAAGCAGTGATAAGTGATTTTACTTATGATTGTGAGGTCTTACATCAACTCTATTTATGCCATCAACTGTATTTATGTGTAAACTAAGTTATTTACGTGCACAGTTATGTATTTGCACTAGTAATGTCATTTTCCTGCGTTATTGGCATTCTCATTATAAATATTATAAATCACGGTTAATGATAGTTTTTTTGTTTTTTGCACTGATGTTGTTTTGTTCATGTCATTGTGTATGATTTGTCTTGCACTGGTTGTGTGTTTTTTGTATATTTGTGTGTTTCATTTCTATGTGCCCTTAAAATTGCCCCTTGGGGATAAATAACTTTTAATGAATTTAATTTAATTAACAGTAGGTTTTGAGAATCAATTAAGGATCTAGGATCTCTTACATTGTTAATATGTGTTTAAAATTCATGTGTCAGATTTTATTCTTCAGTTTAACCTGTATAATTACAAAATTATCTTTTCAGATTCAACAACAGGTGTGAACACAACAATTTTTACCACAACACCACCAACAACAACTGTAACAAGTAAGTGTTTGAAAATAATTGTTCATCTTCATATACTGTATATTAGATCAGAGAAAAGACAAAACAAAATGGGTGGAGGAGCTCAGTGCAGTATATAGAATAAGACAGAGCACAGATACATCATATCAGCAAAGCTCATAGATTATAGAGTTAGGTCTCATTGAGCATTGTAAAAAATGGCTTCCAAACCTTCCAAAATTTTTGTGAGTTCTGTAGAAAGCATTTCGTTGAGCCACCTCTTCAAACATGTCAGATTTTATTTTACAATTTAACATACGTAATTATAAAATGGTCTTTTCAGATTCGACAACAGTCGCTACAACAAGTTTGAACACAACAACAGTCGCTACAACGGGTGTGAACACAACAACATTCACTACAACGGGTGTGAATACAACAACAGCTGCTACAACGGGTGTGAACGCAACAACAGTAGCTACAACGGGTGTGAACGCAACAACAGCAGCTACAACAGGTGTGAACACAACAACAGCTGCTACAACGGGTGTGAACGCAACAACAGTAGCTACAACGGGTGTGAACACAACAGTAGCTACAACAGGTGTGAACACAACAACAGTAGCTACAACGGGTGTGAACACAACAACAGTAGCTACAACGGGTGTGAATACAACAACAGTCGGTACAACAGGTTTGAACACAACAACAGTCGCTACAACGGGTGTGAATACAACAACAGTCGCTACAACGGGTGTGAATACAACAACAGTCGGTACAACGGGTTTGAACACAACAACAGTCGCTACAACGGTTGTGAACACAACAACAGTCGCTACAACGGGTGTGAACACAACAACAGTCGCTACAATGGGTGTGAATACAACAACAGTCGGTACAACAGGTGTGAACACAACAACACTCACTACAACAGGTGTGAATACAACAACAGCTGGTACAACAGGTGTGAACACAACAACAGTCGCTACAACGGGTGTGAGCACAACAACAGTCGCTACAACGGGTGTGAACACAACAACAGTCCCTACAACAAGTGTGAGCACAACAACAGTCGCTACAACGGGTGTGAACACAACAACAGTCCCTACAACGGGTGTGAACACAACAACAGTCCCTACAACAAGTGTGAGCACAACAACAGTCGCTACAACGGGTGTGAACACAACAACAGCTGCTACAACAGGTGTGAGCACAACAACAGCCGCTACAACGGGTGTGAACACAACAACAGTCGCTACAACACCAATACCAACAATAAATGTAACACGTAAGTGCTTAACTGATCTAGACATTAATAATTTAGTTTTTTTTACTGACAACAGTAATACATGATCCTAAAATGATTCTATTCTTAAATGTTTCTAATGCAACATTTAAGGGAGATTTTCAGTAATGATATTTGAACTGTGGTATTTTCAGCTACTGATGTGACCAGCCGAAATACCACAATCAGCTCACTGTCAGATGCTCCAACCACACCTACTTCAACTACTAGCGCGGCTACTACTACTATCACTTCCCCCACAACAACCACTACTACGGGTACTACCACTATCACTACCACCACCACCACCAGTACAGCTACTACCAGTGCCCTTTCAATGACCACTGCAACTCCCATTTCACCAACACAGCTTACTGGTAGTGTTTTACTGACCCAAAAAAAAATCAATTGTTTTATTAAATTGCATTGAACACAAGTGCCAGCTGGAGTATTTATTTATTTATATATTAGTTTTACATCACAAAAATACATTAATCAATTAAGTAAAAACTGACATGTGTAGCCATAGCTTGGCTCATATTTTTCATATTTTTCATCTTTTTTTTTTTTTTTGAACAAACAGGAATCAACCTGGAAATGTCGATTAGATTAGACATGGACTACACATCAGAATTAAATGATCCAACAAGTGCAGAGTACAGGGACCTTGTATCACGTATTCTTCCAGTGGTAAGTGCACTTTTAACACCATACTCAATCCTAACTTGTATTTTCAGTGGTTTGTGTTCAGATTTTGACATCAATGAACATTTCTCTCCCACAGCTAGAAGACCTGTATAAAGAAATCTCAGGATATATCGGTGTTTCTGTGACGAGATTCAGGTACAGTATGGTAATTTTGAGATTAACAGTATTTCAGACGAAGGAGTTATAATTACCACATTCCACATCACAACTTTGGCTTCTGTTTGTTCTTACAGAGAAGGAAGCGTAATTACAGACTTTGTTGTTGAGACAACACAAATTGTCCCTGGTGAAATAGCCACTGCAATTCAAAATCTCCCTGATGCAATGATTGGTATTGCCCCTGTCATTGGCCCAGTTTCTGCATTTTACAGGAGTAAGTTTAAAAAGGCTCTAAGTTTGTTTTTTGTTTTTTGTTTTTTTAACTTGACTGAATTCCTTACTGATCAATTTTGCTTTATCCAAAGGTTCAACACCAATCAGCATTCCTGACCTCACTTATACTGGGAACACCATGACGCTGACGTGTGGCCCTCCAAGAAAAATTAATGTGGGACAGATTGATAGTTCTGCATGGAAATTTAAAGGACGGGAAATTAAAAATGATGGAAGGATGGAAATAAATACTACTGACAATATATCTGAGCTTAAAGTTAAAAACATCATTCTTGCTGATAGGGGTAAGTCAGAGCTAGCAGAATTGGTTAACCAATGAGAAAACCACTATACAACTTGTATAGTACAATAGTTGCCCAGTTTAGACCATAAAAAGCTGGATTCTGTGTGTCATAATCATAGACTGTTTATGAACATGGATGGAGCCTCCATAGACATCACCAATAGATTTCTGAAGAGTGATTCTGAAGCTCAGAGCTGCTGCTCCACTGTCAAAATTGTTGCAGTGACTGCCTCCACCTAACTAATCCAAAGTGATGCATGTGTGGAGCCAAGATTTTGGTTCATTGGTTTAACAACTGTAGCAAGCATAAGCTCCAGTTAGCATTGTTAGTACAGCTGGGCGTCTGGGCATGTTGCCCTGAGGCTACCCCAAGGCTAAGTCAAGTCCTGTCACTCAAAGCAGCCACACCCTCAATAATGCATTACTTTAAACCTTAATGAAATTTAAATCAGTGAATCATAGAAAAGTTCACACCCCCTACAGTAGTCATCAAGTGGGAAATAAGGCATAGAGACCAAAACCTTTTTTGTACCTGGCTGTAAACATGTTCTCTCTGCAGTAAATTTGCATTTTAACATGTTATTCTATGGGGATCGACTCGCTTTTGAAGCCTCAAGTGGTCATTCGAGAAACTGCAGCTGCTGGGTCATGATACTGATACTAAGAAATACTATCAGATATATTGTAATTTGGGAAGAGAACATCATTAAAAACCCAGCAGCACGTCAGCATGTGAACAGCCACACTGCTGTTGCTGAAAAGACATTTTACTACAGTAGAAGAGATAAGTAGAAGAGAGATTAAGTAAAATTACTAAAGTAAAAATATGCTCAGATAAAAGTGCAATGTAAGTCAGTTAAAATGTCTCCGAGTAAATGTGTTATATTTTAAAAGGGGGGGGAGGGGTAAAACATGTTATACAGTGATGATAATAATATATGATAAAACTATTCAACTAAAGAACATCTTTAGGTTACCTGGTGTATCAGTGCCCAGATGAGGGCGGCACCAAAAAGCAACCAATTCATTCCAGTCAGGCACTCTGCAACCAGTGCATACATATACATTCAGTTGGCAAATTATTAGGAACATCTAGGTAACACTGATGTAGTCTAATACAACAGTCCTGCAGTAAATCCTCCTTTATGAAGGTTATAATGTTCAGTTTGTATTTAAAAGTAAGATGGAATGAAGAAGTATAAAAATATTTCACTGCTATAGTGAAATACTGACATATTGATAATTACCCATTTTGCCTTATTTTAAATTATATCTGTGCAGTCATTAATACCTTCTTCTCTTGATCACAGGATTTTACACTTGTACTCTGAGGAGCACAGCACTGGATTTCCTCCAAGAAGGAGATGTAACAGAAGCTAATATCAGACAAGCTCCCATTGTGCGACTACAGAGTGAAGTTAACGTAAGATGCGAAAACGAAGCGATGCAACCACTAACGTGTTGTGTGCAGCGCCCCTTCATGGTCGAGTGGTTTCTAGATGGAAACCAATTACAGTCAGTAAAGGATGGAGAAGCCAACTGCATCAGGCATGATTACAACCTAAGAAGCTGCAGTGGATCACCGCAAAAAACACTACGTTTTATATGTAGGGTAGTTGACGCTACGAGTTATGAAATGACAATGATAATGACCATTTTCCAAGATGGTAAGAGCAATTTTTCAAATATAACAATGCTGTTCCTTTTGCTGTTTCTAAGGTCTTTTTCGCTAACTGATTCTTTAACTGTTAAGCTGTCAGGTGTAATGACACTCAGTATGGGGTCGGGCGAGAAGGGGACAGATCAAGCATAGAGTGTGCTCAAGGTCAAGAGGGAAGCAAGACTGCCATCTGTCAGGAAACAGGAGAGTGGAAACTTCAGGAGGATACCTGCATTGTAACAAAAATCAAGGAACTATTAATTGATTCACAGGTAGGTGATCTCCTCCTCTACCCAACTGCCACCTGTATGCCGATGATGATGTTACCACTCCTGGGCTTTGGGGCTTGTCTGGTTCATTCTGGTTCATTCATGTCAGACAGTACCTTCACTGCTTGTTTGCCTGCGGATATTAACTACTAATGTTAGTCTAACTCAGATGCCATATATACATTGAAAGATTAATTGGTCCTCCTCTCCATACTGGCTGTGAAGCAATTCCTTCATTGTGCAACAACAGTGTACAAAATCCACAGTACTGGGACGTATCCCTTTATCGAAGCTCAGAGAGAAAACACTAAAAGCAAATATCGCACTAAAAAGACTGTAACTTTGGATGTTACTGTAGCTTTCAGCGTGGCAATCTCAGGCTGCTGAAAACTGATTTTAACTTTATACATCAAATCATAGGCTTCTGCACACTGGGGCTTTTATCACATCCTGCAATTAGCAATATATATATATTAATATATAATATGAAAACTGTATTAAGACAGACTTCTAATCTAAACCTTTCTCTCAAGAGCAGGACAGCCTTCCCTTGTTTGTAATAGTTTCTTGTTGCCAGAAAGAAACATCTCTGCATTTGTCATGCAGAGTTGTGAATGTCATACTAACACAATGTGGTGTCACAGATTTCTGTGTTAATGTTTCTTTCTTTCAGGATTTGGCGAAGGACGAAGTGCCACAATTTGTGGCAAATCTAAATGAAACTGTCCAGCAACAGCGAACAGAAATTGCAAATTCATCTGCGACCATATCAGCTGTCGTTGACATCCTTAACACCGTCGCAACCGTTTCAACTGCTGTGAATGAAACTGTCATGCATGTAAGTTAACCTTCCACTTTTAGTAAAGGATATTTGTGTTATGGCAGCAAATGTCCTTTTTGATGAGGTTGTACCCTGACAGTGAAGTGTCTCCTGATCTGCAGGATGTAATATCCACTATTGATTCCATTGTTGGTGAGGATGCGAGAGAGTCCTGGGCAATTCTGAATGCGAATGAAACCCGCAACTCCAGCTCAGTGTTACTGGGTTCTCTGGAGACTATCTCAGATCAACTGGTTGGGGAGTTTTCCATCAAGACCACACGGATCCTGCTCAACAGAACCACGTTTAACAACTCCTTCAGGGCAGACCTGAACTCCAGCATCGTCATAGACATTCCAAACACCAACATTAACAAAGTCTCCATTACCACCATCACCCTGTCCACCCTTAATAATGTCATGCCATCACGGAACTCCACCTTTGATGCCAGCCTCTTCAACGCCACCAGCAATGAAACTGTCAGTGACAACGCCATCAACGCAGCTGTGTTGCTCGTCAAGATAAACGCAACGATTAGGAATGTCAGTCTGAGCTACGACAAGCTGAACAACTCCTTGACGCTGAACCCACAGTGTGTCTTCTGGAACTTTACACTCTTCGGTAATCTTGGAGCGTGGGATGATGAAGGGTGCGAGTTTGTTTCAGACAAAAATAACACAGTAACCTGCCACTGTAACCACCTGACCTCCTTCTCCATTCTGATGGCGACGAAAATCCCTCCATCTCTGAGAGAAGCTTTGGATATAATCACTTATGTTGGAGTTGGGATATCTCTGGCAAGCTTAGTCATATGTCTGATTATTGAAGGATATGTCTGGAAAGCCATTACCAGAAATAGCACTGCGTTCATGCGTCATGTTTCCATCGTCAATACTGCCCTGTCTCTGCTGATCGCTGACATCTGTTTCCTCATCGGCGCCTCTATAGCGAAGAACCCCCTTGAAAACCCAGGGGAGGACCATGCAGTTCCAATTGGACCGTGTAGCACTGCAACTTTTTTTATGCACTTTTTCTACCTTTCTCTTTTCTTCTGGATGCTCGTGTCAGGACTTCTGCTCTTTTACCGGACGGTCATGGTCTTCTCACACATGTCCAAGTCAACCATGTTGGCCATTGGGTTCTGTTTAGGCTATGGCTGCCCTCTGATTATAGCTGTTATTACTGTTGCCGTCACAGCATCAGGGAATGGATACATCAGGAGATTCGACGCTTGCTGGCTGAACTGGATTGAGACAAAGGCCCTCCTGGCCATGGTGATACCTGCCTTGACCATAGTTTTCATCAACATTTTAATCGTAGTTGTGGTCTTGTTCAAAATGCTGAGAAGAGGCACGGGAACCACTGCCCATCCAGATGAAAAACATACTCTGGTGGTCATTACAAGATGTGTGATCATTTTGACTCCTTTATTTGGACTGACCTGGTCTTTGGGAGTGGGAACCATGGTGTCATCAACAAATAAAGGAATCCATATTGCCTTCGCATTCTTCAATTCACTACAGGTATTTGCACCCGCTGAAAAACAAAAGTTGTAATTTAGTGTTTACAAATATTTTAAATGTTTACAGTATTTTTGTGTAATAAATCATTTTGTGTTCTTTCGTTCTTATGATTAACAATTGTGTATGTCTGCTTTTCCTCAGGGTTTCTTCATTTTAGTGTTTGGGACACTATTCGACTCAAAGGTGAGTTGGTTTTAAAGGGGATAGTCCGAAAAAACATAGAATTAGCGCCTCACAGTTGTATGCCTCCGCCAACTTGTGAGCTGTGGCCAAAAGCATGTTTTGTTAGCTCACAGTGACCTTGACCTTTGACCTCTGAACACCCAAATCAAATAATTTCATCCTTGAGTTTAAGTGAATGTTTGTGCCAAATAAAAACTAATAAGTAAAACAAGTAAAGAAGTATTATAAGCAAAATGCAGGTAAAGTATCAAAAATTCAAGCCAGTAAATAATGAGCTGAAAAGTAAGAATACGTTGTTCAACTACATTTTTTGGAGGTGGAGCACTGGCTTAACTGTGCGTAATGGCTGAACTGCATAATTTCTGATTTGTAATTACTAAACAAGACTCTTATGCTGATTCGGTTTACGGGGAGTGCCATGCCGTAAGCAAATATATGAGCGTGGTATAAGTCTTTTCCTCTACTTCTTAGCACAACACACAGTAAACCGAATTTTTCAAAATGGCAAACTGTTAACTTTTTGAAGTGCTAGTCTCACTGATTACTTCCTGAAATTGCACGATAGTTTATCACTATTGATTTTGACATTCACACAAATTTGATTGTGCCTGTAGATCCGTTCTATCCTCTCAAGGAGAGTACCTACAACAAGCACCGGCACTGGCTCTAATTCAACAGGAGTAAGTGATTTTACACTATTAGATATGATTCATTTTTTTCTTTGTATATAAATGCGGCAGAATCATTACATTAACTCACTGTATTTTACACATACTTCCCTGTTTCTGCTATAGAGTACGAGTGGTGGCATTTCCTCATTGAGTGGAACAAATTTTATAAGTCGACTACTTGGAAGAAGATGTAAGTTGATTCACAATAAGCAGCTTTTCCTGCTTCTTCGAATTTGTTGTCTTATCAAAAATGTGTTGTATGTCTTTCAGATATCTACAATGTTTCACAAGCTGCCAGCTCTAACAGCGGAGGTGCATCAGAGTCATTTGTCAATATCTGAATCAATACAACAATCTGTACATAAAATGATTTAAATATTCATAAGATTTGTCAGGTATTCATTCAAGTACATTGTGAGGTATTCATTTTCAGTAGATAATCAGAAACTAGGTTTTTATGACAATTTGAAGTTCACTGGAATGATAATGTAAATGGTGGTGCAACAAACATGTTTTGAAATCAAGAGATCACTGTTCTCACTGTTTTGAAACAGTTGACGCTGCTGTGTTTGGTAACACTTAAAGATCACACAAGCCAGAGTAGTAACAAAGGAACTTGTAAGAAGGAAGCATTTTGTTCACTAGTAATTCCTGATCAATACGTCATAGGATGCTCTATTTTAAAGTAGCTCTAGCATCCTACAACTTAGGTGAAAAGTAGCTGATTTCACAATTAACACTAATAACTCAGATTTCTCTGTATTTTATTGCTATGTGTCACCATATTTAAAGCTAGATCTTTTGTGTGGAGTTGATAGACATTAAGATTGGTACATTTTCCTTTGGAAACTACATTATTTAGTCTCATCCCAGCGGCCACTAGACACCAATGTAATGTCAGAAAGAATTTGGACTCTCATGTCAGACAGATGTTAAATTTCATTTGGAAATGAAAATTGGGTTGTCGGCTAACTGACGTTGAGTTTTGCTCACAAATTGAATGCTGATTGAATATGTTTTATATATCAAGATGGTGTTGGCATTAGACATTCAGAAGACTTTGGTTTTAGTTACTTAGTTACAGCTGCTGTCAGTATTCTACATCAAATTGACGTTGGCATTTAACGTTGTCCTGACGTTGAATTTTGGTCACCTGACGTCACAACCTACACTCAACCAAATATCAACAGCTAACAAAGTTTTTGGTCCAGCTGCATACCTGCAGGGATTATTGATGTGCCATTTTTATATCATAAACAAAACCCACTGTCTGAAAAAAAAAATGTTTGATCAAATGATTCAAGACCATCTCATATACCAGCAGCCAAAAAAAAGACTTATATAATATGAGATGCAAACAGATGAGATACATATCATTCAGGTGAATGTTGGTAATGTTGCTTCAGAGGCCTTTGGAAACACAAAGAGTGGAATGGTAATGTTTTGGCTAATAATAAAAACTGTACCTGTTCAGATAAATGAGGTTTATCTTATAAAATCTTAATTTAAATGCATGTACACTGCTGGAAAAACAGTGTCTGCTAACTGCTAGCCACTTGCACTTATGCCCGATAACTTAAATCAGTAAAAGTTCAAGTGCTGTCATAAAATCATGGTCTGTTGGCGGTGTAAGCAAATGTATTTTGCCTATTGTCTGAAAAGTTAAATTGAATTTTGCTAGCTGTGTGGCCAATCAATAACTCGTGTTAGCTTAACAGCAGCCACGGCACACGCACAAACTGAAAACATAATTTCCATGACCTGCAATGTTTTTGATGCAAATTGTTGTTTTCATAATTCAGCTTCTGTCTAATGTGCATTGTGCTTTAAAATTGAAATTCAATTGAAAATTGAAATTGAAACAAAGAACTAGTAATGCAGTGAAACATTAGCTCCAAACATTTGCTAAATAAGATGCTTATTGTGAAATAATGTGTGTATTCATTGAGTTTTCAATGTACAGTAGATTTATTTTTTCAAATCATTTATTTTTGTAAATTATGAATAAAAACATACAATATTGAAAGTGTACTTTCTCATAAGATACCACACAGACCATTGCTTTTCCACTATGTTGACTAAATGATTGATCTGTCACAAAATGAGCACAAGACAACGCTTAAATCTTAAAAAATAAATAAATTAAGGCTCAACTCCTATATATGATATAGTCTACTTAATACTCACCCAATTACAATAATGACTCGATGATGGATCCTACAATTTCTACAGCGAAATGAAACTGCCCCAAGCCCACAGACCCTCTGCTCAAGGGCCAGGGTCACTATGTTGTTAAAGGTCTTGAATAGGATGTAAAATTACCAGTAAAGTTAACAAAACTTCTTGCATTAAGAAGAAAAATTTATATTCCATGTATATTTTTATATTTATTTATTTGATATTTGTGAGTATGAATAAAATAGAAATATGCACACGCAGTCTTCAGATTTATAAAATGCTGCTAGTGGGGTTCCATAAATCTTAATTATTGTGAAACTGTGTTCACTAGGGCAAGGCTGTGTCCACTCATGACTAAGTGTTGTTAAGATACACATACTGCACTGTGCACACAGTAAACACACTTTTATCACCATCACAATTTAAGTGCTCACAAGTCACAAATGCAGGAGTACCAAGTACTTTTCAGTAGATGGCAGTAATGCAACATAATGCTTGGATCAGAGATGATACAGAACTCAACATGCAAGTAACTAATGTCAAGCTGACTTCTTCCTCATTTCAGTCATATCTGACAGAAAACCTCTTACAGACAGAAGGCATTTGTGCTTGTAATTACCTGTGTCACTTGTGGCTGATTAACTTGTTACAAAGTTAGCAAGCCAATCATTACCATTGCAACAGCTGGCTGCACTTTTTTTTAACTAGTAACTTGTTTGCTTAGTTAATTAATAGTTGCTTAGTTAAAAAATATCACCTGTATAAGAGTAATTGAGAATTGACCATGGTGAAATTCAGAATTAAGGTTGTTTAAACTAATGGCATATTTGTGCCAACTGCAGTTGCGGTTTTGAGTTATAGTCTTTTAAAGTTTTATTACCCTTATTGACATGTTCCAAAACTAAATTAATTAAAAATAACTATTATTTCTACCCATCACTTATTTAATAGATTTACATTCTTCTCAAAAGTTACGAAGTAAGGGTTTCCGGGTAAATTCTAAATTGACCAATGAGCTTGCGCCCTGTCATTTCTGATAACTTGCGTGAGTGGACGTCAACGTCTTTTTCTCAACATGATAGGAAGAAACGGGCATTTTCAGCAAATGGACGATTCAGTTTGCAGAGAAATGTTTAGTCAAAAAAAAAAAAAAAAAAAGAGCGGCGCTCAGGAGAGGAACGGTAGAAGAGAACAGGATGAGTTTAATGCTAAAAGGGTGAAACTTTTTTCTCACCATGCATCAGGTTCATCGAATGCTAACGTTGACGTGCAGCCGGAAGCTAACGTTAGCTGAGTTGGCTACGCTCTCAATAGAGAACAGCAGAGCCAGGAATTTGGACTTGAGCAGTGTTGCTAATGACTTTGCTGAGCGAAGGCCCGACGCTTGAACTTCTAATGGGTGAGTACAGTTTTCACTTTTCATGGAGGGGTATCGGGGATTTAAATCTATAGCAATGTAACTGTTACCTCTCATTTGTTGTAAAAAGCGCAGCTACTGTGTGTGATAACGTGACCATTGTCAATGATGATGAATTCTGCAAATGCAAGTGATTGTGTGATCAGGTGTCGTCATCCATTCATTCATGTTGTTTAGACCTATAATGAGTTGTTGCACTTTTCTTGACGGCTGTTTGTTCGGTGTTTGATAGTTGATGTGGTGGTTTGAGTCTAGGCCAGGCGGTTTCATTAGAGTTGATGAATCTTTGGTGCATCAGTTTAATAACAGTGGCAATCATGTGCTCCTGTTAGCATCGTTAGCACAGCTGGGCGTCTGGGTTAGGGTCACACCCACACTTATTCATAACTTTAAGCTTCAATCAAATTTAAACTAGTGATTTATGTCAAGTAACCAAAACAAGGTTCTTTCCAGAACCTTCCATGACCTATTAATCAAAGTACTAAGAGTAGTCAAAACATGACCCTAAAAATGTTTATCAAGCTTTATATTGTCAGGAAACATTTTGCTAATACATACAAAAGAATATGCATATTTCCCTACCTAATCATGACTTTGGAGCTAAATGTTTCTTTATGTTCTGTATGTTTTCATATGGAATCCCTTACATTTCGTAATTGCCCCCTAGATTTTCATAAACTGTAAAATGATGGGCACAACTTATGAATTAAGACATGGATGGATGTTAACAATTGATGGATGTTAACAATTGATTTTCCTTTTTAAGATTTTAGCAACTATAATGGAACTGCACGAATCAGGCTGATTTGTAATCAGTTTAATCTGTATATACTGAACAACAAGTTACTGAAAATGTCTCTGATTTATTCAGACATTAAACTGTTCAATTGTATTACCAACAATAAATATTTGGCCATAAAATCTTATGTAAGATCTTAACACAAGTTGTTTATGGTCTGATGCAATGATATTATGCAACCTGACGCCTCTCCTATTAGAGGTGTGAATGAGCCTTTGGTCCCTTAACTGCTCTGGTGGTACACATGAGCTCTGCTTCTCCCCAAGGCGCTATAATTGCTAATAGGTAATTATGTAATGTTTATGTCTGAAATGGTTCCAACAGAGTAACAAACTGAAACAAAACAAGAACAGCTGAGTAACAACAGCAGTGACAGCAAAAAAAACCTGCCATAATTACTGTGTAAGACTCACAGTCAGATCAGGTATTTTCACACTGAAGATAGCAGTCAGTCTTCATATTTGAAAGCTGGCTATCAGCCATACAGATTATATATTGAAGACAATTAAAATGCTACTGATGCTGCTTGGATTTACTAACATTGCAACATTGTCATCCCAAGACCCTCGCCACTAGCATGGCTAAAATGTGATGTCACTGACCTATCTACACTGCACAAAAATATTTGTTACTGAATGCTTGTAGTTTATTGGTTAACCTTTAATCTGTCAAATTCCCAATCATACATTGGCTGTATCGAGAAATTAGGTTCCATAGTTACACCAGCTTTTCTAAATTTTTCATTTATAACTACAGTCGTCTGATTGCTCCCCTCAATGCCCTCACTTCCCACCCTCTTAAAAAAAACCTGCTTATATGCCATATTTGGGTGTAAAAAGGGTTTTGGTCTGGAAAGATTACAAAGCATACACATTAACTCATGGCTTGGGGGTCTCTGAATTGGTTGGTTATTCTGGGCTACATGCAAATCAGCATAAACCCTGCTCCAATCTAATGGGTGGGGTTTAAGATGGGTAGCTAAAAACTATCCATCCACTATTTCACACTTTTTAATTCAATTAAATTTCATTTTGTATTGCGCCAAATCATAACATGCATTATTACAGGGTAAAGTCAACACCTGACAATGTGATAGAGAGAAACTCAACAGTTCCCACAATGAGCAGCACTTGATGACAATGGAGAGGAAAACCTCCCTTTTAACAGGAAGAAACCTCCAACAGAACCAGATTTCAGAGAGGGGAAGTATTGGTCTGTTGTTCCAACCTTTATTGGCATGTTGATATTTCACCAATCCATAAAATAAATCAAAACAGTTTGGAGTTAGCAAAATCCCCTTGGAATATTTTCCCAGAAATTATCATTCTGAAAGCTGATCTGAACCAGCTGTAAAAGAAAGCATAGATTAATGGATTCAGCATTGAGTTTGATAATGTAAGCCAGTTAAGTGTCTCAATCACAGGGATGGGTGGTGGATTATAAGACAAAGGCTGGAAAACAATGCATAGAAAGTAAGGAGTCAAACATAAAAGAAAAACTCCCAAAACAGTAGCCAGAGTTTTTGTGGCCTTTCTCTCCCTCTTACTGACAGTTGCTCCATACTTTGTGCTCTGGATGCTGTTCACCTGTTTCCGAGCAACAAGGAAAATCTTTAGGTAGATACAGAGCATTATGAATGCAGGAAGGTAAAAAGAGAAAACAGGTCCCATAGTGTTTGCCATTACAACATCAACTGAGCACATTTCTTCACATGTTCCCTGGCTGAACCCTGCAACTATTATAGCAATCCCGATTAGAGCAGAGATACCCCAGCACACCAGGATCATGATCACAGTAATGTGAACATTTATCTTACTTCTGTATGCCAGGGGCTGACAAACTGCGTAATATCTGTCTATGGAAATACAGCACAAGTTCAAAATAGAGGACGTGCACAGTGATACATCAAAGCTGTCTCGTATTTTACAGAATAAATTCTCATGATAAAGACATGAGGTTACAGTGAATGCCATGCTGAAAGGAAAAACTAAAACTCCTACAAGCAGGTCAGCCACAGCCAGAGAGAGGATCAGGTAGTTAGTAGGAGTGTGCAGCTGTTTGAAGTAAATGATAGAGATTATAACAAGAAGGTTTCCACATATTGTAGCAACAGACAATAAGCTAAGGAAAATATATACTAAAACACATAGTATGGAAGGTTTGCTTGTAAATATGTAAGTTGCATTATTTGATTCATAACAGGGATGTATGTCATTAAAAATGTAAGTGCCGTTGACAGTCAGCTCTGCTTCCATGCTTCTCTGCAGTAATAGTCTATAATATTAAGAACATTTAAAAGATATTTAGTTCAGAATGTATGTACAATTACAACGTCAGTAATCATGTAAAATAAGGCTTCATGATTTTCATTTAATTTGATCTTTGAATTAAGTTTTTTCCCTTACCTAGTAACACCTCAGTATAGTGGTGTGTGTCCTTAGTCAGAATGACACTGTTCAGAACCATTGGACTTGTTACAGTATTTATAAACCCCTATCTCATTAAATCAACAGAAAATTTGGTTATGCAATCAGATGTGGGTATGTTGTGCGTGTGTCTGTGTGTGTGTGTGTGTGTTAGGGCTGCACCTAACCATTATTTGTTTATTGGTTAATCTATCAATTTTATTTTATTACTCAGTTAATATTTAATTAAAAAATAAAATTTACGAATTTACCCAAAATAAAATTCAAAAACTTCATCAAACTTCAACATCATTTATATTTCAATATTTTTGTTTAATACCTTTTGTGTTTTTAAACATACAGTATTTGCTACACATATTCAGAATCAGCATGACATCAGCTAATAATAAATGTCACCCAATAAAGGCTTTAGTACAGTGTAATAAAGGTTAATAGCCCATAAAACAAAAAAAAAACCAAACCTTGAATTTTTCCTTATTTTATAGATAAAAACATGGTAAACCATAATAAAGAAGAAAAAATGTATTTGCCTCCGTCAAATTTTCACGCCTCCACCTCTCGACAAAATTCTAGTAGCCTACTTGTTTTCTTGGTACTTGGTGGATTTGACGTTTGTAATTGCAATTGCGGCTGTTCGCCACTACGGCAATGTAGTGGCGCTGTATCATAATCCGTGCATCAGGCAGAGCCATCCAAAATTGCCAAAGAAGAAGAATACAAACGCGCTTGATTTTCTGTGTCCGGAAGGAGGCGGTAACCTGATTTTGCGGCTCTTCAAACAGGTGAATAGGCTTGCCACCTGTCCCATACAATACAGGATGGTCACATATTTGAAAATAAAATGCTTCTTCCTATATTGAATCGATACGGGACGCCTCCGCCTCCTGACAAAATTATAGTACTTGTTTTCTCAGTACGCAGTGGATTTGAATCAATACAGGACACAATTTTTCCCGTATTTTCGTTCATGATATATCATGAAAGTGCTGTGAATAATGTACCGTATTTTCCGCACTATATGGCGCACTGGATTATAAGGCGTACTGTCAATGAATGGTCTATTTTCAAAACTTTCTTCATATATAAAGCGCACCGGACTATAAGGCGCATTAAGCGAAACAAAACAGTCAGATAAGTCAGTCAGTCAAACTTTATTAAACACGTTCACAATAACTCTCAACATTGTTCAAATGTTAATGAGCGTATTCACAATAACTCCCAACCTTGTTCAGTTGTAACACGTAAAAAAAACACAGTCTGATACCGCTAAATCAAACGTTAGCGTAACAGTTGGGTGATTACGGCATCCAGCATGCCCGGATCCCTCTCGTCATCTCGCCTCCACTTCCGTACCATTGATTCATTAATGTTGAATTCTCTCCTAGCTGCTCTATTCCCATGCTCTACTGCGTGACTGATAGCCTTGAGTTTGAGGTCTGCGTCGTAAGTGTGTCTCTTGACAGGTGCCATTTTGGGGTCTTTATACACACACACACTGTAATATTATGGTGGAGCACATGTATTACTCTGTGACGCTCCTGATTACGGTAGCCATAACAACCAGAATTAATCCATATATAAGGCGCTCCGAATTATAAGGGGCACTGTCGTTTTTTGAGGCTTTTAAGTGCGCCTTATAGTGCGGAAAATACGGTAATGTCAAGTAAAACCAAACCAGTTGCCATCTTTTTTCACATAAAAGGTGGCAATCCTACAGATGAATTTCTATTCCTATTTCTATTCTATTCTCTTTTACATCCAAGCATACCCAGCTTCTTGAAAAGTTTGCCTAAATTAACGTTACATCCCATCGTGAATGTTTTTTTTTTTTTTTTTTTGCAGAAATGTCTCAAATCACAGATTATTTTAAAAAGAGAGGAGAATTGCGAGGACAGGTGAAACAGTGCAGAATGGAGACATCATTAGTTCTTCTAGTATGGGAGAAAAAAGTTAATCCACGTTACTGATGAGATAAGGTTAATGTGTCAGGACTGAAAGTAGGCCTAGTTCTCAGCCACAAGTGGAAGGTCCCGGTAGAGGAGAGGATCATAGCGCGAGAGAGGACTCAAGGTGAGAGTACCAAGTCTTTAGGAGTGTATTAATGAGTGTATTAAAGCCGACGTTCACATGATTTTAACATCAGTTTTTATTAATCTTCCCAGATGTTCTGGAAAGCATAGAGTGAGTGGCTTTAACTCTCAACAAGGTGGTGGGTGCCATATCTGTAGTGTATACAACCAGACAGACTGTGACTAAGAAAGAAGAGAAGCTTTGCTGACAAATACAGACTGTGTGTGATGCAAATTGTTCTATTACTCAGCAAGTAAGGTTAGCTGTCGGCTTCCAATTGCTTGTAGATTTAAGTTAGATAGTCCCCTTGCACTACAGACATGATGACGGGTGCCATATCTGATGTTATAGCAAGTCAATATAGCATATGCCAACAGGTAGCTAACATTAACTAGTCAGTTATTCCTGGTTAATTATCAAAGAGTAGAAAGCTTGCCCTCTCAGTTAAACAGAACCTTGTTACCGTTATGCTAATGGGTGTGAGACACACTTTACTGCTATGAGGTTCCCATGCACAAGATTTCGACATAATTTACAATCAATGTTAATTTATAGTTTTGTTCACTCACATGCACGAATTTGCAAGGCTCTAGGTGTTGTGCAGCAACAGGATGATACTTGTCCACATGTGCAGTAAATGTGGCCTTCACTTACTGTAAATGTGTGTCCTCCTTTTTGACTGCCACAGCCAGTATGTGTTTGTGAGAGTCAGACCATAAAGAAACGATTATAAATTATGGGCTCTGTATATGAAGGTACATAATGACAGTTGGCAGTTGAGAACAAGTATTTTGTGTGTTTATCAATTGATGTCACTTGATTAATTTTTCAACATAGGTGTGATATGGCTGCTTAGTGAAAGACACACAAGCTGACCTGTCAAAGGTGATAGCATCAGCAAAACCATTCAAGTGATATAAGCACATTTGTGACCTGATTCCCTGTTAGATTGTATATAATGCAGACTTTAAGGCAGGGAGTTCCTGTTTCAGCAGATGTTGAGGTAAAAGACAATATATGAAAAGACAATGTATTTCACAGAGCCACAGAATAAATGCCCTGCCTGAAGAAATTAGGCTGGTGAAATAGTCTGTACAGATTCTAATCATATCTGTTATCTGCATGGTTAGGGGTAGGGATATTGTGTTGAAACTAATGAAAAACAGTGTTTATTTCACTTTTTTACTACTAAGTGTTGTTTAACAAATAAATACTGGTGTATATACGATGACTTTTGCTCAGACAGTGAATAGTAATAGTGAAATTAGTTAATATTTATTCTTTCAAACTTTATCATTGTACTCAAATTAAAATGGTATTAGCATTCGAAACAAAATGTCAAAGGAGTTTTGAGTTAGCAAAATCTCCTTGGAATATTTTCCCAGAAATGATCATTCTGAAAGCTGATCTGAACCAGCTGTAAAAGAAAGCATAGATAAATGGATTCAGCATTGAATTTGACAGTGTAAGCCAGTTAAGAGTCTCAATTACAGCAATTGGCGTTATACTGTATGTTAAAGGCTGAAAGACAATACAGAGAAAGTAAGGCGTCCAACATAAAAGAAAAACTCCCAGAACAGTAGCTAGAGTTTTTGTGGCCTTTCTCTCCATCTTACTGACAGTTGCTCCAGACTTGTTGCTCTGACAGGTTGTGCTCTGGATGCTGTTTGCCTGTTTTTGTGCAACAAGGAAAATCTTTAAGTAGATACAGAGCATTATAATGACAGGGATATAAAATGAAAAAATACATGCTAGAGTGGTTGATATTAGAGCATCAATTAAACAACTTTCTTCACATTTTCCTTGATTAAAACCTGCAATTATAATGCCAATGCCAATCAGAGCAGCAAGTCCCCAGCTCACCAAGATCATGATCAGGATAACACGATCATTTATTTTACTTTTGTAAGTGAGAGGCTGACACACCGCGTAATATCTATCAATAGAAATACAACACAAGTTTAAAATAGAAGCTGTGCTCAGTGTAACATCAAAGCTGCCTCGTACTTTACAAAATATATCTTCATGATACCAGCATGAGGTTACAGTGAACGCCATGCTGAAAGGAAAAACTAAAACTCCCACAAGCAGATCAGCCACAGCAAGAGAGAGAATCAGGTAGTTAGTAGGAGTGTGGAGCTGTTTGAAGTAAATGATGGAGATTATTACGAGTAGGTTTCCACATATGGTGACAACAGACAATGAACCAAGTAAAATATATAATAATACACATATTATTGAAGGGTTGCTTGTAAATATGTATGATGCATTATCTGATTCATAGCAGAGATGTATGTCACTAACAGTGAAGGTCTCGTTGACAGTCAATTCAGGTTCCATGTGTCTAGATTCCTGCAAATTCAATTTTCCATTAATAATCAATTACATTGAGAAAACAGTTTAAATACTTAAATGGCAAACAAAGACAAGATGTAAAAAAAACAAAAACTTTAAAGATTTCTAATATATGAAGTTGAAGTCATACCATACACTTCAAGATATTCTATGTATCTGGATGTGTGTCCTGTGCCACTGTGCAGGAACATTGAACTTGATATTTAAGTGATCAACCTCCACCTAATTACCATAATGAATAATAATACAAACAGCTCTTGTCCAATCAGATGGGGTACACAACATTCTGTTTGCATGTGGTATGAATAATAATATACATGTGTGTCCTTGAGTCTGTTTTAACTGTTTCAAATTAACTTTTTAAATGAACTTTTTTTTTTTTTGTAAATTCACTGGTGTCAAATTATTTATTTTCTACTTTAGTGTGTACTGCAGGTGTTGGAGACAGATGGAGTGAAAACAGTTCACATAGTTGAAAATTCATAGATGAATTAAAACTTCTCTTTCCATTATAAACTCCCTTAGGGACAGAGGTAGGGGTGTCACTAATTGTCACCATGGAAACATTAGTCTGGGGGTAGTGTAGCTAACTTTTTCGATTTGAAATAATTTTTTGCGAAACTATCTGACTTGGATTTGATTGATCTAACACCAAAAATTATACAAGTCTAACACTATAGACTATATAAGCTAAATTGTCTTGTGAAACTGGCCCCAGGGCCCTGTGCTTGGATAGAGCTGAGTGATCCAGAATAAAATTTTGATGATTTGAGATGAGTCTGGAGTTTTCTGTTCTTCTAAACTGGTGTAAAATTCAACATTCTTTCATTATAAATCTAAAAAGGAAAGCAATTCATATCTGGAAATTATCCCCACTTCTGGGGTTCACCCTAAAAAGTGTTCATCCTAAATCTACAAAGAAGCCAAAAACTCCAGATTCATGTTAAGTCGTCAACATGCTAATCTGGATAACTAATATGGATAATGTGGATAACTACCAAAAATGTACCTTGAACTTTAGGGTCTTCAGGAACTAAAAGGTTCCTGTGGCTCATTGTTGTCTGCGTTTCCACCACGGCCTGAAGTTCAGGGAAGATCATGCAAAATTATTACTTGACATTAGGGATCGACCGATTATCGGCCGGGCCGATTATCGGCGCCGATATTCAGCATTTTGACGCATATCGGCATCAGCCTTTTTTTAAATTCGACAGCCGATAAGAGATCAATTTAAAACTGGGTTATTTTGGCTCTGATGCAGCCGCGCCTCTCTGTCTGCTGTCACTACTCTGTCGCCAGCATTGTCCCACCCACAGCACCATCTGATTGGTTACACGGTAACAGCCAATCAGCAGTGTAAGCTGTGCATTAACAGTCCTTACACACACGGTGGAGAAGGTCCGGAGAGCAAATACTTGTTTTGAAGGTAAGTTAAGGCAGCAGAGTTTCCTGAAATTGTAATAAAAATCCCAGTCCTCTACAACTCACAACTACTAGTAACATTACTGTGAGCCCATTAACGTTACATAAACATAAGCGGCAGCTCTGCTCGCTCGCAGTCCCTCCAGACGTGCCTGTTAATCACTTGAAACAAGGTTGCTGATAATATCGATATGGAAATAGTCAGTGATAGTAGAAGTCTGTGTGTGTGTGACTGAGAGAGTAAAAACCTAAAGAACTCAATTCAGTCCGGTTTTATTGCAGGGAAGCCCGTCGAGGTGAAGGCTGGTTAGCTTTTAGCGTAACGTTAACCCATCGGTCCGCTTTCTCCTTCTCTGGCTCTAGATGCTCAGCAGACTGTAGCAATGGGGAGAATGTCTGTTATGGTAGAGAATAGTGTGTGTTTGTGTGGAAGTCAAATGAGAAACTCTACAACTCACGACTACTAACGTTACTGTGAGGCCCAATACGTTGGCGGCAGCTGTCTGTTCCTACGATAAACACTGATTATTAAAGTGAAGATGCTTTAGGCTATTTAGTGTTTTTAATGGTTTAATCACTTGAAACAAGGTTACTGATAATATTGATAATGAAATAGTTATAAAAGTAAGAAGTGTGTGTGAGAGAGAGAGAGAGAGAGAGAAAAAAAATCTGTTTTATTGCAGGGAAGCACGTGGAGGGGATGGCTAGTGAATAGTGTGTGTGTGTTTGTGTTTATGTAAGCCACATGAGAAGCTGCAGAAACTGACAGCAAGTACCGTCTGTCTGAGAGAAAACTGTAGGGCAATAATGGCTATTTAACTACCAAGTACTTTACCTTTTTCTGTGTTGATTGAGAGATCCCAAGCAGCAGAAAATGACATATTGTTAGATGAAGTGTGTCCTGAAGCTGTCTTTGATAGTATCTTGTAGAGAGGAGCAGGATATTGCTGTTCAAGACTTAAGACATAATGTAACTGCATCATAAAGCCTACATGAACTGCATTCTTCAAACTGCAAACTTCAGGGAACTATTTATTTATTTATTTAAATTTTCAGTCAACTTTATAAGAGATGCTGCTGACCCTGGGAACTCCTTGCACTTTTTGTTTTTGTTTGAACTTAAAACAAAGATAAGTGAAAGATTAACATTTCAGTTATATTGAATTTTGGAAAACTTTATTTACTGTAGAAAACTTTAGGGAGCTATTTATTTGTTTGTTTTCATTTAACTTTATAAGACATGCTGCTGAGCCTGGGAGCTCCCTGCATTTTTTGTTAGAATTTTAAAACAAAGATATCTATTGTCTAAGAAAAAAAAAACTTTAACATGTTGCAAATCTGAAAAGCTGTTAAATAAACATATGATTAAAGGCATTTGAACAAAGGTAAGTGGAATTTTTCCATTATTCAAAATTTTCACGGCAATATTTTCTTTTTTATTGCAAATAAATATCGGCTCCAAATATCGGTTATCGGCCTCCTTGACTACTAATAATCGGTATCGGTATCGGCCCTGAAAAAACCATATCGGTCGATCTCTTCTTGACATTACATTATTCACAGCACTTTGAGGACATAACATGAACGAAAATATGGGAAAAATTGCGGCCCGTATATACAGCGGGGAAAATAAGTATCGAACGCGTCACCATTTTTCTCAGTAAATATACTGTATTTCTAATGGGGCTATTGACATGAAATTGTCACCAGATGTCGGTAACGACCCAAGTAATCCACACACACAAAGAAATCAAAACATATATGTCCATATATTAAGTTATGTGTAATAAAGTGGAATGATACAGGGAAAAGTATTGAACACGCTTACTGAAGTTTATTTAATACTTAGTAGTAGAAAAGCCTTTGTTGGTAATGACAGCTTCAAGATGCCTCTTCTATGGAGAAACTAGTCGCATGCATTGCTCAGGTGTGATTTTGGCCCATTTTTCCACACAAACTATCTTCAAATCTTGAAGGTTCCGGGGGCCTCTTCCAACTCTGATTTTCAGTTCTTTCCATAGATTTTCAATTGGATTCAAGTCGGGAGATTGACTGGCCCATTCTAGCAGCTTTATTTTCTTTCTCTGAAACCAATTGAGAGTTTCCTTGGCTATGTGTTTGGGATCATTGTGTTGCTGAATTGTCCACCGCCGTTTCATCTTCAGCATCCTAGTAGATGGCAGCAGATTCTTATCAAGAATGTCTTGGTACATTTCTCCATTCATCCTTCCTTCAATTATCTGAAGTCTGCCAGTACCATATGCTGAAAAACAGCCCCACACCATGATGTTCCCACTGCCCAACGTCACTGTTCGTATAGTGTTTTTGGGGTGATGTGCAGTGCTATTTCTCCTCCAAACATGGTGTGTGCTATGACATCCAGAGTCTCCAAAGAGGTCTCATTTGATCAGACTATATTCTCACAGGATTTCATAGGCTTGTCCAAATGTCTTGCAGCAAACTTTAAACGAGCATCAACATGCTTTTTCTTCAACAATGGAGTCTTGCGCGGTGAGCGTGCATAGAGGCCATGGCGGTTGAGTGCATTACTTATTGATTCTGTGAAACAACTGTACCTGCTAATTCCAGGTCTTTCTGAAGCTCTCCGCGAGTGGTCCTTGGCTCTTGGGCAACTCTTCTGATTTATTCTTTTGACTCCTCTGTCAGAAATATTGCAAGGAGCACCTGGTCGTGGCCGGTTTATGGTGAAATTATGTTCTTTCCACTTCCGGATAAAGGCCCAAATGGTGCTTACTGGAACATTCACAAGGTTAGAAATACATCTGTAACCAATGCCATCAGTACGCTTTGCAACAATAAGGTTGCAAAGGTCTTGAGAGAGCTCTTTGCTTTTACCCATCATGAGATGCCCATTGTGTGACACCTTGGTAATGAGAAAACCTTTTTATAGGCCATCAATTAGGACTAAACCAGCTGATATCAATTTGTACTAATAGGGGACAGGATTGCTTTCTAAATACTGAGAGATTTCAGCTGGTTTCTTGGCTTTCCATGCCCTTTTGCACCTCCTTTTCTTCATGTGTTCAATACTTATTCCCTGTGTCATTTCACTTTATTACACATAACTTAATTTATGGACATATATGTTTTGATTTCTTTGTATGTGTGGATTACTTGGGTTGTTACCGACATCTGATGATAATTTCATGTCAATAGCCCTATACAGGACGCAGATTTTATTTTCAAATACGGGACGATCCCATATTATATGTGACAGGTGGCAACCCTAGCCACTCGGTTGTTATGGTCGTTTATTTTTTAAGTCCTATTTCAGTTTTTCTTAACCTCCTTCAGGACCTGTTTCGTGGTGTGGAAAATGTGTTTGCTTGCTCGGTGCCCGCTTATTCACTGTGTACTTTCAAACATCGCAGGTGAAATAAAATGCAGTGAGGACTTGACCAGTCAGACATGTTCAGCACTGCAGACCACACCCCCCAAAGTTCCTGAACCTTTGGAAAGTACTACCCCCCGACCAGGTGCCTTTTTGCGGGTCGATCAGTTACCCTGGAACTAACTTTGGACCCTGGTTCCTGTGGTGGAAACATTCATAGTTTCTCAAAAGGTTCCTGGTTCTTGGGGAAAGTTCCTGCAGTGGAAACGCGGCTTTGGTTAAACAAGAGGTTAGTGGGGATGGGTAGATAAGAACTTACAATGTTAGCTTGTCAGGCTGTTGGAGCATCATATTGCTGCTTGTTTTTGGCTAATGGTGTTAGCCAGATCTATATGCTTAGTGGGCTGGCTATAGAAGAAGTTTGGATAGATAGTGGCTCAGGCAGCATGCTAGTTAGTTAGTTAGCATGGTGGTTAGCTTGAACATGCTGTTTTTGTTTTGGTCTAGTTGGTGACTCCGGCAGTATGCTACTATCATTAGCTTAGCATGCTGTTTGGATATGCAACAGAGGTATTGATTAAGTCATATTATCCTGCTGGCTGAGTTCAGCAAAAACAGGAGCCCGGGCTCCGATGGAGAGACGCAAACATCAAGAAAGAAATATTTATTTAAGGGCATGGTTCAGACCCTTTAGATGTACTCCCATTTATTATGTTAATTTGTATAGAACATCTCAGTATTTCATCACACACAAACAGTAAGTCACAGCAATTTTGGGTTAGTTAAATCACCTTGAATTATTTTCCCCGAAATTATCGTTCTGAAAATGGATCTGAACCAGCTGTAAAAAAAAAGCATAGATAAATGCAGGGTTTAAATCTTAGCACCGTGCTGTATCTCTGACCTAATGCGGTGAGAGAAAAAATGAAAAATGAAATGTCAATACACTAAGGAATTTGCTATTGATGCATGTTGATGCATGTTTGAGATAATAAAGTTCACCAACCAATGGTATGAGAGGAATGCAGTTCTCGCTCTTAACCTAACCAGACACTGAACCTAACCAACTTTACTAGCCAATGAGAAGCAGACCGTCTTGGCAACTCTGGCAGTGTAGGATCCAACGGCTTGAAGGAGACGGGCACTTGTTTCTGCGCGAAATGTTCGAGGAAGCTTTTATATGCCACCCGTGGTAAAAAAGTGCTCTCTCGTCATGAATTGAACCCCGGTCATAAAGCTGCTGTCCGCGCACTCCAACATACAACTACGTTACCGGGTGCGACAGTTAGGGTTGATACTCAGTCATCAATGACTGACCGTGTCTGCGATCAAAAAATACGTGCGTGCACGTTCATTGCTGAACATGATCTGTCCTTCACAATTTCCTTGTTTACAACCCAAAAATAATGAAGAGATAAGTGATAGTGGCTTTCTTGATTTCACTTTAAACTTCAGTGTTACTGTATTTTTTTAAAATCTAAAACATTTATTTATTTTCCATTATTAATTTATTTCCCATTATTATCTGTATTCCAGAAGGAAACACTTTAACATTGCTATAGTATTGCAGTATTGTTTACAGTTGTCTTTTACATTGCACATACTTTTATAGAGAACAGAGAAAAATGGTGCATATTGCAGGCACATATTGTATATGTACAAATCTTTTTTTTTTTCCAAATTCTAATTATCCACAAGTTTTTCAGAGTTGCTCGCACTTTAAAGCTGTTGCATTTTTACTGTTGACATATAGTATTTTTAGATAAATGGTGCAAAGCGCATGCTGTTAAAGAGAAATGAATCCGCAGAGTCTGCAATCCTCTAAGATCTTGTGTAACACATCAAAACTGTCACAGCTGTGCTTGGTGCTAGTGCTGTTTATATTGAAAAGTATATTAGTAGATATTGACAGGCTTTTTAAGCACAACAGACAATAATTAATGCAAGCTTTGAATTAGTAAGACCACCTTTAAATATTTTTCCTGAAATGATCATTCTGAAAGCTGATCTGAACCAGCTGTAAAAGAAAGCATAGATAAATGGATTCAGCATTGAATTGGACAGTGCAAGCCAGTTAAGCATCTCAATTACAGTAAGTGATATTGACTTATTAGAAAAAGGCTGAAAGGTGATACACAAAAAGAAAGGAGTCCAACATACAAGAAAAACTCCCACAACAATAGCCAGAGTTTTTGTGGCCTTTTTCTCCATCTTACTGACAGCAGTTCCAGACTTTGTGCTGGTTGTGTTCTGGATGCTGCGTGCCTGTTTCTGTGCAACAGTGAAAATCTTTATGTAGATACAGAGCATTACAATCACTGGGAGATAAAATGAGAAAATAGGTCCCAAAATGTTTTCCAGTAGAATCTCAAGGAAACACTTTTCTTCACATTTTGCTAGGTTTGACCTTGCAATTACAAAGCAAATGACAACTAAAATAGAGACACTCCAGCTCGCCAGGATCATGACCACAACATGAACATTTTTCTTAGTTCTATATGTCAGAGGCTGACACACTGCGTAATATCTGTCAATGGAAATATAACATAGGTTGAGAATAGAAGCTGTGCCCAGTGTTATGTCAAAGCATAATCGTACTTTGCAAATTAAATTGTCATAAAACAGACAAGTGCTCAAAGGGAATTTCATGCTGGCAGGAATGACTACAATTCCCACAAGCAGGTCAGCCACAGCCAGAGAAAGGATGAGAGAGTTTGTGGGAGTGTGGAGCTGTTTGAAGTAAATGATGGAGATTATAACAAGAAAGTTTCCACATACAGTTACAACAGATAATGAGCCAAAGATAATATATAATAAAACACATACAGTGGAAGGTTTAGTTATCAGTATGTAAGAGACCTTATCTATTTCATAACATGGATGGATATCATCAGTGCGGTTGACGGTGACTCCTGGTGTCATGTTTCTGGATTCCTGCAAATCATTATTAATGATATTGAAGATAATATGTTTACTCTATATGAATCCAAAACTACAATGACAGTTTACATCATACCTTTTAAATGCCCATGACAACTCTTCTTTACTGTGCCTCTGTGCACAACCTTGACTTTTATCAAGTCCTTTTTCATTGCCATGGTCACTACAGTCCTACATTGTCCAATCAGATGTAGGGCTTTTTATCCTGATGACGTCAGAGCTATAGCAACATGCTGCACTGTCGATGAGATTAATGTTTTAAATCCTTTTCAATTGTTAATAACTAATTTATCATTTAGGTAAATATACTATGATCTTTTTCCAGGGACATTAAAAGTAGAAAGTAAGTAATTTAGAGCAAGACACAACATTAAACACACACACAGACAAAACATAACAAAGTATATTCATGAATCAATCAATCAGAGTCATTATGTCTTTTGGGTTGTCTGTCTTTCTGTCCATCCAATTCTTGTGAATAGGTTATCTCAGTAACACCTTGAGGGAATTTCTTGAAATTTGGTACAAACTTGGATTCAAGGATGAACTGATTAGATTTTCATAGGCAAAGGTCGAAGTTCAAGATCCCGGTGACATCATGTTGATTAGAATATGCTATATCAGGAACGCCCAGAAGGAATTTCATTACATCTGGCACACACATTCATTTTGACTCAAGGATGAACTGATTAGAATTTGGTGAATTCTCTAAGGTCAAAGGTCAAGATTTATGACCTAACAGAACATGTTTCTAGCCATAACTGAGCTAATTATCACGATTTAACTCAAATGTCTCATAATGGTCTGCAAATAAACTTTTGGCCATTATTCAGTGCTGTAACTCAGGAAGAAACAAAAATGGGATTTTTGGGGGATTTGTGTGTGTCACTGTGTGAATACGAGGTTCTGAGGTCTTTGCTACGAGCTATCCAGTTCCTGTATAGGCAGAGTGAGAGTTGTGTTGTATTTTTCATCAGAAAGTCAAACACATTTCTGGTGGGTATTGGCCTCTGCCAGGGTTGTCCCTTCTCACCAATCCTGTCTGATTTAAATGGAAAGGATTTCAAGACGCAGCAGGGGGGAGGAGAGTGTCCAATTTTGGAACCTCAGACTTCCCTTCTTGCTATTTGCAGATGATGTGATTCTGTTGGCCTCGTCTGGCTAAGACATTCAGTATGCACTGGGGCAGCTTGCAGTGGAGTGTAAAGTGGTTGGGATGAAGGTCAGCACTTCCAAGTCTTTAACTTGGTATTAAATGGGCCCCGGGGCCCATCATGTGTTCTGCTTTCAGAACTTGAGAAATGAAGAAAATAGATTTTCAGTTTATTTTTGCAACATAAAATTTCTATGGCGCATTTTATCTCACCAACTCTGTTTCTGATTAAGACATTTGTCTATGAATGATGCATTTTCATTGTTCCCAACACAGAGGAGAGACCTCTCTCTCTCTCCTTTTCTCTCTCTCTTTGTGTGTCTCTCTCTCTCTGACCCTCTGTGTGATTGGCTGGGGCAGCTCTGTGTCATACACTGGAGCACTGTGCAGTACACAGACACACACAGACCCTGCTCTTAGTGTCTATGGCAGGGGTGGGGTTAAGTGACAAAAAGTACCAATAAGAGTTAGGGATGGGTACTAGGGATGGGTTGAGTACTCATTGTTGACGTCATTATTCGAGTAGCGTTTGAATACTCGCGCACCTGCGCACATGTTGTTTTTGGCTACAATAGTTCAACTCATTTGGCATCACATGCACCATGGCAGCCTTGATCAGGAAAAATGATGTCTGGAAATACTTTGATAAAAAAGACAACAATAACGTGCAGTGCAAGAAATGTGGTGTTAAACTTGCATATCACGTTCTCGGACGGCCAAACAGTAGGCTTGGTTGGAAAGGTCCGTGTCCGACAGGAAACACAAGCAGAACCACAAGCTTGTCTTTCCCTTCGGACTCGGACCTCTCGTATTTCTTTTTTTACGTAAAAAACATATTTTTTTACGTAAAAAAACATATAAAAAAACATATATATAACATATATATATACAAATATATATATAAATATATACAAATTTGTGAGTAATCAAGTACTCGTTCATGAGGTAATGAGAGTACTTGAATATTGAAATTACTGAAAATGCCCATCCCTAATAAGAGAACTGTTAAAGTACTGATCAGTGGTATCGATAGAAGTAGTAGTACCGTTAAAATCTTAACGATACCCATCCCTAGTTGGAGTGACCCAGTCAGAGCCCTGAAATTAACCCATTAGAGATGCTGTGGAATGAGATGAAGAGAGCTGCTCACACCAGACATCCTAAGAATATGAATTAGTTATTTTGGAAGAAAGTTCCAAAATTCCTCTTGAACATTGTGGAGGTCTGATCAGCAGCTACTGGAAGTACTTATTTGAGGTTATTGTTGTTAGCTTTGACACGTTGTGTATGTTTATACTTGTGACTTACAAGGAGAGATGAGGGCTGGAGTTTGCAACTTGGGCCCTGCTCAGACCTAAAATTACCATGCGTCTTCAGTGATCTGATCACAAGTGGGCAGCTCCAAGCACGTCAGTTCACACCTGCCATTAGAATGCGTGTCCAAATGTCTCGAGTGACCACTTGTGATCAAATCTCACTTTATATACGAATAAGTAGGTATGTGTTGTTTTTATGATCACTCTATAAAAGACCATTTGTCCCCACTTCTTATAATGGATTTAAGGACTAAAGTGCATTAACACTTATTGTGACCGAAAACCCTGTCTCTATACATATGGGGCTGATTCAGATCATTTTATACGACTTGAATTTTTTATATAAAGTCTGGTGTATGTTGGGCACAGAGTGGCTAATCAGGAAGCATAAGAAGATATTAGGTGGAACAGGCAGTGATATGAGTCTGTGATAAGCTGTAAGGAGGAGTTAGAGCCTTGAGTTTGGTTTACAATACAATAAAGGGATTTGCTAAATTAAAGACGAACACTGCCTTTACACAGTCCTTTTTAAGGTATTTTACACATGTAGCTTATATTTCTATGAACACATATATGTATGTATATGTATGTGATGCTTAGGTGCACTCCAGTAAACTGGGACAATTTCTTTGTGAATATTCACTTTTAATGTGTCAACATTTACTGTAACATTATATTTCAGTGGTCTGTTTCTGCACCACAAACAGTAAGTCAGTTCAACATGGAGTTAGCAAAATCTCCTTGGAATATTTTCCCTGAAATGATTATTTTGAAAGCTGATCTGAACCAGCTGTAAAAGAAAGCATAGATAAATGGATTCAGCATTGAATTGGACAGTGCAAGCCAGTTAAGCATCTCAATTACAGTAAGTGATATTGAATTATTAGAAAAAGGCTGAAAGGTGAAACACAAAAAGAAAGGAGTCCAACATACAAGAAAAACTCCCACAACAATAGCCAGAGTTTTTGTGGCCTTTTTCTCCATCTTACTGACAGCAGCTCCAGACTTTGTGCTGGTTGTGTTCTGGATGCTGCGTGCCTGTTTCTGTGCAACAGTGAAAATCTTTATGTAGATACAGAGCATTACAATCACTGGGAGATAAAATGAGAAAATAGGTCCCAAAATGTTTTCCAGTAGAATCTCAAGGAGACACTTTTCTTCACATTTTGCTAGGTTTGACCTTGCAATTACAAAGCAAATGACAACTAAAATAGAGACACTCCAGCTCGCCAGGATCATAACCACAACATGAACATTTTTCTTAGTTCTATATGTCAGAGGCTGACACACTGCGTAATATCTGTCAATGGAAATATAACATAGGTTGAGAATAGAAGCTGTGCCCAGTGTAATGTCAAAGCATAATCGTACTTTGCAAATTAAATTGTCATAAAACAGACAAGTGCTCAAAGGGAATTTCATGCTGGCAGGAATGACTACAATTCCCACAAGCAGGTCAGCCATAGCCAGAGAAAGGATGAGAGAGTTTGTGGGAGTGTGGAGCTGTTTGAAGTAAATGATGGAGATTATAACAAGAAAGTTTCCACATACAGTTACAACAGATAATGAGCCAAAGATAATATATAATAAAACACATACAGTGGAAGGTTTAGTTATCAGTATGTAAGAGACCTTATCTATTTCATAACATGGATGGATATCATCAGTGCGGTTGAAGGTGACTCTTGGTGTCATGTTTCTGGATTCCTGCAAATCAGATTTCAAATCATTATTAATAATATTGAAGATAATATGTTTACTCTATATGAATCCAAAACTACAATGACAGTTTACATCATACCTTTTAAATGCCCACGACAGTTCTTATTTACTGTGCCTCTGTGCACAACCTTGACTTTTATCAAGTCCTTTTTCATTACCATGGTCAGTACAATCCCACATTGTCCAATCAGATGTAGGGCTTTTTATCCTGATGACGTCAGAGCTATAGCAACATGCTGCACTGTCGATGAGATTAATGTTTTAAATCCTTTTCAATTGTTAATTACTAATTTATCATTCAGGTAAATATACTATGATCTTTTTCCAGGGAGATTATACCAAAAGTCTCCCAGTCAAAAGTGTTAAAAGTAGAAAGTAAGTAATTTAGAGCAAGACACAACATTAAACACACATACAGACAAAACATAACAAAGTATATTCATAAATCAATCAATCAAAATATAAGTTGCATTAAAACATATCACCAAAATGTTGAGTAATTTGGCTGAAAACAAGTCTTTCCAAAGGATCCGAACAAAATGGCGGACTGCTAGCTAGAAAATCAAAACAACAAAGTAATTAAAACTGTATTGTTCTCAAGTGAATCATTTTTAAATTTACTTTGCCTTTCCCGCAGATGGAGACAAGAGTACTACCTTTCCCCTTTGCTTTTTATGACTCCCCACTGGCGATTGCTGTGGCCGGAGTCATTATGTCTTTTGGGTTGTCTGTCTTTCTGTCCATCCAATTCTTGTGAACAGGTTATCTCAGTAACACCTTTTGGGATTTTCTTGAAATTTGGTACAAACTTGGACTGATTAGATTTCCATAGGCAAAGGTCAAAGTTCAAGGTCCCAGTGACATCGTGTTGTTTAGAATACGCTATATCAGGAACGTCCAGAAAGAATTTCAATACATCTGGCACACACATTCACTTTGACTCAAGGATGAACTGATTAGAATTTGGTGAATTCTCTAAGGTCAAAGGTCAAGATTTATGACCTAACAGAACATGTTTCTAGCCATAACTGAGCTAATTATCACGATTTAACTCAAATGTCTAATTGGATAAAATAATGACGTGATGACAATTTATATCCAATTGGTCAAAGGTCAACTTCACTGTGACATCATAATGGTCTGCAAATAAACTTTTGGCCATTATTCAGTGCTGTAACTCAGGAAGTAACAAAAATTAGATTTTTGGGGGATCTTGTGTGTGTCAGTGTGGGAATACGGGGTTCTGAGGTCTTTGCTACGAGCTATCCAGTTCCTGTATAGCCAGAGTGAGAGTTGTGTTGTATTTTTCATCAGAAAGTCAAACACATTTCTGGTGGGTATTGGCCTCTGCCAGGGTTGTCCCTTCTCACCAATCCTGTCTGATTTAAATGGAAAGGATTTCAAGGCGCAGCAGGGGGTAGGAGAGTGTCCAATTTTGGAACCTCAGACTTCCCTTCTTGCTATTTGCAGATGATGTGATTCTGTTGGCCTCGTCTGACTAGGACCTTCAGTATGCACTGGGGCAGTTTGCAGCGGAGTGTAAAGTGGTTGGGATGAGGCTCAGCAACTCCAAGTCCGAAACTTGGTATTAAATGGGACCCAGGGCTAAATTTTTATGAACCGGATATCGGTTCTACTTTCAGAACTTGAGAAATTAAGAAAATATATTTTCTGTATGTTATTGCAACATAAAAGTTGTGGTTATACAAAAACCATTTGTCCCCTCTTCTTATAATGGATTTAAGGACTAAAGTGCATTAACACTTATTGTGACCGAAAACCCTGTCTCTATACATATGGGGCTGATTCGGATCATTTAATATGACTTAAAATTTTTTGTGTGAAGTCTGGTGTATGTTGGGCACAGAGTGGCTAATCAGGAAGCATAGGAAGATATTAAGTGGAACAGGCAGTGATATGAGTCTGTGATAAGCTCTAAGGAGCAGTTAGAGCCTTGAGGTTTGTTTACAATACAATAAAGGGATTTGCTAAATTAAAGACTAACACTGCCTTTACACAGTCCTTTTTAAGGTATTTTACACATGTAGCTTATACTTCTATGAACACATATATGTATGTGATTCTTAGGTGCACTCCAGTGAACTGAGACAATTTCTTTGTGAATATTCACTTTTAATATGTCAACATTTACTGTAACATTATATTTTCAGTGGTCTGTTTCTGCACCACAAACAGTAAGTCAGTTCAACATGGAGTTAGCAAAATCCCCCTGGAATAGGTCTGCTACGAGCTATCCAGTGCCTGTATAACCAGAGTGAGAGTTGTGTTGTATTCTCATCAAAAAGTCAAAAACAGATTTCCAGAGTTTCAATCACATGAACTGGTACTGGATCATTAGAAAAAGGCAGAAAAGTGATGCATTACTGGCACTGATACATGATTCAAAAGCTCAAAGGTAAAACAGAGGAAAAAAGGAAGCCAACACATCAGAAAAACTCCCATAACAGTAACCAGAGTTTTTGTGGCCTTTCTCTCCATCTTACTGACAGCATCTCCAGGGTTTTTGCTGTGACAGGTTTTGTTCTGGATGCTGTGTGCCTGTCTCTCTGCAACAAGGCAAGTCTTTATTAAGATACAGAGCATTACAATCACTGGTAGATAAAATCCCATAATATTTGCCATCACAGCACATGTTTCGGCACATTGTTCTTGGTTTGTTCCTATAATTATGATGCCAAGTCCAGTTATGTCAATAGGTTCCAGGAGTTAGAAATGTTGCATACAGTTTGTTTATACCATATTTTACAATGATTACATACATGCCTCTACTGCAAATACTGCAAGTAAGGCAGTGTTTTTCATTTACATGACTGCAATCATGGACAGCTCCCTATGAAGCACCAGTGGTTGTATCTCAGACACTTAACCAGCTCATAGATATTGTCCAACACATCAACTGTGAGAGTCATGCATGGTGCCAGTGTTAATTATACTGATGAGTACACCAATCAATAATTTAAAAAAGTTTTGCATTAACAAAATCCCCTTGGAATATTTTCCCTGAAATGATCATTCTGAAAGCTGATCTGAACCAGCTGTAAAAGAAAGCATAGATAAATGGATTCAGCATTGAATTTGACAATGTAAGCCAATTAAGAGTCTCAATCACATTAACTGGTACTGGATTATTAGAAAAAGGCAGAAAGGTGATGCATAAAAAGAAAGGAGTCCAACATACAAGAAAAACTCCCAAAACAGTAGCCAGCGTTTTTGTGGCCTTTCTCTCCATCTTACTGACAGCAGCTCCAGACTTTGTGCTGTGACAGGTTGTGTTCTGGATGCTGCGTGCCTGTCTCTGAGCAACAAGAAAAATCTTTAGGTAGATACAGAGCATTATGATCACTGGGAGGTAAAATGATAAAATAGGTCCAATAGTGTTTGCTATGAGAACATCGATTAAACACCTTTCCTCACATTTTTCATTGTTTAATCCTGCAATTATTACACCAATTCCAATGAGAGCAGAGATACCCCAGCTCCCCAGGATCATGATCACAACAACACAATGGTTAATTTTAGTTTTATATGTCAGAGGCTGACACACAGCATAATATCTGTCAATAGAAATACAGCACAAGTTCAGAATAGAACATGTACTGAGTGATATATCACAACTGCCCCTTACTTTGCAAAATAAACTTTCATAATACAGACATGAGCTGAGAGAGAACGCCATGCTGAAAGGAAAAACTACAATCCCAACAAGCAGGTCAGCCATAGCCAGAGAGAGAATCAGGTAGTTTGTGGGTGTGTGGAGCTGTTTGAAGTAAATTATGGAGATTATAACAAGAAGATTTCCACATATTGTAATAACAGACAAAAGTACAAGGAAAACATATAGTAATACACATATAACAGAAGGGGTGCTCTTCAGTATGTAGTTAAAGTTATCTATTTCATAGCAGGGATGTATGTCAGCCACAACATCAGTCTTGTTGATAGTAACTTCTGGTTCCATGTTTTTGATTTTCTTCAATTCAGTGCAATTCTCATCATTAGCATTTGCATATGAATTATTATTTCCATAAGAAACCATGTACAGTATGAACAATTTCAGTTTTCCTAGAAAAACATAAGTTCTTCATGAAGTACTCATATCATACCTAATAATCCTGGTAGATCCTCAATGCATCGGCTGTTTGTTGTCATATGTGCTGCTATGAAGGGCCTTAATATTTATCAACCTCTTTTGCATTGCCATAAGTGTTGCCCAATCAGAAATGGCCAACTGATTATACAACAAACGAACAAGCAAAGATTGTTAATGACTCGTGTGTGTGTGTGTGTGTGTGTGTGTGTGTGTGTGTGTGTGTGCGTGCGTGCGTGCGTGCGTGCGTGCGTGCGTGCGTGCGTGCGTGCGTGCGCGCGCATGTGTGTGCGATGCGTTTACAAGCATTGTTGTAACCTGGTTTTGGCTTTGTAAATGTTTGGTAAATCTGTGGAACCATGACTAATTAATCATAGCAGACTGAAGGCTCATTTATGATCAATGTTAGACACAGATGTGGTCAGAGCCTTTCTGTCCGTACTTCGTAATAATTTTGCTCATATTCGTGTGGGTTTCCTGAAACCTTACGGATACTGATGAAACAGAGCACTACCACCGGAAATCGTGGGGACAGTTTAGGCAATAGTTCTACTGAGACCCTACCATTAGACCAAACGAAAGAATTTAAAATTTTGAATATTGCAGAATTTTTTTAACATGTCGCAATGTATTTAAGCGCCTTGCAGACCACTGCCTACAACGCTGTCTCCACTTTTTTGCCTCTTTGTTAAGAGATGCATTGTCACGACAAACATCAGAGATGTTTGAGCCTCAGTCAGACCCACACTGAGTCTGTTACCAAATCAGCGACTACCAGACGTATCAGAACAGTTACGGTAGTTAGCATAATTTTTACACTCTTTGTTAACTTTTAGCCCCGCTACCTGTCCCTGCAAGTTGACAGGATTGGTTCCATAGTTATGATGTATGAATCCCTGGCTGTCTGAAGCCGTTTTTTTCAAGACAGTTGAGTCATTGGTTCACTGCAGTTCCAAGGTGGAAATATGCAGTCAAAACATCATATGGATGTTAACAAGATTGAAAACTTGATTTTCATCAGAGGGGGTCTTTAACTTAAAACAGTCCTGGTACAAACCTAGTTTTGTGATTAACTATATCAGTTTGAACCAGCCTTAGACTTTACTACTAAACTGAGGACAGTGAGTGCTTTAGCATTATGAACGGTGATATGATCACTTATTGACGTGACTGATGTGTGTTCGATGATGTAGCTATCGCGAGAAAAATGAGGGAAGTACATAGTTATTCAGTGACTGTGAACAAAAAGATCATCATCAAAGTGGGTCAAAGTTTCCACATGAGAAGTTAAGGTTGGCAAAGTAAGTTCCGTCTTAACATGACTTTGCTGAACAGGATTGTTACTAACTGCAGTTTATTGAGTTAGTTTGTTTCCCTTATTTGCCTTTATCACTGTAATGAAATGTAATCTTTTCCCTTTGAATCTGTATCAGTTGTAGTTTCATGGTGTGTTAACATTTTTTAAAAACAAAAGTTAATGGACATCGATCCAAATGCTCACTAAGGTTTTCATAATGCAGGATTTTTTTGATTTGCGTGCGTGCGTGCGTCTGTCAGCACTGCACATGTGCGCACGCACACGGGGCATCGCGGCAGAGTGGTGACGTGAAACAAATAACCTGAAGATTACCCGAGTTAATGTGAAGTAAAACTTGTAGTTACTGTAAGTAAGTGCAATAAAACCTTCATAAGTAAAAAGCCAAAACTTTATCAATACACCTGTTCAAACTGCATAAATGTAAACATGTAGAACCAGATATTTTAATCTGCTCTGTCTGTCCACAGTGACAAGCACAGTATGCTAGTACTACTACTATACTTTTTAAAGACATTTTTATTTTCCTTTTAATTGTATTTTTATTTTTATACTACAGTAGGCCAAGTTGACCCTCTACTTTAAACCTTATGTTTATGTGATAGACCCCCCCCCCCCCCCCCCCCTCATCTTCCCATCCAAAACAACAAAAAAGGCCCCAGCTGGCTACTGTTTTCACCCAGCTGGACATTGTATGCACTGGTGGAAACACTGATAATGATGTCTCTAGTTAGATGATGTGATGCAACAGCCTTCAATTAGAGGTGTGAATGTATGGTGCAGCTGTTGGTCCCTGAGCCACCGTTTTACACACACACACACACACACACACACACACACACACACACACACATACACACACACACTTTCAGGCACACACATAATCCTCCTGCCTGCATCATCTCACCTCTTCAACCTGGGGCCATAATGTTTTCTAGCGTTAACAAAACAAAACAGATTAATGGCCACTTAATGATGTTAATGAACAGAAAAGAAAACTGAGAAAAGTCATCCATATAGTCCAGGGAATACATCCTGTTTTTACACTGACTATCAAGCCTCAAGTCTTAAAAAAGTAAAAATGATGATTCAGTCTACATGGATTGCTTCCATTTGCAACATGGTGTTATGTGACTATGACTGTACACATAAGCCATTTGACTCTCATGCACGTGATAATTCATGTTAGAGCACTAAATACAGAAAAATAACCTTTAACTAGAAAATTCCAGGGAAATTTTGAGTGCCATGGGGGCTACTGGCGGGATGAGTACATGATTTATTTCCAGTGTTCAAAAGTCACCCTGATCATACTCTGGTTTTGAGAAATGTCTTGATATAAAAGACTCTGATATAAAACAATGTAACATCCCTCCATCATGTATTATGTGGGAAATATCTCATATTCTGTGTTGTTTTTTTTAATAAAACAAGAGGCAACATGTCTTCAAACTCCTGAAAACTAATAAACATTTGGTAGGTTTGAGCAGAACTGAAGTGGTTTAAGAGATGTATGCAAAAAAAAGCTGAAAAAAATATTGATATATGATGATTTTATAGCATTTTCTTTGTGTGTCCTTTTTTGGACGCAAGGAACCCCAGAGGGTACAAAATGTGTTACCAGTGTATAATAGACCTGTAACAGTAACTGACATTAGATTTTAAAAATATGTAAAAAAAGACACTTTCTTGCAGAAATCCATACCTTCAGCTGTAACACAGCCAAAATGATCAGCAAATCAAAAAAGAAAAGTGAAGAAAATGTCCAAAAAAGGACAGAGGGACCCCTGAGGGTTAATAGATCCCATGAACTGCTATTTAAATTACCACTATTATGTTTTTTTCTGTGCTAATTTAACATTACTGGGGAGGAGAGCAACGCGACTAGAAGTGACAGCGAGAGAGGGCTAGTAGCTTCTCCTCTCCTCTGTCTCAGCGGAGACCGTCACAACTTCATTCACTCTTTTAACAAAACAAAAAAAAAGCAACGAAGGAAGCAGTAAATGGACTTACATATTTAAGACCTAACTAAATGTAATTTAAGACCTAACATGCGGCTAATGTAAAGCTAGCGGAGCTTGGAGAGTTGCTTATCTGGTTGCTAGGCGCACGCACGCACGCACACAGGTCAGGAGCTGCCGTTGCCATGGCAATGTGAAAATCTGCCCAGAATTTGGCTTCTACATGGCTTCAAACAACTGCAAATTATGAGAAAACCGTTACTTCTTTTCATAAACCGAAAAGACCGTGACAGACACTGAAGCCAGAAGTTTCTCACAGTCTCTATTTTATTCAGATATTCCTTAAAATGAGTGAGTAAGCTCAGTGCGAAGACAGAGTGAGATTCTTTTGAAAAAAAAGACGATTACATTAGGTGTCAATGAGAGTGAGACAGGTATTGCTGCCGGACTCGGCACCCCCGTTTAAATTTTGTGCAGGACCTGTCTGTCAAAGTTAGATTTTATAAATCCCAACAACTATGTCTACATTTTGAGAAAGAATTATTTGTCTCCTTTTTACGGTTTGGCCGTGACCTCGAGTTGAAAATAAAAATAAAGGTTATTTTTTACTGCTTCGCGCACTCTAGCCAACTGACGCTGTCACTCTAACTTTGAAGAAAAAGTGATTTGCACTCCTCCTTTGAGTGCTCATAGTTTGAAAAGATTACATGTTATGTAAAAACAGTTCCTGTGTTTTTGAGGGAGCAGAAGTTTTCCTCCGTTTTATAGTTTGAATTACATTTCTGCGTGCAGGTATGAGAGAGCTGGGTGACTCAGAAAAAAGGTGAAATTTTGTAGAAAAAAGGTGAAATTTTGTGGGTTTCTAAAGAAATTTCCAATGCATTCCTAATGCATTATTTATTCCCAGTATTTTGGGAATAACTTAATAACACCAAAAGTCATAGCACCTCTTTCGGGATCAAGACGCACGTTTTGATGTATATATTACCGGGGTTTTCTCAAAGCTGCGGGACGAGTTACGCGGCAAAATTTGGCGGAAGAATAGTAATAAGCCCGAAGGAATATTAATAGATGCCTCGGAGCTGAGCACCCGTGGCACTAAATAATGATTTTAATTAGTGGATTAGTGGATTTCCCCGCGGCACTCCTCTACAGCTAGAATAGCTGAGAGGAGTGGCAGCTAGAATACAGCTAGAATAGCTGAGAAGAGTGGCACTAATTGAAATCATGTCACACTTGAAGCATCATCATCCTTTACTGACAATGGGTAGTCTTGACTCAGAGGGTCATCTTGCGAAAAAGGTAACCCTGGCTCAGCTTTAGAACGTATGAAGCAGGGGTCTCCAGCCTTTTCTTTTACTATGAGAGCTTCTTTGACAAAATAAATGGGGCTGAGAGCTCCTCGTGTCTTACATTACTGGCTACATTTATTCACATATATATACAACACTCAAACTGACCTCAAAAACAAATCATATGAATAAGATAATTTGACAAGTCATCAAATATCAACATCCAAAACTCAGATTTTGTACCAAAAACATCTGAAGATGACGGACAAAAATCTGAGTCATGATTCAGTCAGACCTGAAAACACAGACATGATAACACACTGCAAATAAACCTTCATAAATCTGATTGGAAATCAGAGAGAGAAAAAAATCTCCTCAGTCAGTGATCCAGTGATGGTTGTCAGTTCATCAGTGAATTTAAAATAGTTAATTCAGTACACTTCATTTTCCATAATGTAAAACAAACATGGACAGAAAAAAATGGGGCTCAAGTTGAAGCCTGCAGCTTAACTCAAAGTATCAATGGCAACATATTTCCTGTTTGTTGGAAAAGTTCAGTTTATATCTGTTCTGTTATCAGAAGAGTTGCTATCGCTGAATGTCACCTACGACATATCTGATATAAACAAACTTGATAGTAACTCATTTGAGTGACAGCTAACAAATAATGATTTGGTGTTGAAGAGAGAGACGGGAGTGTATATTTAAGTTTTGTTGCTTAAAGTCTGTACTATGCATCCATGGTTTGTACAGACTATATTATCTGAACTTTTGCGTGAGCTACTGGTAGCTCATGAGTCACCTATTGGAGACTCCTCCTATATAGTGTCCATAATGCTTTTGTTACATATAGGAAAAATATGTATATATTGTTCATATTTTGAATATAAATTTAGCATACTGTGCTGTGAATATGTGCATACAATATGTGCAGTAGTATATGTTCATAGGGTGGGATGATGGGCCTTGACTTGCTAGGTTAAGACCTATAGTCACCATATTCATATGATTACTGAAAACTCAAAAAAAAAAAGAGATTAGTATAATGATAAAGTGTTGTGTAGTCACTAATCACTAATCATTGGAAATCCAAATATCATATCACTGGTGTTTTCCATCAGCAGGAAATCGTAAACTATTTGGATGCGTCCAGAAGAACAACATGTCTGAAAGTTTTAATCTTTGAAGTACAGTGAAGTTGCCCCATGTGACCCAGTCAGTCCCAGTTCACGTCTGGTGAAGTTTAAGAAAGTGAAACTGCTTGGTGAAGGTTAGGGAGACATTACCTTCATGGTTCAAAGAAACCAACATACAGTGCATTCACAAAGTACTCAGACCCCTACAGTTGTTTCACATTTTATTATGTTACAGCCTCATACTAAAATCATTTAAATTCATCTTTTTCTCACTAATTATGGACATTTTTTGCAAATTTATTAAAAATGAAAAACTGAAATATCACATTGATATGGTATCCAGACCCTTTGCTACAACACATGAAATTTAGGTGCCTCCCATTTCTCTTGAACATCTCTTAGATGTTTCTACACCTTGTCACGTGCTTTGTGATTTTTTTTTTACTAAGTCTGTTTCCATTGCACTTTATTGCATTTGCTTACAATTTTTCCACCTATGCTAAGCATAAAAACTTTTGCACTCAGGATTGTTCAGGTGAAAGTTGCAAAAGAGCATAAAAGCACATGGATCGAAATGCACTTGTGGAGTTGGAAGTGAATTAACCATTTGCAAACCCCCTCATTCAAACATTGACTGTCCATTCATACAGTGATCAGAGTGTAGGGTAATGTCAGCAGCTCTGACTTGCTCTTTATTGGATTTGGGGCAGTTTGCACTACAGAAAAACCAGCCAACATTCACTGAGATAGCTTTATGTTTTTAGTCAGTCCTCATCCTGAAGGCCTCTCCTGTTGTAACATTAGAAGTGAAAGAAAAAGTAAAGTATGCAAACAAGTGACAGGTATGTAAACTATGCAGTCAAACAGGGTTATGCTAGAATGAAACAGCTGCCTTATCTTAATTATTTTCTTATGATATGCACAATACTACATTATTGCACAAGACAAGAACACTAGAACATGGCTTCTTTTTTGCTTCCATTTGTCCACATGGATCATCAGCTGATGTGAACACTTTTGGACTTTCTGCCTGGAACAAGCAGCTTTAGTCTCAATCTTTTAAGCAATATCATGTGTACAGACAGATCAAAATGTGACATGTCTGGTAGCAAAGGGAACAAATAACGAATGCTGTTGATTTCTAGAAGAGCGCATACCTCTTGTGTTTTGTTCTCAAGTATAGCTTTATTTATTCATTAGAGGTAATTACAAGCTAAATGACATTTAGCACCATGTGGTGTGTCTTTGTCTTTGTACAAATCCCAGGCTCCTCTTTAAAGCTGTTGCATAAATAGGAGAGCATCTATTTTGCAAGAGATAACATTTTATTCTGCAATGGACTCTTCTGATTATGTCCTGGGAATAGATGTGGTGTGAAAACCTCCTGAGAGCTATAGTTGTTCAATCTTGTGTAATCTTGGTGTCAAGGAAACACTGTCCCTACTGCCACCATTCCTGTCTCATTCTGGCCTCTGTCTCTTCACCTGTCAATCTACCTTTTGTACAGGCCACAACAAACACAGGTCCCTTTTTTTTGGATTCATAAGTCACAGCTGTGGCTGACTGATGCTCACTGCTCAGATGCTGAGAAAATCCTAAGCTCCTCTTTGAAGCTGTTGCATGAATAGGAGAGTGTCTTTGTGTTTTGTTTCGTAACTTGGCTCACTGCAAACGTTAAAGCTCTCTGTCTACTTCGACCTTTTATGTAGAATTCAACGTAATACGATGACGCAGCCCTAGATTGTTTGTGACTAATTCCTTATTATGATTTGGCAGCTTTCTAAGGGCTTTATTAAACCGCGATGCCTCGAGCAGCAGCTATTACTTGTTGGACTCTTTTTGAGCTCAGCATAAAAAAACAGGAACAAGACAAACAAGACAGAGCAGCATATATCATTATATTTATAATTCTTATCGATCTAAATATAATCGTCTCAAATCTTAACACAGCTGACGACAGCGTCTGAATAAAGAGCTTAGAGTATAAAACAATAAAAATACATTTCTATATAAAACTTGGTGACCATGTGTCAAGTTTGTTTATGGGAGTATATAACACAAATAAATAAAGCACACAGCATTATGCGCTATTTATTTTTTTACATAATCATGAGCAGCACAGCATGAGAACAAGAACGGGATTTTAACATTTGAAATGCCTTCCTGCCTGTCATTCACCTTTCAGATGAAAATCTGTATAGACAGTGAAAATCATCACACTCACACTGCCCTGCATATCTACACTTTCTGCCAAGCATCAGGTCACTTGACTTGCCAGACAGGTGTGTGACTCAGAGTTACAAAGTATTCCAGGAAGTCGATGTGTTTTCTTGCATGTTTAATAATTTGTCTGTACCTGGAGACGCACAGTAACATGATTGTGCCTCCTGGTAAGAGCCATTTTTGAAGCCAGAAGACAATGAAAGGTAAATACATTACTAACAATTAGCATTTTCACATTTCAATCTAATCTTATATAGGTGGTTATTACTCGTTATACCTTTGGGCAAACTGCATTGTGGCATGCTGCGTATTACAGAGATTGCTTACGTTTTGCCGTAGCTCAGACAGTCTTGCCATGTATTTCACTGATCAGATGAAAGCATCTGGGAGCTAACAGTAATAACTGGAATTGAATTTAATTGATTTTCTTCATAAATACTACAGGTGCTTGCATTTTGAGTAGAATTCAGCCTTTAAATAAACTTCATTCTTCACAATAATCCTAACAGTTTTAATCTGTAAGTATCTCTTCAGTGATGGGAAAACAAGACTTTCACTTCTTTTTGCTGTGTTGACTCGATTCAGTTTAGTGGAGTTGAATTAGGAGTTGGCTTTGGTCTTCAAGTTAGAACTGTCTTAAATAAAGGGCTATTCTCAAATAGTGGTGAATAGTTTGGATTATTTTCTTCTTGACAATGGAGCCCAGGAAAATCACCAACTAAATTATTCATTTGTGAGAGCATAAGCACACCGTACTTGCATGAAGCTGTTCATAAAAGGAATATGTATATATATATATACATATATATATATATATATATATATTTGTTTGTTTGTATGTAATGAATTCAGACACTGACACCGGCATATGTGGTATAATAGGGGACCTGTAGCTGCCGTAGTAGATATGACGGGAGCAAAGGAGGAGGTCAGGTAAGGCAGTACATAGAACGACGTGTTAGGGGAGGTTCACTGACAAAACACAGGACTTTAGGGCACATGAGACCACAGTTGGACGTTGTGTGGAACTAATCCATGATCCTTAAATGCGTGTTTAATATTGTAACCATGACGACAAACATACCCTAACGTTAAAGAAGTATTTATTTTAATTCAAACCAAAATCTTTTCCTAAACCTGACTATGTAATTTTGGTGTGTGAACCTAAACAAATTGTTCCATAACCTTAAGTCCTCCATACTAAACAACCTAAATGGTTGTTTAGTATGGAACACTTGTTAGGATGCTGATAAGTAGATACATACAGGAACAAAAGTAATAAAATAGTTATAGAATATAAAGAAAACATAGAACACACCTTGCAAACCTTACAAGTAAGTTTCTAAAGCAGATTTTAATACATGATATTATAATGTAAGCTGCATAGTATAGGCTTTGTATAATTCGCCATACTTAATTTTCCATACAGGCTTGGGCGACATCCAAAATGTAATATCCACATTCTGATATACGAATATTATTATATAACATTATGTTATTGGATTTTATGTTTCAGTTTTTTTTTTATTTATTTATTTTTTTTTTTTATATTATTGCACAGTGGTTCAAAGTTTTATTTCTTGCATGCCAAGGTAGAATTTACAGTAAGAAAATGGTCTGGTTTGGCATCAGGGCATTAATCAGGTAGTGCTATAATAGCAAGTATGTGTGTGCGTGTCTTACTGCTCATCATAACTCCCCTTTCAGTTTGCCTGCGGCGAATCCTCTTTTGTTTCTTTTGTTCTATGCCATTACATTTAATACAATGAATGTTGCCTCCACCCAACTGAGTGCGCAAATTAGACACAGAAAACTATGAGCTTGAACTTGACTCAATCGATGACAGTTTTTTGTCAGTCAATTTTCCCCTCAGGCTTTCTTGTTATTATGGGTATTGTGTAATAATGGGATCTTTTCTCATAATTTTCATAACTCTTTTCAAAATAGTTGATTAATAAGTGCCTCCTTCACATATCTTAAGAACCTGAAGGAAAAACTATATGTTCCTTTGAAGTTTCTTAGAATATAAATAAAACCAAATTGACACACACACATTTATATTTGCTCATTTGGCAGACATTTTTATCCAAAGCAACTTACAAGTGGTACACTCGAATACACAAAATGATCCAAAGTTTGATTTGTACAGTTGATCTGAAAGTCTCTGTCACTGTCATTCTCTACCTCTTCCAACCTAACATGTAATAATAATATACTACTTGACTGAAATGCTACTTTCCTCATGTTATGTTTCCAATTTCCTTTTTATTCTCTTTTTCCTTTTTTATTCTTAATTTTTATGGTACATATGATGTTTGCCACACACTTGTACAGTAGTCTAATAATGAATGAAAACATAATTACACTCCAAATGATTATGCATATTCAGAAAAATTAGAAACATCTATCTAGTTCTCTTCAAGCAATCACCTCTACTGAACCCTTCACTATAACAAATAAATTATACTGTACACACAAGCTTTGTGGCTGTACTGACCATGTGCTTGTGATTTAAATGTCATAGATCATTGTTGCAATAAAATTTGGACGCAGATTGGACCCAGGCTAGACACATAAAATGATACTGCCTATAACCAAAATCAGCTACAAGAGGGCAACAAAACAAATAATTTCAACTAGACAGTAGCTACTGTAGTTTGAGATTTATCATTTTAGTAATTTGTTTCATTCTTGGAAAATTTCAAACCTGGAAAAAAATCAGACCTGTGGTTAGTCTCTAAGCTAATCAAACAAAAAGCACTCAGCCATTATATTAATGTCTCATCGATTAGCTTCCATAAACAAAGCTTACTCATTTGTGACTGATATTATGAGAAATTAAAAGAGAGAGAGAGATTATTTTGTAACAGTCAGGAAGTAATGAAGGCATGGATAATTATCTCAGTATCAAGAGATAAAAGGAAGCACGACTGAACCAGTTTTGTGATGTGACTGAAACACTGTCAAAACATTTCTTGATAAGGAAGAGATTCATATGCTACTTTGAATAAAAAAAAACCCTAACATGGAACATTTTGACAGTTATATACAATTCAGTCAAGGTGACATTATATATTCTGTAAAACATACTTTATTCAGAAAAAAATTAGATTTTTGGCTGGTAATGTCTGAATGTTTGCTTACATACTGCAAGCTTTACTGTGGCTGCTGTTGTCTTGGCCTGAGTGTTATGTTGACACACACAGAAAGAGAGGGAGACAGAAAGATTGTCCCAAATACTTACAGTTAAGTCAACTCTTACTTGCCAAGAGTTATGTCTGTATGCTAACTGCGAAGATGGAGCCAGGAGACGGTTAGTTTAGCTTAGCGTAAGGACTGTGAGAAACAGCTAGCCTGGCTTTGTCCAGAGGTAACAAAATCCAGTTTTTCAATGTGACATATTTAATCAGCATTGGAGCTTGGTATTAGAACATTCCTAGCTTTTGATAATATGTTTACATGCTGAACAATAATCATTCACAGCATGCACACAAACATGTCTAACAACCGCAAGTATTCATACCAGTAAACAGGGACGCTACTTTTGAAATGTTGGCTTCCTGGTAGCATTTCACACAAAACTTGTGTACCAGCATAACCTTACAAAACACCTTGTAGTTTTGAGCTATCGTGCTACCATCAAGCTTTAACACAGTTTATATTCACAAGAGATAAATGTATACATTTCTTCAGGTTGGCTTAATAATGAGAAATCATTGTGTTGACTGTGTTTTCTCTCTAGTTGGGATGGCATTACCAAAGGCAGTAGGATACATCATTTTTCTTCTAGCTATATTCTACAGTCTGGAGAATCAGGGATACAGACAGTCTCTGAATGTGTTTTTAGAGGTAAGAATAATAATAATAATTGTTATTATTAATAATAAGAATTAAGTAGTAACACTCAACATTGTAGCTGTTTTCCATGAGATACTGCAACGAGTCTAAGTTGTCTACATCACTAAACAAAAAAATGTATTATAGTATGAACAGGAAGTATTCAGATCCCTTACTTAAAGGCCCTTTTTTGTATAGAGGTAGATTTCCATGTTTTCTTTGATTATAAAGCAGGTCTAGGTTCTATATTAATACAGTGAAAGTATCAAAGCGCTTAGTCCACACAGAAATGCACACAGCCTGTATTCAGAAACTGAGCCTTACAACAAGCCATCAGGACTTCTGTAACTTCATGATGTCACAACTATACAGTCACGGTCCTCAGCCATGCCCCAAGCCCGGCACACCTGGACCCACCATCCAACCTTGCAGGAATTGACTTCTCTGAGTGTTTTACCTGTAATCTGCTATATTTTTACTCAGTCACTCAGAAAAAAGTCAGCCAATCAGAAGAGACGCTCACAGCCTCCTCTCTTCTGCTTATCTTGCCGACTACAGCTTCAGAAAGGAGCCTGAGACAGGAGATGTAAAACTACATTGAGATGATTTTTGGTTCTTAAAACCCCAAATATATCTTCTTATGGATCAACACTTCAAATAAAACACAGGAAAAGTGTAAAATATGGAACCTTTAAGTAAAATCACCAGTACCACAATGTAAAAACATTCTAAAGCATCAAAAGTTAAAGTACTTGTTCTCCATAAAAATTGCCCAGTGGACCATTATCAAATTATTAATCTTGATGCATCAAGACATCATTACAAATTTACTGTTACAACTGATTGAGGTGGTGCTAGTTGTAGTCCAGTGGGTGCTGGCTGTATCCAAAGAGTCACAAGACAAATCTCACAAAGTTCATTTATTTACTTAATTGGGTTTATTTTTTCCAAAATCTTTACTTTTTGTGAAATATTGAATAATTTGAGCCTTGAACAGCTGTAAACATTTCGACAGGAAATGTGTCTCTTTGGTGGAACTGCTAACAACTCATAGTTACTCACTCACTGACGCACGTAACAAGATTCCCCAGCTGCTTTTTTGTAAGACGTCACGAGCCACAAAGTTTTGGAGCAACTAGTTTAATCTTAAAACATAAGGTTATCATATGTGTTTTAATGTACAATCTTAATCTGAATAGTAACTCATATATCTGATAAATAAATGTAGTAGAGTAACTAGAATATTTTCATCTGAAATGCGGAGGAGTGGAGGTATAATATATAATAAAGTACAAGTACCTCAGAATTGTATAGTGTAAGTATAACTGATCAGTAGTGTTTCTATAGTTTATAATTAGTTTTATTTACAGTTTTTGGTCTGTGTGGACAAACTGTAAAGGCTGAACTAATAGATGGAAATGAATGTTTACAGGACTTGATGGGTACAAAAGCATCACACATTCATGCCAGAGAAAAAAGAGAGGGTGAGTCTCTACTACCTTTTGTCCCTACTGTCAACTATTGATATGTCTTTGTGCTCATTAAAGCAAACAATACTAACTATTGACACTGAGCGTGTGCGTGTGTGTGTGTGTGTGCGCGTGTGTGTTTGTGTTTGTGTGTGTGTGTCTGTTTGTTTCATGTCTTCCCAGCTGCCTTAAATTCCTCTGACTATGTAGTCGAAGCTGTAATAAACATCTCTGATGTGGACCTTCTCAGGACTATTTTGAGCACACTCTCTTTTCCTATACGGATCGACAACACTGTTAATATTACCAGCATTGAAGCCACAACAGGTACAACCCTTTCTTCGTTGTTGCCCCACTGTTTTTACCAGAGTTGAATATATCTTACCTGACATGCATAAGATTTTGAATGTAAGACTATTTTTAAAGGCCCCATCAGAAGTTACTATATTTGTGGTTTTAAAAGCCAAAAACCATTTCAGTGTAGTTTTACATCTCCTCTCTCAAGCTTCTCTCTGGAGCTCTCTCTAGTCGTAACTTTCCTGCGTCACAAAACAAGGAACCACTTGTAACAGAAAGAAAATGCTTCCTCATTTTCTTTTGCATTTGCTCAGTGAAATTTAATCAGATAGCTGGCTTCGGTACATGAAGAAAATAATCTGTCACACGCAGACACCAGCTGTCTACCGGGTTTCCTTGTTTAGTGCATACCACATTTTTGATCGAAGAGATGTCCTGAACACCTCTTGCTGTGCTTTGCATGAATAAAGTACTTTCATCAAAGTGAAAGTAGATCGACATGTATGTAAAGTTATGTCATGATGACTGCACATATTGAAAATTGTTGATGGAAAAGATCAAAACTGTTCCGTTTCATGTCTTCAGAGCCATCTCTTGGTATATCAAATGAATGATTTTGTTTTGCATGGATAAAGTACAACAGGTTCTTTATTTGTTATGAAAAAAATATAAATGTGACATTTATTTTGTGAGTTTTTATTTTATTTTTAACACAATCACCTGCAGCACCAAATGGTATGAGACATGAAATGTAAAAGATGACAATCTGTGTGCGTGTTTCTAAAGACTGATACTGTACAATCAATGAAAACTTGCGTAGCTCTTGGAGTATCTGTTGTAGCAATACAGCTATTTAAGTGATTTTGAAATACATATGTTTGCTTATACACAATAGAGACCGTGTATACTCTCAATTCAAGCATAACAAAAGTTACATAAAAAGTTTAACAGACACTGCTCATGGGTAACACTTGGATCAATGTGATTCAGGTCAGCAGTGAAAAGTGTTCTGTTTGATGTTGACATACTTGTGATGGATTTTCTCCTGTTCTTCACCACAGAGCTGCTGGACATTGATGTAGTCCTTGACTTGAACATCCCAATCTCCATCGACCCATCTAATTTCACTGACTTATTGAGGGACATTCTGGGATCTATCCAATTCCCCCTTGCCGTCTCTGAGACTTTAAATGTAACAGGTGTAAATTTCACCACAGGTAAAAACTTGTTTGTTTCTTTACATAATTTGTGCAGTTGATTTGGAGCTCTTTTATCAATAGTGTGTGCTTTTACACAGTGACTCAACATTTTTTTTTTTTAATTTCTTTAAAAGGATGCTACCCAAACTCAACTGGAGGTCTGCAGTGTCAGTGTGAGGAGAACTTTGCTTGGTCATGTGACAAGTGTGTCAAATACGGTGCGTGCAGTGACGCCACCACACAAACCTGTGACTGCATAAATGGATTTCCTACTGATGGACAGTTCTGTGAACCAATCACAAGTAAGACCTACAATTTTGGAGCTGTTACAATAAAAGTGATGCTATCAACTGTGCTACATGTGTTGACATAAACATGGTTAGGATTGTGTTTAATTATCTGGTGAATATCAGTTCATTTCTAAAGTGTTCTGATGTTAATTAGAATTGAAGGTGTGATGTTTTTGGAGCGGAAAAATGTGGTGAAATGATTTCATCTCTATTGTTTCTCCGCAGATATCACTCGATGTCCACCCCCAACTCTTGGTAGGAGAAACATTTTGATCAGTTTGAATTAATAGTTTGAATCATTGTGTTGTTGACTTCTAAGTCACATGGTTAGCATGTGTCAAGGTCAGTGTGTCTACATAGCACATAAAGTTCTGATAGGATGGGGAAGGTTGCAACAAGTTATTTTAACTCTCCCCAAGCTAAGCAGCCAAATCAAGACAGACCACACAACAGTGTTTTATTTGGGGAATTATTTTGTCAGCCTCTCGTGGTCTTATAATATATTTGTCTGTTGTATTTATCATAAGCAATAAAATAAATAAATTGTGCCTATTTTGACTCAAGGTAGGTTCTATGTTCCACACAAAACAACACTCAATAAGTGTTCTTTCATAAATATTACTAAATAAATAAATAACACTATAATATTAATGTAAAGAAGTGCATATTTTCAGAATACAATGCTTATTAAGACAAAAAGAAAAAGTTAATTCGTAAAAATTTAATGTATTTTTAATATGTTGCAACCATCACTCATCTGTGTTGCAACTGACCCCAAACCTGGGGACAGTTGCAGCATCTGAATTCTTGCATTCAAATAAATATTGTGAATGATATGTCATAAGCAATCATCTTTAAATGGTTTGGGTATTTGGCAGATATATCTAAGTTTAATATAAAAAAGTTTGGTTGGTCTAGTCCAAATAGTCTCTGAGTAACTGAGAGAAAGGCAGGTTTTGAAAACATCCTCAGTCTCCTGTATATTGTTCTGTTTGATGTTGATATACTTGTGATGGATTTTCTCCTGTTCTTCACCACAGAGCTGCTGGACATTGATGTAGTCCTTGACTTGAACATCCCAATCTCCACCGATCCATCAAATTTCACTGACCGATTGAGGGACATTCTGAGATCTGTCCGATTCCCCCTTGCCATCTCTGAGAGTTTAAATGTAACAGGTGTAAATTTCACCACAGGTAAGAACTTGTTTGTTTCTTTACAAAATTTGTGCAGCTGATTTGGAGCTCTTTTATCAATAGTGTGTGATTTTTATACAGTGACTTGACTTTTTTTTTTTATTTCTTTGAAAGGATGCTACCCAAACTCAGCTGGAGGTCTGCAGTGTCAGTGTGAGGAGAACTTTGCTTGGTCATGTGACAAGTGTGTCATATACGGTGCGTGCAGTGACGCCACCACACAAACCTGTGACTGCATAAATGGATTTCCTATTGATGGACAGTTCTGTGAACCAATCACAAGTAAGACCTACAATTTTGGAGTTGTTACAATAAAAGTGATGCTATCAAGAAAAAGGTGATAATATCTACTGTGTCTTTCTGACTGTGCTACATGTGTTGACATAAACATGGTTAGGATTGTGTTTAATTATCTGGTGAATATCAGTTCATTTCTAAAGTGATCTGATGTTAATTAGAATTGAAGGTGTGATGTTTTTGGAGCGGAAAAATGTGGTGAAATGATTTCATCTCTATTGTTTCTCCGCAGATATCACTCGATGTCCACCCCCAACTCTTGGTAGGAGAAACATTTTGATCAGTTTGAATTAATAGTTTGAATCATTGTGTTGTTGACTTCTAAGTCACATGGTTAGCATGTGTCAAGGTCAATGGCCCTCATTTATCAATCTTGCGTGAAAACAGGTGCAGATCTGAGCGCAGAATTGGTCGTACGATAGGATACACGTGTGATTCATGAAACATTGGTATCTGAGCAATCCCAGCGTACAAATGATCGGGTCTTGATAAATGCGGCGGCTGAAATAGTTCGTCATTAACATGTTACGCCCTTAAATATTCCTGGTTCGGAGGCCTCGCCCACTAAGGTCAAACATGGAGAGAAGAGTTACTGGCAAATAACGATACTTTTCAGAGATGGAGATCGACATCCTGAAATCCGAGGTGGCGCAAAATAAGGATGTGCTTTTTGGCAGTCTGAAGAGTGGGATCAAAGGAGCTCATAAAACCGCTGTGTGGAAGAGGGTAACAGAGATGAGTTTGGCTCTGCAGTGCCGCCTCCTGCAGCCGCGCGCCAACACAGCTGTTTTGAAAAATAAAAGAATCGTGTCCCCACCCGGCCACCTGGCCACCACGTTTAAAAGTGATAGCTTGGCATCACAAATCACCTGTACATTTATAGAGTGGTAGTTTTTGCAATTGATGAATGCTTAATCATTCATGGATGGTGCCTTCAGACGCACATGAGTGCAATCAATTGCTCCAACCAAATTTGGATACCCAGCAATCTGGAGATCCCTGCGGTCTCTGAAAACGCGCTCACGTCTGAAACGCGCGTATTATTCCTCCAAAACGAGTAAATCTGCCATCGTTATGATTTGATAACTGTCAAAGCATCTGTTTAAATAAGGGAGCGAGTAAACATCTGACCAACCACAGTGCAAAAATTATTATCTCACCAGATGCTTTTAATTGTTGTTCCAGTTGTGTCATACCCATCGGAAAAAAACAATTACACAATTTTGCCATGACTTAATTTGCAAACACACATTTCTGCTTGTATTTATTATTATTTCAAATTTTAATGTGCAATAATTAGATGTCATGTTAGGCTATTTAGCCTATCATATTGTTTTATTGTACAAAAAAGTGGTATCAGTAAAAAACTTGGGCTTTTTTAAAATTCAAATTTTTTTTATCTTGTTTTATTCGTTTTAAGAATCCGTTTTGATCCGTTCTGAATATGTGACTGTTTATGCTAATGACAGCTGAGGTTTGTTTAATAATTATTTTCAGACTCAGCCAGATTTTGCTGTGCTGCACCGCAAATCCAGACTCAGATTTGCGTACACGAGCTCAGACCTGACTTGAGATCTGATCGTAGCGTCCGCTCACGTCCAAATTGATAAATGCCAAAGCTTGCGTGGAAATGGTCGTACGCACGGTTTTCTGCCGTACGTTCGTTTGATAAATGAGGGCCAGTGTGTCTACATAGCACATAAAGTTCTGATAGGATGGGGAAGGTTGCAACAAGTTATTTTAACTCTCCCCAAGCTAAGCAGCCAAATCAAGACAGACCACACAACAGTGTTTTTCAACAGTATTAGTTCAAAATTGGCAAAATATATGTGCAGCTAATTTTGTCCCATAGCACAACAGATGCAACAATAATTGCTCATTTTAACGCATAAGAGAAAACAAACAAGTTATTTGGGGAATTATTTTGTCAGCCTCTCATGGTCTTATAATATATTTGTCTGTTGTATTTATCATAAGCAATAAAATAAATAAATTGTGCCTATTTTGACTCAAGGTAGGTTCTATGTTCCACACAAAACAACACTCAATAAGTGTTCTTTCATAAATATTACTAAATAAATAAATAACACTATAATATTAATGTAAAGAAGTGCATATTTTCAGAACACAATGCTTATTAAGACCAAAAAGAAAAGTTAATTTGTAAAAATGTTATGTATTTTTTTAAATGTTGCAACCATCACTCATCTGAATTCTTGCATTCAAATAAATACTGTGAATGATATGTCATAAGCTTTCATCTTTAAATGGTTTGGGTATTTGGGAGATATATCTAAGTTTAATATAAAAAAGTTTGGTTGGTCTAGTCCAAATAGTCTCTGAGTAACTGAGAAAAAGGCAGGTTTTGCAAACATCCTCAGTCTCCTGTATATTGTTCTGTATGATGTTGATATACTTGTGATGGATTTTCTCCTGTTCTTCACCACAGAGCTGCTGGACATTGATGTAGTCCTTGACTTGAACATCCCAATCTCCACCGATCCATCAAATTTCACTGACCGATTGAGGGACTTTCTGAGATCTGTCCAATTCCCCCTTGCCATCTCTGAGAGTTTAAATGTAACAGGCATAAATTTCACCACAGGTAAGAATTTGTTTGTTTCTTTACAAAATTTGTGCAGCTGATTTGGAGCTCTTTTATCAGTAGTGTGTGACTTTTATACAGTGACTTGACGTTTCTTTTTTTTTTTATTTCTTTGAAAGGATGCTACCCAAACTCAGCTGGAGGTCTGCAGTGTCAGTGTGAGGAGAACTTTGCTTGGTCATGTGACAAGTGTGTCAAATACGGTGCGTGCAGTGACGCCACCACACAAACCTGTGACTGCATAAATGGATTTCCTACTGATGGACAGATCTGTGAACCAATCACAAGTAAGACCTACAATTTTGGAGTTGTTACAATAAAAGTGATGCTATCAACTGTGCTACATGTGTTGACATAAACATGGTTAGGATTGTGTTAAATTATCTGAATCTCAATTAATTTAAAAAATGATCTGATGTTAATCATAATTGATAGTGTGATGTTTTTGGGGCAGGAAAATTATTTAATCTCTAATGTTGCTCCACAGATATCCCTCCATGTCCAACCCCAACTCTTGGTACGAGAAACATTTTGTTTTGTTTTGCATGAATGAAGTTTAATGGATGCCATGTTGCTAGTAGAAAATATTATTAAGAAAAGTTAGCTAACAAATTTGACACACACTAAACATCGGCAAAACTTTGATACATGTGATTCATGTCATGATGACTGCACATACAGTAGTGAAAAGTGTTGTGTATATTGTTCTCTATTATGGTGATAGATGAGTGTGAAGATTCTTAGTCATCCAGGTCACAGTATCTCTAAGAGCTTTATGAAGGCAACTGGATCCGAAAGGCTTCTTAAGTTCTCGCTGGTTAGTGGGCAGTTCCAGTCTTTTAACTTCTTGTTGGGTCATTAACACCTCGTTATGCCTCCGTGCCAGGGCTCAATGCATTGTGTTCTCAGGTTGTCTGTCCATTTGTACGTACATGCGTCCGTCCCATTCTGGAAAATACGACATCTCAGTAAGACCTTGAGGGTTTTGCTGAAACATTCAGGTTAAATTCACTGTGAACTCACAAAACACATTATCGGCCTCTTGAATGTAATATCTCAAGGACACATTGAGGGAATTTCTTCACATTTGGTACAAACATTCACTTGGACTCAAAGAAGAACTGATTAGATTTTGATGCTCAAAGGTCACTCTGTCCTCACAAAACACAATTTTAGACCTAACTCAGGAATTCACATGCTAATTATGACAATTAAAAACAAATGTCTAAATGTTAAAATGATGAAGTCATGACATTTTATATCCAAATGATCAATGGTCAAATTTACTGTGATATCGCAATGTTCTGCAAATACTTCTCGGTATTAGTAAATGCTGTAACTCAGGAAGGGAAGATTGTGACCATATTTCCTGTAACTTAGCTGTTTGGCAGAGGTATACAACAGGAAGGCAGTGATCCTAGTGGTAATAGGTGCCCTGCTTAACCTCTGCCTGACACAAGCTGGAGAACATCAGAAATCTAGGACAGGGGCCCACAAGGACAGAGAGGAAGGAGAGGAGACAAAAACATCAGGGAAGTACTTAGAAACTGCATTTACCCAGACTGGGCCTTCATCAAAACCACAAAAAGACACAGAACAGACAGAGAAGAAAAGAACAATAAACAGAAAAACATTGTCGTTCCTTATGAGTATCTGAGAAAGTCTGGAGGATCTTTAGCAAGCGCCAAATCCCTTTGTACTTCAAGCCCAATAACACACTCAGGCAGAAGCTTGTCGACACTAAGGACAATACATCCAGGCATAAGCAGAGAAATGTTAGGTATGCAGTTAAATGCAGTGAAGAAAGCACATACCTTTACGTTGGGGAATCAAACAATCGCTTTTCAAGCACATGGAACGATCATCATTAAACAGATTTAGATTCTAAACTGCTTTAGGTGTCACTAATGACTCATATGATAGCTTTTCGGATGAGAGGTGACGCGTCTTCAAGAACCTCCAACAAGTCCAGTTGCCTTCGTAAAGCTCCCAGAGATATGATGTTATGACTTATGTGATGGATTTTCTCCTGTTCTTCACCACAGAGCTGCTGGACATTGATTTAGTCCTTGACTTGACCATCCCAATCTTCAGCGAGCCATCAAATTTCACTGACCCACTTAGACACTTTCTGAGATCTATCCAATTCCCCCTTGCCATCTCTGAGACTTTAAATGTAACAGGTGTAAATTTCACCACAGGTAAGAACTTGTTTGTTTCTTTACATAATTTATGCAGTTGATTTGGAGCTCTTTTATCAATAGTGTGTGATTTTTATACAGTGACTTGATGTTTTTTTTTTTTTTAATTTCTTTAAAAGGATGCTACCCAAACTCAACTGGAGGTCTGCAGTGTCAGTGTGAGGAGAACTTTGCTTGGTCATGTGACAAGTGTGTCAAATACGGTGCGTGCAGTGACGCCACCACACAAACCTGCGACTGCATAAATGGATTTCCTACTGATGGACAGTTCTGTGAACCAATCACAAGTAAGACCTACAATTTTGGAGTTGTTACAATAAAAGTGATGCAATAAGCAAGGAGACTGTGCTACATGTGTTGACATAAACACTGTCAGGGTTGTGTTTAATCTGGTGAATATCAGTTAATGACTAAAATGATCTGATGTTAATTAGAATTGAAGGCGTGATGTTTTTGGGGCAGAAAAATGTGGTGAAATAATTTCATCTCTAATGTTGCTCCACAGATATCACTCGATGTCCAACACCACCTCCGGGTATGAGAAACATTTTGCTGTGTTTTGCGTGGAAGTTCAAGAATTTCTTACAGTGGATGAAAACACAAAATGTATTGATCTCAAAGATGATTTACTGATGCTAAGTCTTGTTGATTTGCGTTTTATTTACAGTGATAATGACAACAACAGAGATGACAACAACAACAACAGAGATGACAACAACAACAACAGAGATGACAACAACAACAACGGAGATGACAACAACGGAGATGACAACAACGTCGCCGTCGACAACACCAATCATGACAACACCAACAGCGGCACCAACAATAATCGGTATTACACATTAAATATTAAGAATGAAGTTGTGTGTATCTCATGAAATTGCTTCTTTGTGATAATAACCGTTTCTGTTGTAGAGAGGAACTTCTCGAACACCCTGGACATAGACTTTAATGTAGCGTACAATGAGCCAAGCAATGGAGTTAATCAAAACATCAGTGCTGCTGTAAGTCTTCATGTTTCCTCTGTCTGTGTCATTAGGTGAAATAAAGAAAACAACAATAATTATAATGAAGCCAGGGGATGGGGGTAATATTCCGACAAAAAACTCAATCATTTTCATGATTAAAGTCACAAATTTAGACGCTTTAATGTTTTCTAATAAATCGAACATCCTTTTTTTTTTTCACGTAATTTTTCTGTTCTTCTGTAATTTTTTTTTTTTTTAACCCACAAAGGCCTTAAATACGCTGTCCTTGTTTTGTCTCAATATTGATACATTGTTATATCTGATCCTGAATTGATTATAGAATTAATAACAAGCAGGCCATGTCACTATCTCACAGATTGAAAGACAAAGTAAGAAGTTCTTCTCAAGCCGAATATCATCACAGTTAGTAAGTTTCAGGTGAGTCAAATTTGATTCTTAAATTAGTTTTGATATATTTTTCTACCGACAGTTTGATTTTTCTTATGCTTTTGAAACATAATATATTTGCAAAGTGGGTAATTCATTTTTTAAAATCAATATTTAAATGTAGTATTAACGCCTGCTTGCTATCAGCATGTTAGCATTGTCATTGTGATTATGTACACTGATTAAAGGTTTAGTGTGGTTCTAAATGGACTATATTATACCATCTTGTGATGCTGATAGATGAGGTGGATTTTCACTGGGATTCCTTTCTGTATAACAGGAGTGGAAGCACCATCGCTGATTACACTATCAGAGCAACTTCTTTTCAAGAAAATGAAATTGCTAACTTTAATACAGGGATATTTACAGACCTGGCAGGAACATACCCTATGATATTTGACGGTAAGTCAGTTTGAAAAATTTCTGACAGACATAAAAAAAAATTTTTTTGTCATTTCAGAAATATCTGATTGTTGTGTACAGATGATTTTATAATAATTGTCTGACATTTGTGTCCATTTTCTTTAAAGATCCGACAACCTTTAATTTTGTTCAACCTTTTTCTGGGGAACGTGTGACCCTGACTTGTGGTCCTCCTCCATCGATTCTCGGCTTTAGTGACAAATGGACTGCAGAGTGGAGACGTGACGGCGAGTTAATACGTGAAGATAGTGAACACATCTTTTCAAGAGATGATGAAAAGGCAACTTTAACTGTGTTGAATTTCTTTTTCACTAAAAATGGTAAGAAATAGATCCAGTGGTGTGGTCAGTACGTGATTTGTTTTTCTGTCTTAGGTGGCATTTTCAAATCATATATGTTTGCAACGGAGATGCTGTGCACAAATGCAGAATTCTGACAGGAACAATCAAGTGATTTAATAGTTATACCTCAGAATAACACGCAGTGCAGGCAAGAATGCAGGTAAACAGGAAAACAGGTGAGAACATCAACTGGAGCCAAATAGGCAGGAACAGACAGGCAGTCCGTGCTGGATGATTGACAGAGTGAAAACAGGTGTGTAGATGGGTGGGGAAGGTCAGGTGACTGTACCGGAGGCAGGAAAGAACAGGAGACAATCATGACACTGATTTGGGTTGTTGCTTTGTTGCCTTGCCACTGGATGGAGCTGTTATCTCACATATTTTTATATCGGTAAAACACTGGCCTCACATTGATTTGACTTTGAAGTGATGTCCACCTTTAATTTCAGGACTTTATGAATGTAGTCTGAGAGAAAGAAACGTTTTCAGACAGCAATCGAATGGATCAATCTCTTCCAAAGTGATACCCTCGATCCAAGTAAGACCGGTAAGAAACAAGGTCAAGTGTGAGCTTGGAAAGGAAGTGCAACTGGAGTGCTCAGTCAACAGCCCCTACACTGTTGAGTTTGAAGGCATACCTTCTGCAGGTAAAACTGAACAAACACCAAAAAGCAAATAAGCTATTAGGAAATCATCTACATATAAATGCAGTTCATAGACAGCTATTTGAGATAACGTATTACATTTCATAAGTGAATGTTGATACCCCACTACTCTACTCTACATTTAAGTGTTGTTTTTTTGTATATTTAGTACCAGGTAAAAAGATCAACCACGTGTTTCGACTTACTGAAAACTGTGCAAACAGGGAAGAGAAGTTTACTTGTCAAGTGGTAGAACTCAAGGACTTCAAAAAAGAAATAATACTGGAGCTATCCACTGATGGTAAGTGTTAACCCAGACACTGCAGAGCATGCTGCAAGAATGAGTCCTAAAACTGGGAAAGTAGTTAGCATTTTATTACTTCCCATTCCCTCATCCCGAAGTCTATGGGTTTTATTCTGCCACATAAAATACATCAGTAAATACCCCAGTTGTGATTTCTTTAGCTTTTATGTCACTTAAAAAAGAGCCAGTTGCTAACAAGTGGCTAAATGAGTCTAGAGAGCTTGTCAAGGACGTTGAATGTCATCACGGCAAAAATGAAAACCAATCTACTCACCAGTCCACCTCGATGTGTTTGTACTCACACTTCAAGAGACTGAAAGGTTTTGTAGAGGAGGTAACAGCTAGATCAAAGTACAAGTTCAGTAGTGATGACATTGAAGAGATGCGATCGTGGTGTAGTTTGTTTATAGCTTAAATTACCTTTTTACTTCTGGTGATTGTATTTAAGCTTAAGAAATTATAAAAGTGGCATTCATTTGTAAAGATTGTTGTGCTGAACAAGACGTGTAGGTATCATAAGCTGTTGTTCGTCACAGAGTTGATTTTCTGCAGTAATCCAAAACCCAATGTTAAAATCTAATTGGCTTTTTATCAAGAGAAGCAGTGTGATGCTAAACTAAAATATGTCATCAGTGTGTCTCTACTATTCAGGTGATATTCAAGATATTTTTCCTGTAGCTACAAATACTGATGTTAAAACTCACTTCTTTCTCTCTAGAATTCAGATGTATAGATGATGATGGCTTCGGCGCTGGAAATGTTGGTGACAAGGGTGTAGCTTCCTGCGAACCAGATGAGGTGGGAGAAAAGACAGCAGTTTGTAAGGAAAATGGCAACTGGGAAGACGTAGTAGACAACTGTGTCCTACGAGTGATTCAGGAGCTGTTTAACCAGTCTCAGGTGAGTTTTCACATACATAGAATACACATAGTGACTTTAAATTGATCATTACCCTCATCTTTTTTCTTTTAAATCTCACAGTTCTTGAATAACAATTCACTGCCAGCCTTCTTGGACCAACTCAGCAATATCACCACTAACTTCAGTCAGCAAGTGGTTGAATCTCCTGCCAACATTAACGCCATTGTTATAATACTCAGCAATGTAGCAAATGCGACATCATCTTTAAATATCGTAATATCTGAAACTGTAATGGAGGTACGTGGATCAGTCCGTCCTAAATAATGCCCATATATACAATATATATACTACATTTCACATGATCTAATATCTACTTTCCTTTGAATTTAGGATCTCCTAGTAACTGCAGGTATCCTCACCACAGACGGGGCAAGGGATTCATGGAACACTCTGAACAGCAGATCCACTGGAAACAGCTCAGTAACAAGAAGTAACATCCCTGAAGTTCAAAGTGCCAGCTCATCATTATTGCTGTCTGTTGAGAATATAACACGTAACCTCAACGATGAGTCTTTTGATATTGTGACAGATGCCATTCTCTTGAACAAAACTAGATTCACAGACAGTTTCAGTGGCGACTTTAATTCTTCAGTGGAGATAGAAATACCAGAGGCTGACGGAGGGAATAAGTCAATCACCGTGATAACTTTTTCCTCAATGGATAACGTACTCCCGGCCAGAGACGAAGTCAATTCAACCTCCAACGTCATCAATGGGAGAGTTGTGCTCGTTCAGTCCAGCGGCAGCGTCAATAATATTTCCTTTACATTTGACATTATAAACGACACGCTGGGGAACCCGCAGTGTGTTTTCTGGAACTTCAGCCTCTTCGATGGTCTCGGAGGATGGGACGGCGAGGGCTGCGAGTTGGTAGTCGACGGAAACGAAACCATCACATGCAACTGCAACCATCTGACCTCGTTCTCTATCCTTATGTCGCCCTTCAGTCCAGATGACCCTGTGTTGGATTTTATAACCTACATTGGAGTCGGCATATCCATGGCTTCCTTGGTTATATGCCTCATCATTGAGGCTGTCATATGGAGAAAAATAAGAAAGAACAACACATCGTACCTGCGTCATGTTTCCATTGTTAACATCGCTGTCTCTCTCCTGATTGCAAACATTTGGTTTATTATTGGGGCAGCAATCTCAGATCCAAAAGAGGAAAACCCCCCAGCATGCTCTGCGGCCACCTTTTTCATCCATTTTTTCTACCTATCCCTGTTTTTCTGGATGTTTGCCTCAGCCCTGCTGTTGCTCTATCGCACAGTCAGTGTCTTCGATGGGGGTTTGTCTAAAAAGTCTTTGTTGGCTATAGGATTCACCCTTGGCTATGGGGCACCTCTCATCATTGCAGTCATAACCATAGCTGTAACTGCACCCAGCTTAGAGTACATTCGACAAAATGGGGTCTGCTGGCTCAACTGGTACGAGTCCATGGCTCTGCTGGCATTTGTTATCCCTGCACTGACGATAGTGGTGATAAACCTCTTCATCCTGATTGTGGTGATATATAAAATGTTGAGGAGAAGGGCAGTGAGGGATGCTGCACAAGCTGCTGAGAGGCATATTCTAGTGGTTATTGCAAGGAGTTTGGCTGTCCTAACACCATTTTTTGGATTAACTTGGGCTCTGGGAGTTGGAACTATGACAAACCCAGAAAATAGAGGAATCCATATTTCATTTGCCTTCTTCAATTCACTGCAGGTACAAATACAGTAGTTGATAATTCTATGCTATTAGTTATTCTGTAGATTCTCAATAGTGGTTTGCCTCTTAGCTAAAGCTACTCTGTTTGTCTTTATAAAGGGTTTCTTCATATTGGTGTTTGGAACATTGTTGGACAAAAAGGTAGGTATGACTCAATAATCAAAAAAACATCTCACCTAATGAAACACAGAATCCATAAGGAAATTCAATTAATTCATTCAGTCTTTATTAAGGACAAGTATTTGATTCGCTAACTGATTATTAGCCATTTGATTAGACCACTACTGACAAACCAGTGTGAACGGCAACAATACAGAAATTCTCCTACTTAAGTCAAACTTTCACTTCTTAGTCGTGATTGTCTGTAACAATAATAACATGAGTAAAATAAACAATGCAGTAATACAACTGTTGTCAGAAGTTAGCATTGAGCATATTAGCTCCTTAGCTGTCCCTCCCTGAGCTAGTAGCTGGTTGAAATCCCGAACGCTGGTAACACCCTCGGCCTCACTGAACTTCATAAATTCTGTCTTGTTGATCTTTTAAAAACACCAAACAACAAACTTGTTTTACTTTTACAGCAGTGTGCTAATTTTTGAGAATTAACTTTTCAGGTGCGGTCAGAAATAGCAATCAGGTCGCAAACATCCAGCGGTGGCACAAGGGTAAGAACAGTTTTCTAAATCATGTCTTTCTTTCTTTTTTTTTTCTTTTTTTTTGGTCACAGCTCATCAGTCCCTTTTTAAAATGTTGTGGTGAGTCATGGTTTTTCTTATATTCTTGTTTTAGAGCACCAGCGCTGGAACATCATCAACAAGTGGATTGGGCTTTTTGCGGAACTGGAGAAGAGGAAGAGGTATAGCAACAGTTGAATAAGAAAGAAAGATACATTTCAAAATGCTAGTGTAGTGGGTCGGTGCAGTACTTTGATTTAGGCTGGAATATTTCAACATTGCTGTGATGTTTTGGGGTGAATCCTAATGACTCTGGTCATCCCTGACCTTTCATCTGCCATCCAGCAGGTTTTCACCTTACAGTATCTTGGGAAATATCTCAACACTTATTTGATGGATTGGCACAACATTTTGGTAGAGACGTTCATGTTCCCCAGAATATATTAATGTTTATGATAAATGGGTGTTCCCTCAACTTTTAATCTATTACCACTTAGTCAGAATTTCCCTTTGTTTAATACTTTAGACAAGGGGAAGAATCTGAAAGTTAAGAGGCCACAATCAGGAGGAAGTTATGTGACATCCAACTTTTCACAGCAGACAAACAGGCTTCTTCATTAATGATTTAATCACTTCTGGTAAGTGAGAATACATTTTGCCAGGCCTCAAGCGACTGGCTTGTGGCCAAACCACAGTGGTTTGAACCAATCAGCCTGCTATGAGGGAGGAACTTCTGCGAGGACCAACTATGGAGAAGCGACTGTTTTGGTTTTTGTGCCTCTTTTTTTTGCATATTTTCCTTAGAACTATGGCAAAAAATAATCTACCAACATGCTGACTAGCTTTCAGAGCAGTGTTTCCCTGTTCGGCGCGCTCCTCCTACATCACATGATAGACGGACGGTTCATCCAATCACCTGCCAAGTTTATTTTCGAAACCACCTGCCCTTTTCCAAACAGTAGCCAACCTTCGGGCACATCAGGTTAATGTTTCACATAAACCAGTCATATTGAGACGATGTTGAAGAATCAAATGATTTATCAGTAAGGCTTTAATAAACAATAATCTGATATTAATAAAACTTTATTTAAGGGTTTTGTTCAGACTCGAACTTTGTAGGAGATGATGTGTTAATTGGAGTAAGACACCTTATACTTTTAGTAGAAGAGTTTGGTGGTCACAATTGTGATTACCTGAATACAAGTGATTGAATTAATTTCTTGTTTATATGTGGTTCCACTTGTCAACAAACCACCACAAACAGCAACACAACAAAAGAATGTGTATGGCGTTTTCTCTGCGTACAGAGATAACAGTGTGGGCAACCATCTTGGAATAATGCGTGAACTCTCCAAATAATAATGACTGCTTGTCCTGCTCTGCCATTCTGCGTGTTCGCATGCTGACCTTAGTATTTAGCTAAAGGCACCACTGTACAGCCTTGTTTTTCTATCTATCAAATTGTTTTGCCTCAAACTTAATCATGTTGTCTTGTTGCTGTTTTTCCAGATGGTTACAATATGTCATCTAATGACTCCGGCGTGTCTCAATCCTTCAACACCTGATGATCTTTGCAGACGGTCGGTCAGTCGGTATTACAACCAGCCAAGCAAACCATACCAGCAGATTGTGATTGATTTTGACAATTGTTATTTAATATCTGATGTTTTGTAAAAGTGAATATAATTTGAAAGTTTACAAACTGTTAATTGTTTCTGTAAAAGATTGTGTGTGTGTGTGTGTGTGTGTGTGTGTGTGTGTGTGTGTGTGTGTGTGTGTGTGTGTGTGTGTGTGTGTGTGTGTGTGTGTGTGTGTGTGTGTTCCAGGTACTCATGTTGTGGGGATCATCAATCAGTTTACACACTCGCCTTATGGGAATAATACAATAATGTAAATAATAATGTAAATAATTCAATTTGAGGTGAGGACGTGTTTTATGGTTAGGATAAGGTTATAGTTAAGCCATGGAGTGTGTGTGTGTGTGTGTGTGTGTGTGTGTGTGTGTGTGTGTGTGTGTGTGTGTGTGTGTGCGCGCACAAGTATTCAACAAAGTAGATGCAAAACAGCTGTTGTTTTGGTTTGCCAATCAAATCAGTTACACAAGGCGAGGCTGTCTTGCACAGATCAGTGAACTTGTTTATTCAAGGGGTGGCATCACAATGATAAATTGTCTTGGACAGGACCATCAGTCAAATATAATTCCAAACAAGGTAAAGTGAGCACCAGGAAGTACTCAGAGAAAACATAAGCTCTTTTTAGCAAGCTCATAGCAGCATGAAGAAATCTCTCACAATCAGTATATTGCTATCTTTGTGAGGACCTGTGTGTGTGTGTGTGTGTGCGTGCAAGTCACGACTACACTGCTTTCACAGCTGTCGACAAAATTGTTGACAGGCTGTTCATTTTATTAAAGTTCCATCACACTGTCAACATGCCTTCATTTGTGTTTCACAAAAGAGTTGAATTCTCAAAACTGAAATGTAAGAAGTAATAAGAAGTAAGGCCAGTGTTTGGTGTTTAAGGTGGTGCATCTTTTTTTTTAGATGCAAGTTATTTAGTTTGTTTTTATATCTTGCATGTGAATGTATGTGAAATAAGTCTTCCACAGAGCCTCAGGCTGACAACAACACTTAAGTCTCAGTCACTCCTTACAGGCTAACACACACTAGTAAATATCAAGGTTTGGTAGACTGCCTATGTGACTCCATTACATACAGGAAGAGACACAGCTATACTAAACAATTTTAGGCCTATCTCTATTTACCATGCCTCTCAAAAATACTAGAATCTCCAGTATATTACGAACTTAAATCATTCCTTTCTGCACATTGAATTTTAAGTACACACCAATTTGGTTTTAGAGAAAAGCACCGCACTGTTACTGCCACCACTCTTGGTATTGCTTTTCATGAAGTTGCATAATTGGCTCCAGAGTTAGAGCCTCCAGGCTCAGTCCTTGGACTTGTTCTTTTTATTCTATATATAAATGATTTTGTTTCTTCTGCAACTGGTTGTAATATCCATCTTTATCATCTTTATGCATTGTGGATACTGTACAGTCTAGAGAAGTTGCTCTCAATGACTATAAATTAGTTTTAAATGCAGGCAAATCTCAATTTATGCTTTTCTCCACAGCCTCATCATCACCAGTAAAAGTGGCACCAATGTTTGTTTTAATTTCATATCCTTTTTTACTTGTATTTTTTTGTCTGCTCCACATCATTGTAAATGAGGGTTTTACCCTCAGTGATCTTCGAGTTTAAATAAAGACATAAACATGAATATTACACATACTCTGTGTTAGACAAAATAGATATCCACTGGACCTTAAACAAGGCACAACTTGACTCACTCCAGTAGATTAACACGTTCAGCCTCTATTTTTTCTATCCAAACAAAAGCACCATTTAGCAAAGTCTGTGACGATATAATGACTAGTCGTGGCTATTTTTGTGTTGCTGTCTTTATGTAGAATGATTTGCATTGCCTGATATTGTGCTCTTTCCCAACAGTGCTAGTGGCTCAACAATGCAGGACATTATATCCTACTGCACTAGCAGCTGGATGCAGTTACTTCCTGGATTTCTACGAGTCCAGGAAGTCTACTGTTCCCAGAGAGGAACAGCACACAATACCCTGTAGAACAAGTTAGAACTTGTTAAATAAATAAGCTTTGAAGGTGCTGGTAGGTGTATTTGTGAAGGCCAGACTGGCCTCTGATGTTTATGCTAACCTAAACTAATAACCTCCTGCTTCTCCTACAGCCAGCAGATGGTTAGCTTGGCATCGTATAAGGAAGCTCACTGATTAACACATAATACCTATTTTGTTTGTTTAATCTGGACAAAAAAAACCTACCAAAACCACTCATTTTATTATTTATTTATATTATATAATTTTCAATTCATTATCACTTTTCTCGATACTTTTCACAATCACAATTCTCACAGTTTCTGGGAAACACATGAAAAGTGTCTTGCTAAATGAAGATCTGTAATAAGTTTCAAACGTCACTGGCACCTTTAAATATCTGTGTGATTACGCAAAGTCACTGTGGTCAAGAGGTCACAATGCACCTGTTGTCTTAAACAGGTATTCAGCAGGCATGCCGCTGCTGTCAGTCTTGAAAGTTTTCAAGTTCCTACCTAAAATTTGATGCCATTACTTTTTTTATTTGACAGTTCACAGTGATAAAATTAATAAGTAAAAGAACAGACCGAGGGGCAGTGGCACTGTCACCTCGCAGCAGGAAGGTTCTGGGTTCAAACCTCCCGGCCGGCCGGGCGCCTCTCTGTCTGGACATTTTCAAGTTCTCCTCATGTCTGCGTGTTTCTTCCAGGTTACTCCATCTTCAGCATGACTCTAAATTACCTGTAGGTGTGAATAGGTGGCAGCCGTGCGATAGACTGGGGACCTTTCCAGGGTGTGCCTCGCCCACTGTCAGCTGGGACTGCCTCCAGCCCCTCTCACGACCCTAACAAAGGATAGGCAGCTAATAAATGAAAAAAAAGTATAGACCTACCTATCTGCCTGTAGCAGAGCCCAAAGTCTACAAGGATCATTACATCGTCTTTGCTCATATGCAAATGCTACCCAACGTGTGTTAGCTTGTTAACCTAAAGTGAAGAAAGGAAATATGGAAAGTGGGCAAGAGGCAGCTGATGGTTTGTCTGTCTGCAGCACTGCCCTCCACACACTTTCCTCTGTCGGATCTTGACCAAGTTTAAGTACCTTTAAAATGATATTCAAGTTCCGTACATTAGTAAATGTACTTAATTATTTTCCGCCACTGATCCTGAGTCTGATCTGGATCTGTCTCTGTTGCAGGTAATTGGTTATTTATTGGTGACCCTACTTCTTTCAAATGATCATCATCTGGTTTATAGAGCCAGTGCATGCTCTATAATAACCGAGGGTCCTCAGTGTTAAGTTTTAGGCTGACTCAAAGAGCAGAATTGGTTTCATGAGACAGGCATCTGTTGTGTGACCTCTGGAAGGAGAGTGCTTGATTTGGTAGACAAATATAATAATATATGGAAAACTAAAAGACATGCTGACCAGACCAGTTGTTGTGGAGACATGCCATTGATGCAAATGGTCTTTCAGCACAAAGCCAGGACATTGCAATGTCTCAAACCCTCCACACACACCCAACACGTACACACACACACACACACACACACACACACCCTGTCTAATCTAACCCAGTCTTTCTGATAGATGCTCTGACTTACTTTGACTGGAAGTCTGATGTGTGCCTGAGAGATATGGAGTACAGCTGGATTACTGTTTGCTAACTGCACCAAAGACAGGTCACTCGACTGTGTAAAGCCAAGGTAAGAGCTTTTTATAAGCGCATTTTAATCTTTGTCAATGAGATGTGATCTGAACAGAGAAGGGAGCTTACTACATACGATCTACTTAACTGTACTGTAGACAGTTGTATCCCTAATATTGAGATACTAGTGTAACTGGCACCTTGAAAAACACATGGTGTGATATTATGATGTTATTGCATAAGAAAACTTCAACTTTGTAGTCAATCAAAATGAAATCTTTTTCTATTCAGTGTAAATTTGTATTGGCTTTTCCTATTTAGGAATTTTAATTTAGGAAGCTTGTGATGTTTAATTTTTGCTTGAAACCTTGTGTTTCGTCAAACAAACGAACAAACAGGAGGTAAACAGGTCACCGTACCAAAATCTCTAACAATAATGGACATTGTAACCTTCAAAAAGAATCATAATTCTCATTATTATCAGTGGGGTATTTCAGCGAGCAAGTGTGTATTCATGACTCATATATACCTGTCTGTTAATGAACATCTGCATATTTGTGCATCCCATTCAAGTGAATGGGAGAATGGTCTCAGACTTTTGTGCCCCACTGTTTGTGCCATTCATGTGTTGTTAATTAAAGAGACCGTCTGCGCTGTTCAGTGTTACATAACCGCAGTATAACAATGGCTAAAAGGAAACCGTATCTGACCTCAACAAGAAAATGAGGTGGGCATGAACTGAACCACATCATTGACTATATTTGGTATATGGCACAACATGTGGGCAGTTGTGAACAGTGCACTGTTAGGAGAAACTGAAAACTAACACCTGCTTGTTTGTGTTCATAGTTCAAATGCAAAGTGATGCAAACAAGTACAACATCCTAAAATATGATATTTACAGCTTGCTGCTCATAAGGTTGTCATAAAAGCTTATTGATTTATAATACTGTAAATGCACCAATAATGGATCGTGTTGACACAGCATGTCAAATAAAAGTATGACAGAAAGTCACATACTTTTAAAATTTTATAATGTCATACTGTGTGACTTAAGTTTATGTTGTTTGATTATTTAAGCTCAATTTTATTTGACAAAATGATCATTGTAATAATAATAATAACTTTATTTATGTAGCACTCTTCTTAGCAAAGTTACGAAAGTGCTTGACAAAATAAAAGAAAACTCCAAAGTACTTGAGCATAAATTTTTTTTTTTTAAAATAAAGAAAAAGATCCGGAAAGAAATGCATCTTGAGAAGAGAATTAAAGGAGGTCAAAGAGGTAAAGGGTCTGATTTGGGTCGGGAGAGAGTTCCAGCGTGTCGGGGCTCTAATAGCGAACACTAAGTCACAAGCTTTGACCTTGGGGTGACCAGCAGATCACAGATCTCGGTGAGGCACATACCATATCAACAAATCAGAGATGTAATTGTGGGCTGAGCCATTAAAGGCCTTAAAAGTCAGCAATAAAATCATTCTGAAATCTAAATAAATGTATGTACAACTTTGACCTTTGTAAGTCAGTGATTGATTGAAATGATCTGATTTTAGAAATGATCCTGAGCTGGTAAAAACAAGACTGAATCACATGTGACTTAATTATCAAAGCTTAGGTTGGCATCAAATATTACCCTTAGATTCCTTAATATCCTTAATATAATTGGGCCTTAGAGGAATATATACCTGGGTGTCATCACCATAGAAATGATAATAATGCCTACCCATGTCTCTATGTAGGAGGATACTGTGACCTTGGATAAAAAACACAATTTGGACATGGGTCTATAATTATTCAAGGACGTAGAATCCAGATTGGGCGTTTTTTTTTTACTAGAGGATGAACAAAGGTATGTTCAAAACCCACAACCGCATCCCAAAGGTATTTTACTGGATTCAGGTCTGTCACTGTGGTCACTCGCCATTAGAAGATGGAAAACTGAGGCTATAAAGGGATGAACATGGTCAGTGACAATACTAAGATTGACTGTGACATTCAGACCATGATTGATTAAGGAGCCCAAAGAGTGACATGAAAATATCCTCCACACCATTACACCGCCACCCCCAACCTGGCCTGTTGACACAAGGCAGGTTGGGTCCGTGGATTCATCTGCTGCCTCAGCAGAAATCTATCTGCAGGATTTTATACATTTCACTGCCGCCACGTGATTGGCTGATTGGATAATTGCATGAATAAGCAGTTGTACAGGTGTTCCAAACAAAGTGCTCGGTGAGTGTGTATGTGTGTTAGTGATATGTGCGTTAACAGTCTCCTTGTTCCATAATTTGTTCTACTATTAGTTTATGTGACGTGTTTTTTTTTCCCCCAGAGTAACAATGTGGTCCAGGGTGTTAATATTTCTGACTGGAGCTGTGTACATCTACTGTCAAAAACAAGTGCATGTGAGTCTGTCTTATATATTTATGTACATGACCACGACCAAGTGACTTATCTTTATATGCTAATATTCTGTTTTAGCGCACACAATTTAGAGTCTTAAATATATATAAAAACTCATATTCACTGAGTTAAAATCAAAGTTGTAAAGATTGTGTATATATATATATATATATATATATGTGTGTATGTTTATCCATGTTTATTTGATGCACTAAAAAGATGATGAATTATACCCATGACAGAAAAACTAATTCAGTTCAGCTGTTCTTGCCATTGCAGGTCCGTTCATCTCCAGTACTCCGGCTAAACGGTAAGGTCAAGGGATATTTTTAGATTAGAATTTGATAGCATTATTCTAGTGGTAATGATGGGTACTAGATAAGTTTTACATGTTTTAATTTCTGTGCTTGGAGATATAAGGATTGTGATGACTTCAAAGGAGAAATACATTCATTCAGTCTACAAATTGGTCGCGATTATGACCAACCATAAAATACACATTTTCACCTACTTTTCCATAGAAAAATTGAAAACAAATAATAATTGGTTATTTAAAGATTACTAATGACACCTGATTTGGATAAAAAAAATGGGATTAAATGAGTTAAACATTAAAACTAAATGCATAAAAATTTAATAGTGATTTATGAGCATAATCAATTAACTTGGATGGATTTATTGTAAAATCATGTTTTCTGTTCCTCACTGTTTGTGAAAGTTTAGTTGCAAGCCTGAAGCTGAATGTGCAAACCTGCAAAACACAATTTGCAATCAGAAACCTAAACATGCAAAACACACCTTTTTTAATAATGCTATAAATTCCTATAAATCATTACATCACCAAGGTTGTAGAAACAAATATTTTGCAAATATGTTTTTTGTTTTTGCTGATGTGACACTGTCTTTACACAGGAAGTCCTACTGCGCACTGAAATTAATTTACATGATGCAGTGATGAGCATGTTAACATCATCATAAATCATTTACAGCCGATTCATTAGATAATATCTGTAGGTGTGAAAACCCATTGTTGCTTTTCCACTGAGAGATTAGCTGTATTTTAGAAATGTCTAAGAATACATATATAAATACAATCCACTGACAGGGGCCCATAAGGCTGACCACCTTTATGGTTGTTTTCTTTCTTTTTTTGGTAACTTTCACTTATTTTTCTGTTATTAGAGGTAGAAAATGTCTACATTGCCGAGCTGATGGTGGAGAGCAATGTCACACTGGGATCCCAGACTCTCCTGTCAGTTTTGAATGCGACGACTGACCTCCAAGTGACCGATAGGAATGGAAGCTCCCACACAGTGACCATCTTACAAAGCGAAGTGGCAGCAGGTATCGTGAAAAGTGAAAGTACACCGCTGTTTAATTCCCCCATTTGTTAATCAGATTTATTTTGCATGTTTGCAAAGTGGTGTCTGTATTTGGCTTCACCAAGCACAACCCCTGCAATCCTGGATAACAGGTCTCCTCATTAATTTCTTAGTTAGTTTATTAACATTGGAATTAAAATAAGGTGGTGAGGTGAGAGGGAGCTTGTTGTTTTTCAGAACGTTGGTGAATATTTAATCATTATATTTAAAGATCTGACCACTGTGCTCCACTTTTGTAGACTGCCTGATCATTGAAGATCAAACCAGTTGTAACTGCTCTGTCGGGTTCGTTTGGAGCAATGAAGTGTGCTACACTACCGGCTGTTGCAGAGAAACTACTTGCAAACAAAATGTGTCCCACATCGCACCGCTCTGCATCCCCAAAGTCAATGGTAACAGTCGTATATGTGACAAATTTTGCTCTTTTCCCTTTTTTTTTTTTTTTTAGTTGTACAAGTATTTATTTATTTATTTATTGTATTTTGTACATTATTCCGGCACAATGTAATAAGGGTCCCTATAATCTTGAAGTATTTGTGCTTCAGTTTCCTGCAGTGACTTTTACACAGAAGGAAGCAGAGACGAGCAGAGCCACTGACAGTTTCCAGCCTCAGTGTTGTTCACCTCATAGTCCGGACTGTAGTTGAGAAGCAGAGCGGAGACGTAGGGGGGAGGGGAACTTGGATTTGGGGAGCTGCAGCATTTATTTAGTGAGAAGACAGGCTAGCTTTCAGAAACGATACCCTGCTTCCGCCACAAGTGGGCAGTAAGTTACACGATGAGTGCAAACAGGTATCAGATAAACAGATATCACTTCCACACCGGTATTGTTCAATTGGATGTCTATTCTTAGCTTTAACTGGGCAAACGCTGCTTGCCTTTCTTGCCCTGGTGTGGTTACTATTGTGTTGTTAGATTTTGTTCACATTCTATACTTTTTTCCCATATGGACAAATATTCATGTAGAAATCAGAACTGAAACTAATGCTATTGTTTGTAATTAACAGTTCAGATCAATGGATCAGTGACACTGAGTACATCAGGAGCCGCCTGGAGTAGCAACAAATTTTCAAAGGTCCATTTGCTCTCAAGACAAAATTACACTTGTATATCTCTAGAGGACGTTTGCCACTGTAACCCATGAGGCTAAGTCAAATATAATGATTAAATGCTCTCTCTTTTCAAAGGTTGTAAAGGAGATTGAAAAGCTGAATGGCTTACAATACATAAACTTCACTGATAACAGGTATTGTGTTTGTTGTTGTTGTTGTCGTTGTTTAAAAAACCTTAGCAATGGAACAATTGATAAAGAGATGATCTGGTCTCATCGTAGAAAGAAGAACTGAAAAAAATTGATTACCAGAGTAAAACCGACCGCAGCCTGCAGAGATTAGCCTAAAGGTTTGTTCGGCACTCAGGCACAGCAGTGCTTTGAGTTAAAAACTAATATCAGCGAGCTAACATGCTGGTGTTTAGCAGGTAAAATGTTTACCATGTTCACCGTCGTAGTTAGCGTGCTAATATTTTCTAATAAGTGCCAGTTCCAACATGATTTTGGTACAGTATATTAGCCCTGAGGAGATGCATGAGGTAGATGGTGAGTGCACAAAGAGTATTACATTGACACCTGAGACCAGGGTGCACACACTGCATCATGCATGTAGTTAAGTTCAGGAAAGGAAGACACTGTCAAAGTTAGGAAAGGTGGTTTCGGTTAGAAACTGAAAAAGTAAACTTTTAGCGTAGATTTTTTTCAGTATCTAACTAAAACAACATGCATTAATCGTGCTCTGAATTGTCATTAACCAGATGGATACTTTCTTGGTCATCAACAAATTATCTTTATTGATCTTCTCCAAATCTTAAAGGACCAACGCCGTTGACTTTGAGGCAGCCGTCAGTGTCAAGTTTCCGACCTCTCGTCTTCAAGACATTGTGACTAACGTGGAATATCAGCTCACTGCCATAGTTCTGGTCGACACTCTAGGTCAGTAAAAGTCTTGTACAGTTCATCGTCATTCATTTGGACCATGATGATTTTAATTATTTTTTTAGGTGTAATGCTGGCTAGCTATTCATGCATACACTCTGATTATAACATGTGGCCATAATGCATCAGAATTTGGTTTTCTTTTTTTCTTCCTTTTAATTTTTCTGTGTGCTTCCACTTGATATTAAAAACAACGATGAATCAACCTGAAATACAGATCTTTGGGTAAATATAAACATCCGGTGCATTATAAGCCGCTTGTTTAAATGATTTATTTCTCTATTTCCTCACCTGTGTTCAATGCATGAAGTGATCGTCATCTTCTTGCTACTGACCACAACTGCGTGTGTGTGAATGTAACATCTTGGTGCTAATAAGCTCAGATGGATCACCTCTTTGATAAAATGGTGTCTCTTTTTCAGGTACAAAACAAAAGTGATGATCTTCAAACACATTTAGTTCATTTTAATGCAGAGAATGTGTTTACATGCACTGTACTAACCTGCTTACTGTAAATCTGTGTATACATGCAGCAGGTCAGTGATCAGATTTCTCTCTTACCCCCAGATTCATATTTGGAAGCATGACTTGCTTCTCACAAACTAGTGGATTTTCTTCCATTGGGAGGCTTACCTCCCTCTCCTTGCCTAATCATAAATACTGTGCTGCTGTGCATTCATCTGTCCTTCTGCACATAGGCATGGTCACCATAAAAACCCCAGGGACTATAGTGCAGTACCAATCTGACCCACTGTTGAATTGCACATTTGAGGAGGCGACGGACAGTGCTGGCTGGAACATGAGCAGGCCGCATGAGCGCTTTGAGCTCAACAACGGCACTGTGGTGAAACTGAATTACAGGTGTGCCACAGAGGAATACATGTCCTGTGTTGCAGTTACACTCCAGAAGGTGATAGGCATATATGAAGGCAAGTACAATAGCGGCTTTTTCTTATACAAAAATTTAAATTTGACTTTAACTGTGTTGATTTCACTCATCAGTGAGAGGAAAAAAAAGTCCTATTCAGCCCCTTTCAGCTGTAGCATGTAATAACCTACATGTTTCCTGCAGGAACATATGAGTGTGGATTCATGAAAGGGTCCGTGAGGCATATAGCCAAGACATATTTGAGTGTGGCTCTCCTGCCCGATTCGATCACTTTGAAAATCAATCCTCTCGCTTTGGACTGTTCCAAGAGCTCTCAGAAAGACGTTGTCGTCACTGCCACCATCTTAAACAGCCCAGAGAACTTTAAGGTTTGGTGGAGCCTCAAGGGGATAAAGCAAAGTGAACTACACAACACATGTAAGACAAACCTCTCCAAGCTATCTGTCCTTTTTCTTTACCTCTGTTAGTTGCTGCACAAAAAACACTACTTTCACTGATAATATCAGCACAAGTATAAATTCACAATATTATGATAAAATGCATGTAAAATTCACAACCACAAACCTGAAACTAATATCTATCTCTCATTGCAGCTTTGAATTATTCCCTAATCTATACCTTCAAGGCTTCTATTTCGTGCCAGAAAACGATGGAAGCACAATATGTTAATGTCACTTTTGAAAACAAATTACAACAAATCAAAAGCGCACGAGTGGACATCCCAGTAATTTATGGTACCTGATTTAAATAAAAGCATAAAATGTTTTTAATTGATTTTAATCTTCTATTTGTTTTGTTTATAATCACATTTATTTGCATTGTTTTCTCTTGCATCGTCCAATGATGTGTTACATTTTTTTCTTCAAGATGGTGAAAAGTTTTGCAGCGAGGAGGAAATAAATGGCCAGTTTTGGCCGAAATCCCCAAGTGGAGATACAGTGATCAATCGAACGTGTCCAGAGGGGAGGGTTGGCTTTAAGTCTCGCACTTGTGACGGCACTACCTGGCAGCCAGTGTTCTCGTCCTGCGTCAGCGAAGAGTTGAACAAAGTTTACGCTGAAGCAGGCGTGAGTGTGGCTTTATAGCTCATAGCGCTGAAATCATAAAGTTCAATCTGATATTTTTTTGTCTAAAATTAGTTATTTTACCAATGCCAATATTTGATGTAATGAACATTTTATATCGGTTATTTTGATTTGTGTACATTAATGGCCCTGACTGTGAAATTTGGGGCCCACAACTTGGTTCTATAAAGTTCTACATGCAAAGCACTAATCACTGAAAGTACACAGGAGGACCAGTGAAGCTCCGTTTCTTTAGCTTATCACCTCTTTGCGCTAATCATTAAAATGTTGCTCAATAAAGTGCTGACAACTTAGCGACTTTGTTGCTAGATTTAGCGGATTCTGCCATTAGCTACCATCCTAGGCCGCAAGCTTGCAAACGTTAATTAGCTCGTGCTACTGTTTGTTAGCAAAGTTTTATCTTATCTTTATCTTATCACAAGCAGCTCGAGTTTCTGTGACAACTTCAGATATTATTGCAATAAAGGCCGACATTTTAACATGTAGGAATCTTACATGAACCCAGGTGTCTAGCGAGTTAATTGCTGGACCCTTTAGTGTTTTGATGGTAACTCTGGCGCCATGTCCCGTGGGTTTGTGTCGGCTGAGAACAGTTATGTGCGCTGCAGCAGACGCAGTGACAACAGTGGCAAAAGTCAGAGCTCAGACTCTGACAGTGATGACCGTAGTTGTCCTGGCACAAAAAGTAGAAGCAAATTTGCAAGCGGAAAAGAGACCAGAGGTTCTTTATTATAACTCTATGTGCAAACTAGCAAAGAAACATGTTCATTGTTTTGTCAGTTGCATTATTAGTAAAACTTAATGTTATTACATTATTACTTCAGATCAGGGCAGTGAAAGTGATGTGACCAAATGTAAAACATCTACAATACATCATAACATATCCAGAAGGGTTAAAGTCCACTTGCCCTTCTGGATGCGGCTAAATTTTTATCTGTGTCCAGATATAAAACATTTAAAATCACCGAAAGGCATTAAAGGCATCTGGTTTTTGCTCTGTGCAAAGGTTTGTTGAAAATATCATAGTATAGAATAATACTGTGTATGTAGTGTCTTTAGAATATGTTATTGTATGTCAGTTTTGTTCTGTGCATAAAAAGAAAAACAAAACATGAACATATTGTGTGGGGATGTAAGTTGTGTTCTGTTGTACACTGTTTGAGATATTTTGCTTTTACTTTCTAGAAATTCAGTATGGGACTAGGGGCTATTCAGGAGGTGGCCATGAATATATTTGCAGGACTTAAGAACAGCTCTATATATGATTCTGGTTCCGATGACTCTATGGCTGACATTGGCGCTTCCATCAACATCCTGAGTGTGATGGCCGTTGGATCAGGAAATGTTGCCTTGCAGGAGGAGGTCTTTCCTGTGAGCCCCCAATGATTATTATTATTACTTTTACTGTTATACATGTGGAGTTTTGAGCTCCAAAATATTCTCAACACAAAGTCCTACTCAGGACTAAATGGAGCAGTTGTCATGGAGATGCTCTAGTTGTTATCACGTCACCTCAGTGTGAAATTTCGGTCATGTGATAGCAGGTGGTCGTACGGGGTTCACAGCGTCAAGTTCACATGAGAATAGGAAAAGGAAAAGGATCGTATGGTCCCATGATCCTATGGTTTTTTTATGGCAACCCAGGATCCTATACAGATGATAACACCTTGGTCAGGGTCACTCTCGGGGGGGGCACTCTAGGCCAACAGGTACAAGGAGTGGATGACAAAAAATCCCAACCCAATCAAGACAGACGCTGCCAACTAATGTCCTGTCACAAAACATCCAACATCTCTGGTGCATCGAAAAGAGGGGACGACCCCCACAGGGGGAAAACTGGATGTGACATCACAATGTGACAGATATGAGAACCACTGTGACTGAATGAACCCCAGAAACAGACATCATCAGCTGTCTGTGAACACAGTCAAAGGTCATCGACCAGGATTGAGTGGATAGCTGGAGCAAGATGAAGGGGGGCCGTTAACATCCAAAGATTTATGACCACATTTCCATCCTAAGGTCATAACAACTGAACCATCTTCATGACAAGTTCACAAACTGTGGTTGAAAGCTCCAGAAGTTAGTTAGACCTTGTGCTGAGAGTTTTATTTATTTATTTATTTTAGTGATTCTGATATGTCGATTCTAAGAAACAAACATTTTTGAGAAGCAAGAAAAATGTGCTTCAGCTTCTGATTTTTTTTTTTTTTTTAAATAATTTTTTATTCTCTTTCAGGATTTTGTTGATGCAGCGAGCAATATGTTGAACAAGAGCTGGGGTGGGATCAACTCGTCTACTGCTCATAACATGTCATCAGATTACCTTCAGTCTGTGGAGGGTCTGGTGAAAAATATCAAAGTGAAAAATTCCAGTACAATCACTAGTCAAAACGTAGACCTCAAATTCTGCTCAGGCGATGGCTGTAACGTGTCCGCGTTTGACATCGGCGTGAATTTAAACAAGTCCTCAGGAATAATGAAAACTGTCGCTGTGAAAAATCTTATGGATAAATTGAGAAACAACTTCCACAGGACGAAAGCCACCAGCCTCCTACTATCAGTCACACTGGAGGACAGCAACGACACGGCTTTAGAAATCACACTGGACTTCCCCATCGAGAAGATGAAATCAACAATACCTTTGTGTGTTTTCTGGAAAATCGAAGACAGGGAATGGTCAGGTGAAGGATGCGTCATTAAAAGCAGTGACGGAAACCGTACGCGCTGTGAGTGCAACCACCTGACGTCATTTTCTGTCCTCATGGCCAAGAGCGACATATCTACTGATATCCTAGATATCATTACCTACGTGGGCCTGGGGGTGTCCGTCTGCTCCTTGCTGATCTTCCTCATCATCGAGACTCTGGTGTGGTCCGCTGTGGTGAAGACCAACCTTTCACACTTCCGTCACACAGCGATAGTGAACATTGCCGTTTTCCTCTTGCTCGCTGACTGCTGTTTTTTGGCTTCCTCCTTTCCTGAGACGCTCTCTGACTCCACCTGCCTGGTTCTCACCATATGCAAACACCTGTTTTTCTTGGCCATGTTCAGCTGGATGCTGTGCATGAGCGTCATGCTTGTCCACCAGCTCATCTTTGTCTTCAGCCCACTGAGGAAAAGGGTCTTCATGTTCCTCTCCAGCATTGTCGGCTATCTTTGCCCGATTCTGATAGTGGGATGCAGCTATTTGTATTCCAAATACACGGACAAACCCTACTACAATAAGGACACGTGCTGGCTGTTTTTTGAAAGAGTGTTGGAGGGTTCTGTGCATGCGTTCCTCCTCCCTGTGGGAACTGTTATTTTGACAAATGTCTTCTCCATGGTGGTCGTCATTGTTACTCTGATGAAGTCCTCGGTCCCCGACGGCAAGTCAGATGAGAAGGAGACGATCAAAAGCATCATTAAAGTGGTGGTCTTTCTAACACCTGTCTTCGGAGTGACATGGGTCATCGGCTTCTTCCTACTCATATTAGATGGTGACGATCCCATGTTTCATGTTGCCAACTACAGTTTCACCATCCTCAATTCCTTCCAGGTAATTTGAAAGCAACTCACACACTCAAGGTTAATGTTGATATCAGCAATGTCAGTCTCAGCCGCAGGTCATTCATCCACATACATCCATCTAAACATAAATCTGAAAGCAGAAGAGTGAATGAGAAGAAAAACATTGAACTGCTGTGAGTCCTGACGTTGATCAAACTGAACATATGGAAAGAGCTGAAACTCACAGTTAGGAAAAGGCACCAATCAAAGCTGGGAGAACTGGAGCAGGTTGTTGTGGAAGTGTAGCCACATCTGTAGATTTTGACCCTATTTTTAAAACTTGTTTGCAACTGGTATCGTACATACAAAAGCTGACTGCTCAAAATTTTAATTCAACATAAAAAAATGAATTGGATGATCCCCCATGTAGGTCCTTTAAGGGAAAGATCAGATGATGATCTGTAGATATTTCTGAAAAACATCATTGGTGGCACATTTTTAAACATCAATCTATAACCCCAATCACTACAACCTCACACTTCACACTGTGTCAGTTTTTCAAACCAAATATAAAAAGCAGAACATAAAAACACAGTTTGAGGTCGTTGACGCTGATGTCTTCTCTTGCAGGGCCTTTTCATTTTGATAACAGGGTGTATTGCAGAACAAAAGGTAGGTTTGTCATTTTATCAATGGGGAGATAAGTTTTATCAGTGTTGATACGTCCATTGTTTTCAAATGGTTTTCAAACAGAGACAGAATTATGCAGGATAGTGCACCAACACTGTATTAATGCCTTTGTGCTGAAATTCCTCCTGGAAGTCCTGTGCTGTGGTTTGATGCCTGGGGGCCCAACAAAATGTTCCCTCCTGCCCAATTGATAAAGAAATCTTTTGTTTTAATTATTTAACAGGTTCGAGATGAACTGTTCAAGATCATAATGGTGAGTTCACCTGTCAGGTCTATTCAGAATTTACACCACAGTACGATGAAACTGTGCATCATGACTCTGTTTGTTTCTATCCTCAGGCAAAATCAAAAGGAAAGAGTGACAGCACGAAGAATTTGAATTCAACCACATACACAAAAGAAAAATGAAGCGGGAACGAAGGTCAGTCTTATTATATTGTATTCCTATTTACTGGTGCAGCTTCACTGACACATACTGTTACGTTTCAGGCCTGGAGATGGATTCAGGCTGGAGGGCTGCTGGTTGGGTTGGTGCACTAGCATTTATATGAAGCGTCACTCATTCACAAAGCAGTGTCGACACACAGTGTAGGAATGGGTAGAAACAGCCCACACCATCAGGAGCCCCATTCAGGAGGTTGTGGGGCAACAACAGTGCAATGTATACTGTCGTTAAGGGGGTGTATAGTTGGCATTGCAAAGTGTGGTAATATGAGGGGCCCCTTTTCCGCTGGTGGGCCCCAAGCATGGATTACCTCTCCTGACATAGAGGCTTATGGGAATGTCAATAGTTTTCTCGCCCACCACCGTTGCCATGGGGAAGAAGTCAGTCAGAGGCGTGAATCAGAGCAGTTTGTTGTTGCAGGTTGAGCTTAATTGATTTAAACTGCAAATTTTTCTGTTTTTTCAGCACCCAAATCTTAAGCTTCTACCTGCCACTAGTGCTGCACTGCACCTTGGGAGTCGTAGTTAACTTCCCCACCAAAGTTTTTATGTTCACAGGTTTGCACCTTCGACTTTTTGTCAAAGAACCAGGTATCTCCTAAGAGGTTTATAATCTTTAATACTGAGGATTCAATCAGATGAGTTTAATATTGATCCAAGAAATAGAAGTGCTGCAACTATGATGTTACACATCGTCTATGGGAAACATGAATTGGAATTTGCACTTCCTGAACCAGGAGTGCTCACTCAAAACTACAAGTGTCAACGTCACGGTGGCGCGAGGAATCACGAAAGTCAGCAGGATTCATCTTCTGAGAATGAGAAATGTCTGGACAAAAACTAGTGTCAATCCATCCAAGTGTTTTTGAGATGTTTCACTGGATGCGTTTTGTGCTTTTGTGACTATAACACATGTTGTGCGGCAAGGTCCAATGGCAGATGCTGCTGCAATAACCATAGCAACCAGCATCTTATCAGGTTTTTTTGGTGTGTGTGTGTGTGTGTATTTGTGAATCCAGTTTATAAATGTTCTACATAATGCGTCGTCTCTACATTTCAGATTGTGCAGACAGAAACAGCAGCTCACATGTACATGTATGCAGCTCCACATGCAGCCGACAACAAGAGAACATGACTTAGAGTTTGCTTTGTGTTAGAAAACAGTTCCTGGACTGTTACTAAGGTGAAGGTGGTCGTAGTAAAAGATTGATTATGAACTAAAGCTTATTCAATAGAACACTGATGTTTTTAATGTTATGCATTGTAGCTGACTTCAAGCGCTGACTGTATATAGAACAAATACTTTTTAATGTGTCTGACTTGGTTTGACGATTTTATTCGATACGCTATTTGACCTGAACCATAACCTGTATACTATGTGTGCCACTATAACCACTATATGTATCTCAATATACGCAGTGAAATAAAGACAAGGAATAGAAAGTCTTTTATTGTTCTTCACACATGCGATTTACATATTTGAATCCAAACGTACATTTTTCATAACAGTTAATTTAGCAGACTACATGTGATTACTTTTAACATACAAATAAACCACTATGGTACACAGAGCTACTGATGCTGTCCTCCTGCATAATGTTGTTAGCTTGGGAGACATCATTTATAATATTTATATTATTTATAATATTACAAGAGTAAAGTTATAATTTAGAGAGAAAAAAAACATCATTTTTAGGAAAATTACAAGTAATCTTTTCAACGTCCTGATGTTGTGATGCTGATGTGCTAAAAGATGATGTATCTCCTTATTTGTGAAACCTATGCTAAAATATAACTTCACAGGATGCTCCAAGTTCCTCATTTTAAAGCTTAAGGTTAGTGCAGCTAAATTTTAAAAGTCAGCCCTGTATTAATTTGCATTTTTTCTAAAACAGAAAACTACAAATCTTTTAATGTGTACCAGCGATCAGCCCAGGATCCATTCGCATATTTCCCTCCGGTGTTGTTATTACTTTTGCTGTGATTTCACTGCTGAATGAACGTAGAGGACACAATAGTCCGTTTCACTGGGCTCTCCTAATGACAGTGAAGATGGCCAGTGTAAGAACCACCATCCCGGCTGCGCCACCAACCAGAGCTCCCAGAATGCTTCTGTCCATGTTCAGTCGCTCACATGTTTTGCCACTGTAGTAGGTGGTCTGGGTTGTTGCACACCTGAAAAGCAGCAGCACACACACATTCATTTTTATTGTGAAATATAATTTCATAATGCAAAATAAATTGTTTTCAAATGAATACGCATCTTGAAACCTTTAATTATTTCATTATTTTTTTCCACATGTAGCGTGTCACCTGACAGGCAAGAGGAATAAGCTCACCCATTAACACAGTGCATTTCATTTGTTTAATCAACACAAAAACAGAAATGTGTGAAAGAGACTGTGTGTGGTTTTACAGGAAGTTATGTGATGTAACTGATCGTGACGACGAGAATCTGGAAAGTCACCACTGCAGGTGCTGTCGTCAACAAATAGTTACTCAATAGATTTGCCCCATAAAACCACAAATTGTGAATGTTACATTTCTGTTTGTGGATAAATTAAACAAATGAGTTTCAACATTTTAATTAGTCAGCTTTAAATGTGCTTGTAGGCGTAGGTGTAGCTCTATACTAGAGTTATGAGTATTGAGCTTCTCATTTAACTGCTGGCAAGAAAGTGAATAAGTGTATTTCTGAAAAATGGGCGCATCCGAGTACAGCCTCTGTCTAATGTAATTTAGACCTTCTCCAAGTTACCACGGGAACAAAACTTGTTGGATATCCACTCCTTCAAAAGCACAAACACACACCTGCATGATGCTTCCCCTCCACTCTCCACACACACGCCTCCATTAAAACAAGGGTTGGGATAACAGGGGTTGGCAGCTCGTGCCTCTCTGTGTTTTGGAGCCTCCGGCCTCACTTCCACCTCACTGATTGGCTCCTCCTCATCTGTGATGTCATCAATCAGTGCAGCAGGTTTGACGGGCACCTCAGTCTTGATCAGGTGGGTCAAATCTAACAAAACAAGACATCAGCATGTAAGAAAAAGAATTAGATTTTTGCGTAATAGAATCATTTCCACTTCTCACCATTGAATTCAGCAGTGATGATGAGGTCATTGTTCTTGAGGAAGCTCCTTCTGTGCAGATGCTTGTGAGACATGAATGTGCTCCAGCCAAAGTCGTCGCCGCGGTAACAGTTGCAGCTCTCATCAAACACTGCCCCTGAAGCAGCTGTTGGCTTGTTCCAGCGGGCGTGAGTGCCTGAGGGGGAAAACAGAACAAACAGAAAGGTGTCAGAGGCGTAGTACGATATGTTGGAATCAAGGTTGTTATTATCGGCTACAACGAACTAAATAACGAAAACTAGATGTGAAAAAATATCTTTAATATATTAACAAGGTTTTATACGAAAAACAAATCCATAGCTAACTGAAACTGTATTGTGTGTTTTCGTCTTTGTCGGTTTATTTCTTAAGAGGTATCAAATTTCAGTTAATGTTTTTATAATTTAGGGGAACCAACCCCTTTCATCCTGCTAGTAAAGTTTGAGTTTCTTCAACGGCCTACCTGTGGTGAAGCTTCTTGTAGAGGACATCCTCAGTTTCACATCAGGGTCCTGATCCACGGCAACGATGGTCGCCTGCCTGTTTTCAGCTGGCCACTGCATCACTGCGTCATTTTCCCCACTGCAGAGATGCAAGCTCATGCCGACGTAGTCTGGGTAGACACTGTCTCGTCCATTCGGGTAAACACTGATGCCGAATGAGTAGCCCTCCGAGTTGTAGAAGCACTTGCTTTTCACTGGACTGCCAGCAGGAATGGTGGCGAGGAGGCTGGTGAAGTTGTGGATTTGCCAGACAGCACTGGGGCAACTAGTCTCTGTAAGAGTGATGTCATCGATTAAGATGGCGCCCGAGGAGTTGGATGGACCTCTGATGCCTTGGAAGAAATAGCGAAACTTCTCTGTCACCTTGAGAGTCACGTGGGCTATTTTCCAGGAATCATCTCCATCACCTGAGAGACAAAAGGCAGGGGAATCATTTACCTACTCAGTACTGCAGTTTGTGTTTTAAATGAGTCTTACAATCATGGAATAAACCCAACCACTACATGGAAAGAATGAAATATTTAAAGGTCCCATATTTTTTACTTTTCAGGTATTTTATTTGAAGTCTCGATATCCGTATGAACATATATTTGTATGTAAACTAATGCAGTTTTACATCTCCTCTCTCAGGCTTCTCTCTAGCAACAACAGGTCAGTGAGCCAATCAGAAGAGAGGAGGCTCTGAGCCTCTCTTGTGATTGGCTGACTGTTTACTAAGTGATCTAATAGAAATATAGCAGATTTCAGGTAAAAAAACTCAGAGAAACCAAATCTTGCAAGGTTGGATGCCGTGTCCAGGTGGGCGGGGCTTGGGGCATGACTGATAACAGTGACTGCTTTGTTGTGACATCACAAGGTTACAGAAGTCCTGATGGCTCGTTTTAAGGCTCAGTTTCTGAATACAAGCTGTGTTCATTTTTCTGTGGACTGAGGCTTTGATACTTTCACAGCATTAGTATGGAAGCTAGACCTGCTTTGTAACAAGAAAAGACATATAGATCTACCTTTATACAATATGGGACCTTTAAGAAAAATAAATAATAAACCCTGAAAAATAAGCTTTCCAGCAGTCCAATGCTCAGTGTATGGAAGTGTTTCCTTATTGATGACAGTACCAGTGATGGTGTGGATTTTCCTGACGCTGCGCACGTTCCCTGTGCCATCATCAGTCCTGATCCATATCACCAGTTTGTCCCCAGCTTCTCCGGTCATCTTGTAGAAGAACTGCAGACACTGTTCGTCTCTTTTGGGGTAGAGGATACGTGACTCCAGCAAAGCACTGCTGCCAACTGCACCAGAGGACGTGTCAAACTTCATGAAGTAGCCAGCATCTGAAAACAGAAGCAGTGATCGGTGCATATTTTGGTAATGAGCCTTTTCACAGTCTGGTCACAGGAGGAAAAGCACTGGTGTGAATAATACAATTATCCAGAGGTGGTTTGAATTTTATTCAGCTGTTTCAGTTTCAGGGTCCTGGTATTGTTCATGCTGACTCAATATCACAGTCATGCCTTACTGGGACACTTGAATAGAACAGAGCCATTATTAATGTTATTAGCTGTATTTTTCCTACTATGACAACTCAAATTGTCTGCTATGAAAAAGGCCTAATAAGTTGTTATATCACTATTTAGCAGCCTTTCTTGCTAAGTCAGAGTGTCTACCCTGTAAAGAAATATTTTGCATTAAATAAATACAAGTACTTTAACCTCCATATGGATATGTTTTCTTCTAGGATTGAATTGAGCTTTACTGTTGCTATACCTTTGTTTATGACCTAGAAAATGTGCTCAGTACCTCTGCAGCGCCCCACCAGGGTGTGATCAGTATCAGCTGGACTGCTCAACGTCTGGACCCAGTCTGCGTTGTCTTGCTCGTTCTGGATCATCCCACAGATGTTGATCAACTCAAATGAGCACTGGTCCAGGAGAGTGTGTGTACTGGCTGCAATAGGACAGTTATCAACAGTCAATCTACAAAGCTGAAATCACCACCTGCCTGTAAAAATATGACTTCAGCTAAGATAATGATGTAAATAAGGCCTGGCTTCCCTAACCTCCATTTATGGTGTGAGTTTTATCTGCAATAGTTCATGCCAGATCATGTTAAAGGAGCTATTTCAACATAGCCAACGTAAGCGTTTACAGCTGTTTACTTACCAGTCTAGAAGAAAAAAATTGTGAGTTCAGAATCAAACTTCATTCCTTTCACTTCATTTACTTTTTTACTTAAGTTAGCATGCTAACCAGCTAGCCCTGGCCCATCTCATCAATTTCCGATACCGAGTCACTGTAGCAACCAGTCTGCCCTGAAGAAGTAGCGCTGCTCACAGGACGTATTATAAACTGTTTTCATGTAAACGCAACAATGGCTGAAGCTCTTGGGAAGTAAAAAAGTAAATAGCTGTTAATGCTAACGTTGGCTAATTAGGAATAGCTAAGCTGACAAATAGCTTCCAGTAGCTTATTGTCCAGTATAAAAAGTGGATTATTAGTGATATTGGTATTATTATTTAAGTCAGTCAATGTGGCTACATTGGCTATAATAGTGAGAAATACACAATTAGTCACTTTATACCAAATAATACTTAAAGGACGCACAGAACACGGTGTTAGTCAGTCGAGCTGTCTTCACTGTGCACTTTGTTTTTGATGAACAAATGTTGCACGTCACATTTTTGAATGACCATGCAACTTTTGTTTTAATAGCATATAGTATTAACACATGATGAAGGAAAAAAGACTGACATACTCTGATCAGCCACTGTGGTTATTATAACAGTGATCCTGGCAAAGTTTGAGAGAACTGATCTGTTTAGTGCCACTATGTAAATAGCAGTGAACTCTGTGTTATATTATAACACTGGTTAGATTTTTTGCTTAAATGCAAATACTAGGTGTTTTACACACACAGCAGCTGTCAGTCTACACAATGCCACAGTATTACTTTCAGTGTGAACACAAAGCTATAGCACTTGTTTCTTACTTGAAACACATACGGACAATGCACCCAGCTGACACAGAGCAATATTAGCATTTATTTACGGGTGTATTTTTGGCCACTTCATGAATGTTTATCATATAAGCGCTTGTTTTTAACTCTGTTTTCATGTCCAAAAAGAGATATATCTGGCTCTTCCCTATGTTCACCGGCTCGACAGAGAGACACTCACCACAGTCGTACATGCGGTTGAGCCTGATGAGGTCAACAGCACTGAAGTCCAGCCGCTGGCCGATGACCTCATTAAAATACGGTATGGTGGTGGTGATTGTGGGGATGCTCTCGTTCTTGTTGAAAGACAGCGGCCTGTAGTGCATGATGGACTCGTAGTCATACGGCGTGTTCAGATCAGTGACGAAGTCGTCCTCGTACTTATTGAAGTTGTGCTCCCTCCCTGTGAGGAGAGAGTAGCATTGTCACTGACCAGGTGTAGGTGTTTTGTTGGACCTACAAAAGAAAGGTCCAGAGGAAGCTAACGACTGGTCCATATGGTGAGACTGTCTGGGTTAACAATAATTTCAGATCCATTAATATCAAACGGGAAATTTTCTTCTTATGTTACATACTCAAAAAAACTGTGTCCCTGAATGGAACAAAAATGAAATAATATCGACCCACCTTCTTCAATCTGGTCCCACCAGATCTTCACATAGTCGTCTCTGTCTGAGCGAGACTGTTCGTGGTAAAAGCCCAGAGCGTGGAGGAGCTCGTGCTCCACAATGGCCTTAGTGTCACACCTGGCCCCAATGGACACATTCTGGCCGGTTTTATCATCTCCAACATACGACCAGCATCTGAATTGATAAAACGGTAAAATTCAACAGTGAACCTAAGGCACTGTTACTGTGTAATGACCTTTAAATGACATTTCATCACACCAGCAATTCCTAATCTTTGGTTCTTTAATTCCTTGAGTTTGATGACTTGACAGTATGACCCATAAAAGTTGCGCAACAACCAAGATTTCTGAGTCAACCTGGCACACTGCAGCTCACCCAGAGAGCTTGGTGAAGGAGATGTGGCTGCTCTCTCCCTCGTACGGCTTGAAGTCAACGCAGGATCTCAAACGGTACTCCTCAAAAGCCTGGAGGATCACACCTTTAGCGTTCAGATCTGCAGTAATAGAAAGGAATTTCCCAATCAGTAAATGTTTTACCCATTCATCAAATTTCGTCTTGATAGAAATGTTCTCCGCGGCGTACCTAAAGAATCAGTCAGGATGTAGGGGATGGGAAACTTCCATCTTCTTGTTTCATCGAGGATTGCATTTCTGCCGGGCTGCAAGACACGTTGAGAACTCACAGAATAAATACTCTCATGTTCCTGACAAACATAATCTCCACACAGGCTGTATACTTACATCACCAGCGATGTCTCCCTCAAACAGGTGTCTTAAGTCTGAAAATGTGGAAAATCAGTATCAGAAACCAGAAATTCAGAATAAATGAATGTCAGTCAGCAAAGTATGTGATCAGAGAGTTTTTAAAAATGTACCTCTGTTGATGTCAGGTATGTCGTCCCTCAGTTCACCTGCATCTGCATTATCACCTGGAGGAAACATAATTATTTTTTGTTAAAGCTGATGAGTAACAAGCAAAGAGCTCGTTTAATGTGTGTGTGCTCAGTAAAGTTAATAGGAACCAACCGGTAAATGTCGGAACAGCTTGCACCTAACACACAAAGAGAGATATTTCTTACTTTAAACCATCCACAGAGACAATTTTTCAATTACTGTTTGTGATTTCAAATTAAATTTCAAATACTCTCTACCGTCAAAACCGCAAAGACTCCAACCAGCACAGCGATCATCCTCAGACCGTCTCCAGAGCCCATGTCGTTATTCCAAGAGCGGCGTGTTTCCTCAGTGCCACTGTCAACATGTCCATGAAGACAGAGGCTGCAGAGGAACTTTGATCAGGATTATTGTGTTCAATCAGTAACAAACATTTCGCACGTGTCTTGGCCGTCTCTCACACCGCTGACATGCTGTCAGGTGTTCTCTGGCGCGCACAGGTAATGACAGCAGTAAACAGTTGACCCTGTACAGATGCAGCAACAGCTTCGTAAGAACTGAGCTAGAGTTCAATAAAACAGGCAATAATGCTGTTTATGGATTATGGCAGCTTGAGTCAGAGCCGTATCCTCATGGTGCTAAACTTGTAGAGTAACTTCAATCCACCTGTAATGATGTGAGATTTATTACCGTGATGATGCCTTCAAGACTGTTCTTGGCTAGAGAGTGAAGATTTTAATAAAGTGCTGATAGTTCAGTCCGTCATGCCGTGATATCTTTAATGCTTGATAAGGGTCTATATTACTTTTCACTTATCTTTGAAATACTGCGCTGTTATGTATCAGATGTCCACACAGCTGATTTAGTTGATATTAAAGGATCACTTTAGCAATTTATTATTGCACATGCATAAAGTTCAGGGACTTACAAGAGGCCGAGGTGTCCTGACTTTTAGCTCCTAGTGTTGTTCTAAGTCTCTAAGTCCTTTATCCTGCACCTGGTGGCTTGATTTTATTATATTTTTGTTATAATGCCCACGAGCCTTGGGTTTGTAAAGCATGCTTTCTGTCAGAAATCTGTCTCCGAGCTCAAGCCGAGATAAAACTGACGACATCCTCAGAGTTTTGTTTTTCTCAGACTTGACAAGGCTCCTCCAGACATTATACAACTGTTAACATCGGATGAGCGGCAGTTCTCAGTATAACTTTCGTTTGATTAGGTAGTGTCATTGAGATTAAGAGTCTTTTGCAAGAGAGACCCGAGAACAGCAGGAAAAAAGAAAAACAAACACAACGCAGCACAGACATAAGAGACGCACATCAAGCATCAGAGGCAGTCACATCATTTATATGTTGAATAAACTGAACTTTTGTGGGAATTTGTAAAATATCTGGGGGGAAAAACATGATTTGCCAATTTTTTGTCTGTAATCGTAGGTCGTGGTTTTTTGGGCCTTGGCTCATGCAAATAGTGACGTTCAGTGATGTGAACATTGTCAACTTCTCCAGCAGCAAACAGGAAACATACAAAGTCCTATCAGTAATTTTAGGGGCAGATCATGTTCCTAACTTTATATGATAATAATAATAATAATCATAATAATGTTGATGATATAGAATTTCAAAGAGCAAGAAAGTCCAGAAAAAAACAGCCTTGCAAATAGTGAAAACTCTGTGACTTATGACACATTGTCTTAAGATGTGAGAGGGTGTCAGACTAATATCTGTTGGTCATAATATAGTGATGGAACAAAAAAGAGAGCATGCCTAGACTAGACTACCACACTTTACAAAACTTCTAATCAACAATAAAAATAACTCAGTTTACTGTAATTCAAAAGACCTGCACTTATAAATAATAATAAAGGGTTTCCTTGGTACTAGTGCTGCTGCGGAGGATGTTCTCTCCTCCTGGGGACAAATATTAGTAACAGCACTCCAGAATACTCTTGTTAACTCAACTCAACTTAAACCCTTTGCACATGGACATTTATTGTATTATATCTATGTTTTTCTTTGTTTTTTTTTTTTTTTGACAAATGAAAAACAAATATAAATAAATACAAGGTTGGCAATTTAAAGTTTAAAGTGTAAATTCCTTGAATTTCAGGGACTGAAATGGTCACTGGGTATTTTCATAAATGCACCACAAACCAAAGGAAACACCACAGGCTTGTTCTTAGTTTGCTTTTTATTAAGACAACAGTTTAATGAGAAAGAAATGTGTTGTTTAAAATGATGATACACTTCCAACAGCTTGTTTTGCATATATTTGAACTTTTACATACAAATTATATACCACATATAACTTTAACATTTTATACATCATGTGTGTAATTCTGACATTGTGTTGCAGCAGTAATCTTCCATCTTCACTTCATCTTCAAAACTTTTTCTTCTCATGCAGCTGCATATGTTGAAAAAATAAAAAAATCACATTAGCTTGAGTAAATACAGGTGTGATGAAACTCACAGGTGAAATTGAAATAGTGTCTAGTGTCTTACCTCCACTTGTTCATGATATAAATGCCTGCATGACCTTACTCCTTTGGCTTAATGGGAACTTCTGTTTTGACCAGTGACGTTATGTCTGTGGACGAAGATACTTGTCATGTCTGCTTCCTCACATGTTTCACAACATCACACACGGGGAACAGTATTATATCAAGAAATGCCACATGCAAATGTTAAACACAGATCACGAACCCTCAAAGTCGATAAAGATGATGAGGTCATCGTTCTTGAGGTAATTACGCCGCCGGAGGTCAAAGTGCTTGACGAAGTTGCTCCAGCCCCACGATTGACCTCTGTAGCAATCACAGGAAGGGTCATACGTCCCCACCTTGGAGGGATTGTCCCAAAACAGCTTTCCATCTGACACTAGAAGACACAAAAAGCCAGTGAAGATTGTCAGTCACCCAGATCATGGTATTTCTAAGAGCTATACAAAGGCAAATTAACTTGTTTGAGGTTCTTGAGGACGTTTTAGTTTTCAGTTCTAACTGATGATAAGTGATGACGAATCACAGACTTTTACAGACATCCAACCTCTTGTGGGATTGTTAACACCTTGACAGTGGTTTTGGCGCTTGTTGATTTTGTTTTCTTCACAGGATCAGTTGAGATTAAAATTGATGTGCATTTAATGTGCAGATTTTCAAATGAACACTATTCTTCTGCCTGTTTTTATGTGTGATGTCATGATAACACCCTGCTTTTGTCTAAATCCCTCTGGGGATAACAGATAAGGAGAACTTACTCGTCCTCATATCAGTAGTGAGGCTGCGAGCTGTGGACATCCTCAGCTTAATGTCGGGGTCTTGGTCCATCACCACCAAGGTGGCCTGTCTGTTTATCGCTGGCCACTGCATCACCACGTCATTCTCCCCGCTGTACAGGTGGAAGAACAGCCCAGTGTAGTTCCCGGTGTAATCAGTGTAACTCGACAGAGGCATGACGCGGACACCGTAACCGTAGCCTTCGGGGCTGTAGAAGCGAGGGCTGTCGATTACTGTGTTTCTATCAGCCGTTTCCATGATCTGCGTGAAGTTCTGGATTCTCCACACGGCGTTGGGGCAGCGTGTCTCAGTCAGGCTGATGTCGTCGATGTAGATGCCACCGGCGGACGCGGAGGGGTCGCCGCGCACAGCTTGGAAAGCATAGCGGAACTTCTCCCCCATGTTCATCGGGACGTGGGCGATCTTCCATGTGTGGTCAGCATCAGCTGGATAACAGGGACAGGGACACGGTGACAAATCTTACTATGTGGCAATATTCATATATGAAGTAATAGGACAGTGAGGGAGTGAGGTTTTGTTTAAGATTATTCAGTACATGTTGTTAAGGAATAGTTTGACATTTTGGAAAGTACTCATATTCACTTTCTTGCCAAGAGTTAAGTGTACTTTAAAGAAAGAGATTAGAAAGTGATTAGCTTAGCTTAGCATAAAGACTGGAAGCAGAGGGTAAAGCTAGCCTGTATGTCCAGGAAATCACTGGAGCTGGCAAGTATTGTTGCAATAGGTGACAAACTCAGAAAAACTTGTCATGCTACAGCCAGTAGGTGATTAGCTTAGCTTAGCATAACGACTTTGCCTTGAGTCAAAAGTGATGGCATTTGCTGTAAATTCCTAAGAAGCTGCAGGAAACCTGCAACAAACATAAATAAATACCATAAAAGGTCTGTATTTTCTTCATTTTACGAATGGTGCCTGTGCCATCATCTATCTTGGACCAGATCACCAGCCTGTCCTTGGTGCTGCCAGTCATCTTGTAGAAGAACTGCAGACACTGAAGCTTCCTCTTGGGGTAGAGGGTTCGGGATTCCAGCAGAGCAGACTCCTGAGGCTTCCCGGTCATTGTGTTAAAGTGCATGAAGTAACCAGCATCTGGATGAATCAGACAAAATAAAACAAGCTGTTACAGCACGCAGATTAATTTTTTCTCATTTTCTCGATTTCTCATTTTCACGAGAATAAAGAGTATATTTCCGACCTCTGCATTTTCCCAGGAGTGTGTGATCCTCTGCACCAACACTGCTCTTTTTATGAACCCAGTCAGCATCATCAGAGGTGGCCTGGATCATCCCGCAGATACTGGCGTACTCAAAGGCACACTGATCCAGCAGGGTGAGAGGGCCAGCTGCGGTGGAGGAGGATGAGGATTTGTCAGGAATCATACTTTCTAATGACTAAACTAAGATAAACACAGAGGAAATTCACTGTCATATATGAAATATACATACAGCAGTTGTACATGCGGTTGAGCCTGAAGGTGTCCATCTTGCTGAAGTCGAGGTACTGGCCAATGATGTTGTAGAACTCTGGGATTTTGGTGGTGATGGTGGGAATGGATTCGTTCTTATTGAAGGAGAAGGGCCTGTAATGCATGACGGACTCGTAGTCATAGGCCGTGTTTTGATCAGTTATGTAGTCGTCATTGTATTTGTTGAAGTTGTGTTCAAGTCCTGCAGGAAATACCATGTTGTTTTAATTATTCCTATCACACAAAATGGTTTTTATAGAACATGAATGACAAAAGAAAGGAAATTAGAGATGATCCTAGGATCCTAGATGTACCTGGTGAAACCTGATCCAGCCAGATGTCGACATAGTCATCCCTGTCTGTGCGGGACTGTTCGTGGTAAAATCCCAGAGCATGGAGTAGCTCATGCTCAATCACCGCCTTGTGGTCACAGCCTGACCCCAAAGACAGAATCTGACCATTCTGCTGGTCACCAACGCTGGAGAAACACCTACGACAAACCAAATAAAATGGAAAACAAATTGAATTTTTAAAGGAACACTCCAGTGATTCAGTATTGCACTTCCACAAAGTTTGGGACTCATGAAAGACAAATTTAAAACGCAAAAGTAGTCAAAATTGAAGAAGCAGAGGCCATGTTTTCTCGATTTTTAGTCCTGAGTATTGGTTCAACTCCTAAAAGACCTGGATCTTACATTTCCCATAATGCAACAAGTCAGTTGTTTTCAGTCAAAAAAATTTTAAAGTCTGCAAACCAAAGCTGAGAAAACCCTGATGACCCTGAATGACACCTGATGACATCACCAGGGGTTGTTTCCTCAGACTTAATTAAACTTCTCAGGAGCCAAGTGTTCGCTGAATACTTCTTCTTTTGAAACTGACCTTAATGTGTAAATTTGTTTGCGCCATGAGGGGCACATTTGTGTCAGAAAACAAAGATAACCAGACTCTTGGTAAACCATAGAGGCCAGATTTAATCCTAATTTAAGGCATGTTTTAGAGCTGTGTTGTTGATTACACTGAGACCTTTAAAGTAACAATATGCCACTTTTGAGAGAAGAAATGCCACATCCTTCCTCTTACAAATAAAATGTTGATTTTCAGTTCTAGTTTTAGCAAAGTTTTGCACACTGGGAAGAATTTAAATCAATGGCACTGGAGATGTGGAGTCAAACAGAAAAACTAGAAGAAAGAACAAAGAATAACAAAGCTGGAGCCATACCCCCCTCTCTTTTCAAATTTGATGTAGGTCTTCTCTCCTTCATAAGGCTTGAAGTCGATACAGGACTTAAGCCGATACATTTCAAAAGCCTGGTGGACGCAGCCCTTGGCATTCAGATCTGAGGAGTGAGAGAAAAAAAACAGGAAAGTGTGAATGTGTTCTGCGGCAAAATATCACATTCCTTCTTTCAAAATAAAAGCATTTTTGCTTAAATTCCAAGAGTGTGGGAGACACTGAATCCCACAGGGGTAATCAATATTAAGAATTCCAACAGTGTAAATTGCTTAAGATGAGTACATCAGTTAGAAGTTGAAAATGCAGCCTTGACATCACTGTATTGTAACTCTGGGTCACACGTACAACAGTGAGACTTTGCAATTCTCAAAATAAATAAATATTAATACAACTAAAAACACTCACCTAAGTCATCACCCAGAATGTAAGGGATTGGAAATTTCCATCTGTATCTTTTGTCAATCAGGGCATTCTTTCCTTCCTGTTGCGGAAACAAAGGTGTTTAAAAAGTACTTGTACTTGTGATCTTAAACCTAATTGTGGCTGTAAAAATTTAACTCACTGGAACCAAAATGTCCCCTTCAAACAGGTTGGCATCTGAACCTACAGCACAGGCACAGACACACTTTATTTAAATGTCATCATCAGTAATAAATACCCATTTTTTCTCAAACTTATACATATTATTTTAAACACAGCATCGCTGTATTGACTTGTGGGTTATGGCCCAGGGATCAACAGTAAGACGTTGTCACTCACCCAGGTTTAAGATGGGGTTCTCATCCTCACCATTCTCATACACCTCTGTAAAACAAACACAGACATAGTTCAGAGTCTTTTCACATCTAAGAACTTTTATTTCTTCTATTAAAGGCAATTATTTGACATACCGTGTACCACAGAGGAAGCTGGTAACTGCATAAAACAAAATCAGTGAAAGTTATCACACAGTTAATGGAAGAATAATGCTTACTATAGTTCATTAATTAAAATTAAATAAATACTTACAGTGAATGAAGTGGCCAGAGCCACTAGTCCAAACAATAACAGCACCCTCTTCATCATCATGCTGAATGTCACAAAGCAAACGTCGCTGTTTTGGTTTAAATATGCATATTGACCAGATATGAACTTTGGCTGTGAAGTTTATGCCAGCCATAAAGAGTGACTGAAGGACTTTGACTGAGGATTGTTACTGATTGGTGGGTGGTTTGTGCATGTGTATCAGCACTTTTCTTTTTTTTTTCACCTGTGTCTGTTATCTGGATTATTATCCAATTTTATTATAACATCTGACATCTTTTTAATTATCATTATTTTATTAACTCACATAATACAAAATAGAAAAAACAAAAGTTACATAATAATAATAATTTTAAACTAATTCTAAACCACGGTACTCCCAGCCAAAAGTACTGCTGAACTTCAGCTGCACTCCTTTGTTACAACACAAATAGACAAAAACAAATTAAAACCATGACAGCCATCGCAAAAGCAATACAAATACTGAAGTAAAAGAAAGCAAAAAATAAAAATGGTGGTCTCTGCCCTCCCAGAACCAGTACTTTCGTATGAAAGTACTGGTGGTGTGAAATCTGTAATAAATTTGCTATATTTCTACAGAAGTATCTTTCACTTATTCAAACACTAACATATAATGAAAATACAACAAAGGAACAAAATAGTATTTCAAACAGTTCCACATTGCATGAAAGCATGCAAACTAATCAGTCAGAATTACATCGTTGCAGTACTTTTAATACTTATTGTATTCATTGGTCAGAAATTTAAAAATAAATATCAAATATATTCTAGCCAAAAGTAAATACAAAACGTATGTGTCTAGGTGTGGTGATTTTTACAAATATTTCTTACATTGCTATATAAAGTTTATTATTTCATTATTAATAATAACATTTTGACATTATGTAAACACTAAACAACACAATGGACTGCTATTTGGCTGTATGGCATTCACAAGAAGTCCCCATCCAATTTGTATCACTTATGAAGTGATATTTGATAGATTTACGATGCTTGGTAATTTTGGGTAGCAACATGTTCCAGTCGGGAACCGAACCGGCGACCTTTGGATCCGGAGCTTCCTATGCCACACTCTAGTTAAGTGTCTTGTTTGGTGATATTTCTCAAAGTAATGGAGCGTAAACTGTGTCCAATAACTTGTTATGGGCAGCAGCGACACTAATGACTATCAGTTCACTTAATTTCTCTCAATTTTTCCTCTTTTCCTTCATTTTTCTCCTTCCCCCTTCCTCAGTTGTTCCCCAGCTTACAGACAGCAGTGTCCCAGTAAACCTCCTTTATTCACCAGTAGCTTCAGCCTGTTTTTTTGTTTTTTTTACACTGGCCACGCACACACACGGATGCACAGAATACAAACAGGTAAGGCAGACGTCATACATAGGCGACAAGCTGTGTTGTTTTGGCTTTTTTCTGAGTATTTTTTTTACTGCACAAACGTAATACGTTATTCAGTGCTCTTAAAAATAAGTGTAAACTGAGTTTTGTAAAGGGTTCTACAATTAAAATACTGAAAACAGAAACTCTGAACATGTTAAATAGTTGATATTTATGATATTGCGATGATTCAAAGACACAGTTAAAAACAGAGGTGTTGTGTTATGATAGCACAAAGACCTCAGTAAAGGTACTGAAGGAAATGTGATGCGTTTAAAGCGTTTAATCTTTGAACAAAGTGTGGCATATTAGTTAGCACAACAACTTCTTGTTAACATTAGCGGTGTTGTGGAAAACGTAACGTAAGATAACGCCAACGTCTGAAAACCAACGCTAACGTCACCGTGCATATGTGTTGTGTTTAGTTATCGTGTATAGAAGAAAGGGTAATGGAGGGGACACAAATGTTAACCACTACTTTCCAAATGTTAGCCGTAGCTAGCGTTAGCTTGGCTTGTTAGCACAGTAACACGGTCTACTAGCAAAGTACATTCCTCCCATAGCATAAGCTAGGTAACATAAGATTAGCATTTTGAAAAGTGGCTAAGTGTAGCCGTTTGAAACGACAGTAAACATCACGTCAACGGCTACACTTATGTAATACATATAGGTTGTACTTTACAAGCCTTAGTACGTAGACGAGGTGGCCGAGTGGTTAAGGCGATGGACTGCTAATCCATTGTGCTCTGCACGCGTGGGTTCGAATCCCATCCTCGTCGAAAATGTGTATTTTTATTTATATCGCCAAAGATAAAGCTGGGCAAAACGCGGTGTTGTCTGGGGATGTACATATTTTATTTAAGACCTAATTGTATAAAACTCAGCCGTTTCTCTGATTAGTTTGACAATCCAGATGTTTATGATTTCATGATAGAGTACTCCATTTTTGGGGGGAATTACATAATCAAAATTGGACCATCAGCCACACACGGAAATCTTCGGTTTGTCAAGTGTGATGTTTTTTTCTTCACATACTTCTGTTGTAACATTACCACACTATACAAAGAAAGCAGCATGCATTATTTCTGTTTCACAGTGGACTTGCACATCAAATCACAACTCTCTTTCTTTTCTTCAAGTTTTATTTCAAACAATCCTCATCTGCTTGGTAGCTTCTGTTGCGGTATCCTTCTTTTCTGTTCAAATGTTTCTCATCCAGCGGTTCAGCAGGGTGTCTTGCACCTCCTGTAGCTCCATAATGACTCTCATCATCATGTCCAGGAGAGAGCTGGATTATCTCTGCCTGTCCCTCCATGAGGCCATCTGTGGTTTGACTGCTTGTTTTCTGAGCGAGACAGAGGAAATACATGGAGTGAAACACAAGGAACTAACCACTTATTTGCCAAAAAGTGACTTGTTAACAGCAATCTCATCCCCTTTTAGCCCTGGCAGATCACACTTTTATTTAACAGCAAGCCTCTACAAAAACACAGAATAGAAAACCTCTTAACAGAGTACTTTTTTTGTTGCTGTTAAATTTTACATTACCTTGTGATCATGCTGATATTGATCTATGGCGTACTGGTATTTGGCTGCATTCAGTCCAAGTGCACCAGCTAGTCTCTCTCCAAGGAAATCACAAGCTAATTTTGAAAAAAAAAATGACATGGAAACTCAATGAAATTCTTACATAGCTAGAATTAGTTATTAATTATGGTTTGAATGTATTTAACTGTAACATTACATACTCAGCAGTGAAATCCTCCCAACTAGTATGGCCACATTCTTGAATGAAAACCTAGTCTAAGAAAGAAGGAACAGATTAAACAGACGTGACATGTCTGATGCTTCACATCTTAACATGAATCTTCTCCCTTAAAATGTTTCTCACCCTCTCTGTAGGTTCTCTGAAGGGAGGTCTGTTTGATGCAGGCTCCTCTTCCTCCTCACTGTCTTCCTCCTCCAGAGTTTCGCCGCTGGAGAAGTGAATTATCTTCTTCTGTTTGGATGGTAGAGGACCGGAAAAGTCTGTCTCCTGAGTGTCTATTACCTGACGGATTGGACCGGTTTTTACGTAAACTTTTATTATGATTTTCTTTAATATGTTACCTGACACATTAACTTTATTGCTCATTAACTATGTCCAGCATGTTGCGTTTTTATATACTGACTATATTAGACTATTAGATTTACCAGTGACTGGTCACAAACACCTGTTGAAAGTCAATGTACACCTTTGCTGGAGTGTTACTGCACACAGCCTAAGCTAACATCTCTGTTTGTCTTCCCTCATTATTATAGCACTTACTTCCTGGTTGTTCATTCTGCAGGTATTTTAAGTCTTTCTTTGGCGTTCCAACGCAGCACTGTAGGTTCTCTCTTTCATGTCACAGTTGTACTTTATGCCCATCCACGCTCTGCTGTGTGGAGAAAAACAACTACAGGAAGCAGGATTAGTCGTGAAACTTGAAACTGCAAATACAGCAGTGCAAACGTTATCACAGGCAAGTGGTTAGAGCGCTGTCACTGTGATGCAACCAAGGGCGTATGTTTGGTCTCAACATTGGTAGGAACACAGTCGCGACAGGCGACAGTTTTAACCAATGCACCATGAAAAATCATAGGGCATAAAAAGTCTTAAAGTCTCATAGTACAATAAGGCATAAAAAAGTCATTACGTAGTAAGGCAAAAAACTCATGGTATAGAAAGTCTGACAGATCCCTGACCTATCATTGTAATTTCTATTTAAGTTATTGTTCTGTTTTCCCATTTGTGCCGCAGGTGTCTGGAGGGAGGAGCTACACCCAGATCACCTAGTTCGAAGCACTAGCCTAGTGTTTCTGCCCTGTAAGAGGTCGCCTCTTCATGCTGTCTTTGGGCTCTCTCTTCGCTCGTCTGCATATTCTGTGTTTGTGTTCATGCAGTCAACACCTCATACTTAATATGTCCTATTCATGCACACATGCACCCACATTACTGATCATACTGACATAATTTTGTTGTTAATAAATGCATTGTTTTTTGTCAAAACTTCGTTCCCTTGCTTTTTTTCATTGCCTCATAGCTGGGTCGTGATGGCAAGTCATAAAAATGTTATAATATACTAAGACATAAAAAACTCAAAGAATGATAAGGCACAAACCGTCATAGTTATGGTAAGGCAGAAAAAGTCATGCAAACATCACAGTATAGTAACGTCGTAGTATAGTGATACTGTATAAAAACGTAAAAAAAACATTGCAGTATAGTAAGGTCTCAAATGTCATAGTTTAGTATGGCATAAAAACATCAAAAAACGTCATAGTATAGTAAGGCAAAAAAAATAATAATAACAGTATAGTAAGGCCTAAAATGTGAAAAAAAACTACATAGTATAGTATGGCAAAAAAAAGTGAAAAAACTACATAGTATACTATGGCAAAAAGTGGAAAAACGACATTGTATAATAAAGCATAAAAACATCAAAAAATGTCATAGTATAGTAAGATTTAAAGACATAATAGAATAATAAGGTCCAAAATTCGAAAAAAAAATACATAGTATAGTATGGCAAAAAATTTGAAAAACAACATAGTATACTATGGCAAAAAGTGAAAAAACGACATGAATAATAAAGCATAAAAACATCAAAAAATGTCATAGTATAGTAAGATTTAAAGACATAATAGTATAGTACGGCCTAAAATGTGAAAAAAAAACGACATAGTATAGTATGGGAAAAAAAGTGAAAAAACGACATAGTATACTATGGCAAAAAGTGAAAAAACGACATGGTATAATAAAGCATAAAAATATCAAAAAAATTTAATAGTATAGTAAGATTTAAAGACATAATAGTATAGTAAGGCCTAAAATGTGAAAAAAAACTACATAGTATAGAATGGCAAAAAAAAAACTACATAGTATAGAATGGCAAAAAAAGTGAAAAAACGACATAATATACTATGGCAAAAAGTGAAAAAACGACATGGTATAATAAAGCATAAAAACATCAAAAAATCTCATACTATAGTATGGTATAAAGACATAATAGTATAATAAGGCCCAAAATTCGAAAAAAAAACTACATAGTATAGTATGGCAAAAAAAAGTGAAAAAACGACATAGTATACTATGGCAAAAAGTGAAAAAACGACATGATATAATAAAGCATAAAAACATCAAAAAATCTCATAGTATAGTAAGATTTAAAGACATAATAGTATAGTATGGCAAAAAAAGTGAAAAAAAACTACATAGTATAGTATGGCAAAAAAAGTGAAAAAATGACATAGTATATACTATGGCAAAAAGTGAAAAGACGACATGGTATAATAAAGCATAAAAACATCAAAAAATGTCATAGTATAGTAAGATTTAAAGACATAATAGTATAGTAAGGCCTAAAAAGTAAGTAAAAATGACATAGAAAAAAAGGCATAGAAACTGAAAAAACGACATAGTATACTATGGTAAAAAGTGAAAAAACGACATGGTATAATAAAACATAAAAACATCAAAAAATGTCATAGTATAGTAAGATTTAAAGACATAATAGAATAATAAGGCCAAAATTCGAAAAAAAAACTACATAGTATAGTATGGCAAAAAAAGTGAAAAACGACATAGTATACTATGGCAAAAAGTGAAAAAACGACATGGTATAATAAAGCATCAAAACATCAAAAAATGTCATAGTATAGTAAGATTTAAAGACATAATAATATAGTAAGGCCTAAAAAGTAAGTAAAAATGACATAGAAAAAAAGGCATAGAAACTGAAAAAACGACATAGTATACTATGGTAAAAAGTGAAAAAACGACATGGTATAATAAAACATAAAAACATCAAAAAATGTCATAGTATAGTAAGATTTAAAGACATAATAGTATAGTAAGGCCTAAAAAGTAAGTAAAAATGACATAGAAAAAAAGGCATAGAAACTGAAAAAACGACATAGTATACTATGGAAAAAAGTGAAAAAACGACATGGTATAATAAAACATAAAAACATCAAAAAATGTCATAGTATAGTAAGATTTAAAGACATAATAGAATAATAAGGCCCAAAATTCGAAAAAAAAATACATAGTATAGTATGGCAAAAAAAGTGAAAAACGACATAGTATACTATGGCAAAAAGTGAAAAAACGACATGGTATAATAAAGCATCAAAACATCAAAAAATGTCATAGTATAGTAAGATTTAAAGACATAATAGTATAATAAGGCCCAAAATGTGAAAAAAAACTACATAGTATAGTATGGGAAAAAAAGTGAAAAAACGACATGGTATAATAAAGCATAAAAACATCAAAAAATCTCATAGTATAGTATGGTATAAAGACGTCATAGTATAGTAAGGCCTAAAAAGTAAGTAAAAATGACATAGAAAAAAATGGCATAGAAACTGAAAAAACGACATATTATACTATGGCAAAAAGTGAAAAAACGACATGGTATAATAAAGCATTAAAACATCAAAAAATGTCATAGTATAGTAAGATTTAAAGACATAATAGTATAGTAAGTCCTAAAAAGTAAGTAAAGATGACATAGAAAAAAAGGCATAGAAACTGAAAAAACGACATAGTATACTATGGCAAAAGGTGAAAAAAACGACATGGTATAATAAAGCATAAAAACATCAAAAAATGTCATAGTATAGTAAGATTTAAAGACATAATAGTATAGTAAGGCCTAAAAAGTAAGTAAAAATGAAATAGAAAAAAAGGCATAAAAACTGAAAAAACGACATAGTATACTGTGGTAAAAAATGAAAAGACGACATGGTATAATAAAGCATAAAAACATCAAAAAATGTCATAGTATAGTAAGATTTAAAGACATAATAGTATAATAAGGCCCAAAATTTGAAAAAAAAATACATAGTATAGTATGGCAAAAAAAGTGAAAAACGACATAGTATACTATGGCAAAAAGTGAAAAAACGACATGATATAATAAAGCATAAAAACATCAAAAAATGTCATAGTATAGTAAGATTTAAAGACATAATAGTATAGTATGGCAAAAAAAGTGAAAAAAACGACATAGTATACTATGGCAAAAAGTGAAAAAACGACATGGTATAATAAAGCATAAAAACATCAAAAAATCTCATAGTATAGTATGGTATAAAGACGTCATAGTATAGTAAGGCCTAAAAAGTAAGTAAAAATGACATAGAAAAAAATGGCATAGAAACTGAAAAAACGACATAGTATACTATGGCAAAAAGTGAAAAAACGACATGGTATAATAAAGCATAAAAACATCAAAAAATGTCATAGTATAGTAAGATTTAAAGACATAATAGTATAGTAAGGCCTAAAAAGTAAGTAAAAATGAAATAGAAAAAAAAGGCATAAAAACTGAAAAAACGACATAGTATACTGTGGTAAAAAATGAAAAGACGACATGGTATAATAAAGCATAAAAACATCAAAAAATGTCATAGTATAGTAAGATTTAAAGACATAATAGTATAATAAGGCCCAAAATTTGAAAAAAAAATACATAGTATAGTATGGCAAAAAAAGTGAAAAACGACATAGTATACTATGGCAAAAAGTGAAAAAACAACATGATATAATAAAGCATAAAAACATCAAAAAATGTCATAGTATAGTAAGATTTAAAGACATAATAGTATAGTAAGGCCTAACATGTGAAAAAAACTACATAGTATAGCATGGCAAAAAAAGTGAAAAAACGACATAGTATACTATGGCAAAAAGTGAAAAAACGACATGATATAATAAAGCATAAAAACATCAAAAAATGTCATAGTATAGTAAGATTTAAAGACTAAATAGTATAGTACGGCCTAAAATGTGAAAAAAAACGACATAGTATAGTATGGGAAAAAAAGTGAAAAAACGACATAGTATACTATGGCAAAAAGTGAAAAAACGACCTGGAATAATAAAGCATAAAAACATCAAAAAATGTCATAGTATAGTAAGATTTAAAGACAAAATAGTATAGTAAGGCCTAAAATGTGAAAAAAAACTACATAGTATAGAATGGCAAAAAAAAAACTACATAGTATAGAATGGCAAAAAAAGTGAAAAAACGACATAGTATACTATGGCAAAAAGTGAAAAAACGACATGTTATAATAAAGCATAAAAACATCAAAAAATCTCATAGTATAGTATGGTATAAAGACATAATAGTATAATAAGGCCCAAAATTCGAAAAAAAACTACATAGTATAGTATGGCAAAAAAAGTGAAAAAACGACATAGTATACTATGGCAAAAAGTGAAAAAACGACATGGTATAATAAAGCATAAAAACATCAAAAAATCTCATAGTATAGTATGGTATAAAGACGTCATAGTATAGTAAGGCCTAAAAAGTAAGTAAAAATGACATAGAAAAAAATGGCATAGAAACTGAAAAAACGACATAGTATACTATGGTAAAAAGTGAAAAAACGACATGGTATAATAAAGCATAAAAACATCAAAAAATGTCATAGTATAGTAAGATTTAAAGACATAATAGAATAATAAGGTCCAAAATTCGAAAAAAAAATACATAGTATAGTATGGCAAAAAATTTGAAAAACAACATAGTATACTATGGCAAAAAGTGAAAAAACGACATGATATAATAAAGCATAAAAACATCAAAAAATGTCATAGTATAGTAAGATTTAAAGACATAATAGTATAGTACGGCCTAAAATGTGAAAAAAAACGACATAGTATAGTATGGGAAAAAAAGTGAAAAAACGACATAGTATACTATGGCAAAAAGTGAAAAAACGACATGGTATAATAAAGCATAAAAATATCAAAAAAATTTAATAGTATAGTAAGATTTAAAGACATAATAGTATAGTAAGGCCTAAAATGTGAAAAAAAACTACATAGTATAGAATGGCAAAAAAAGTGAAAAAACAACATAGTATACTATGGCAAAAAGTGAAAAAACGACATGTTATAATAAAGCATAAAAACATCAAAAAATCTCATAGTATAGTATGGTATAAAGACATAATAGTATAATAAGGCCCAAAATTCGAAAAAAAAACTACATAGTATAGTATGGCAAAAAAAAGTGAAAAAACGACATAGTAGACTATGGCAAAAAGTGAAAAAACGACATGATATAATAAAGCATAAAAACATCAAAAAATGTCATAGTATAGTAAGATTTAAAGACATAATAGTATAGTATGGCAAAAAAAGTGAAAAAAAACTACATAGTATAGTATGGCAAAAAAAGTGAAAAAACGACATAGTATACTATGGCAAAAAGTGAAAAAACGACATGGTATAATAAAGCATAAAAACATCAAAAAATCTCATAAAATAGTATGGTATAAAGACGTCATAGTATAGTAAGGCCTAAAAAGTAAGTAAAAATGACATAGAAAAAAATGGCATAGAAACTGAAAAACCAAATAGTATACTATGGCAAAAAGTGAAAAAACGACATGGTATAATAAAGCATAAAAACATCAAAAAATGTCATAGTATAGTAAGATTTAAAGACATAATAGTATAGTAAGGCCCAAAATGTGAAAAAAAACTACATAGTATAGTATGGGAAAAAAAGTGAAAAAACGACATAGTATACTATGGCAAAAAGTGAAAAAACGACATGGTATAATAAAGCATAAAAACATCAAAAAATGTCATAGTATAGTAAGATTTAAAGACATAATAGTATAATAAGGCCCAAAATGTGAAAAAAAACTACATAGTATAGTATGGGAAAAAAAGTGAAAAAACGACATAGTATACTATGGCAAAAAGTGAAAAAACGACATGATATAATAAAGCATAAAAACATCAAAAAATGTCATAGTATAGTAAGATTTAAAGACATAATAGTATAGTATGGCAAAAAAAGTGAAAAAACGACATAGTATACTATGGCAAAAAGTGAAAAAACGACATGGTATAATAAAGCATAAAAACATCAAAAAATCTCATAGTATAGTATGGTATAAAGACGTCATAGTATAGTAAGGCCTAAAAAGTAAGTAAAAATGACATAGAAAAAAATGGCATAGAAACTGAAAAAACGACATATTATACTATGGCAAAAAGTGAAAAAACGACATGGTATAATAAAGCATAAAAACATCAAAAAATGTCATAGTATAGTAAGATTTAAAGACATAATAGTATAGTAAGGCCTAAAAAGTAAGTAAAAATGACATAGAAAAAAAAGGCATAGAAACTGAAAAAACGACATGGTATAATAAAGCATAAAAACATCAAAAAATGTCATAGTATAGTAAGATTTAAAGACATAATAGTATAGTAAGGCCTAAAAAGTAAGTAAAAATGACATAGAAAAAAAAGGCATAGAAACTGAAAAAACGACATAGTATACTATGGCAAAAGGTGAAAAAACGACATGGTATAATAAAACATAAAAACATCAAAAAATCTCATAGTATAGTATGGTATAAAGACGTCATAGTATAGTAAGGCCTAAAAAGTAAGTAAAAATGACATAGAAAAAAATGGCATAGAAACTGAAAAAACGACATAGTATACTATGGCAAAAAGTGAAAAAACGACATGGTATAATAAAGCATAAAAACATCAAAAAATGTCATAGTATAGTAAGATTTAAAGACATAATAGTATAGTAAGGCCTAAAAAGTAAGTAAAAATGACCGAAAAAAAAGGCATAGAAACTGAAAAAACGACATAGTATACTATGGCAAAAAGTGAAAAAACGACATGATATAATAAAGCATAAAAACATCAAAAAATGTCATAGTATAGTAAGATTTAAAGACATAATAGAATAATAAGGCCCAAAATTCGAAAAAAAAATACATAGTATAGTATGGCAAAAAAAGTGAAAAACGACATAGTATACTATGGCAAAAAGTGAAAAAACGACATGATATAATAAAGCATAAAAACATCAAAAAATGTCATAGTATAGTAAGATTTAAAGACATAATAGTATAGTATGGCAAAAAAAGTGAAAAAAAACTACATAGTATAGAATGGCAAAAAAAGTGAAAAAACGACATAGTATACTATGGCAAAAAGTGAAAAAACGACATGTTATAATAAAGCATAAAAACATCAAAAAATCTCATAGTATAGTATGGTATAAAGACATAATAGTATAATAAGGCCCAAAATTCGAAAAAAAAACTACATAGTATAGTATGGCAAAAAAAGTGAAAAAACGACATAGTATACTATGGCAAAAAGTGAAAAAACGACATGATATAATAAAGCATAAAAACATCAAAAAATGTCATAGTATAGTAAGATTTAAAGACATAATAGAATAATAAGGCCCAAAAAAAGTGAAAAAAAACTACATAGTACAGTATGGCAAAAAAAGTGAAAAACGACATAGTATACTATGGCAAAAAGTGAAAAAACGACATGATATAATAAAGCATCAAAACATCAAAAAATGTCATAGTATAGTAAGATTTAAAGACATAATAGTATAATAAGGCCCAAAATGTGAAAAAAAACTACATAGTATAGTATGGGAAAAAAAGTGAAAAAACGACATAGTATAATATGGCAAAAAGTGAAAAAACGACATGATATAATAAAGCATAAAAACATCAAAAAATGTCATAGTATAGTAAGATTTAAAGACATAATAGTATAGTATGGCAAAAAAAGTGAAAAAACGACATAGTATACTATGGCAAAAAGTGAAAAAACGACATGGTATAATAAAGCATAAAAACATCAAAAAATCTCATAGTATAGTATGGTATAAAGACGTCATAGTATAGTAAGTCCTAAAAAGTAAGTAAAAATGACATAGAAAAAAATGGCATAGAAACTGAAAAAACGACATAGTATACTATGGCAAAAAGTGAAAAAACGACATGGTATAATAAAGCATAAAAACATCAAAAAATGTCATAGTATAGTAAGATTTAAAGACATAATAGTATAATAAGGCCCAAAATTCGAAAAAAAACTACATAGTATAGTATGGCAAAAAAAGTGAAAAACGACATAGTATACTATGGCAAAAAGTGAAAAAATGACATGATATAATAAAGCATAAAAACATCAAAAAATGTCATAGTATAGTAAGATTTAAAGACATAATAGTATAGTAAGGCCTAAAAAGTAAATAAAAATTACATAGAAAAAAATGCATAGAAACTGAAAAAACGACATAGTATACTATGGTAAAAAGTGAAAAAACGACATGGTATAATAAAGCATAAAAACATCAAAAAATGTCATAGTATAGTAAGATTTAAAGACATAATAGAATAATAAGGCCCAAAATTCGAAAAAAAAATACATAGTATAGTATGGCAAAAAAAGTGAAAAACGACATAGTATACTATGGCAAAAAGTGAAAAAACGACATGATATAATAAAGCATCAAAACATCAAAAAATGTCATAGTATAGTAAGATTTAAAGACATAATAGTATAATAAGGCCCAAAATGTGAAAAAAAACTACATAGTATAGTATGGGAAAAAAAGTGAAAAAACGACATAGTATACTATGGCAAAAAGTGAAAAAACGACATGGTATAATAAAGCATAAAAACATCAAAAAATGTCATAGTATAGTATGGTATAAAGACGTCATAGTATAGTAAGGCCTAAAAAGTAAGTAAAAATGACATAGAAAAAAATGGCATAGAAACTGAAAAAACGACATATTATACTATGGCAAAAAGTGAAAAAACGACATGGTATAATAAAGCATAAAAACATCAAAAAATCTCATAGTATAGTAAGATTTAAAGACATAATAGTATAGTAAGGCCTAAAAAGTAAGTAAAAATGACATAGAAAAAAAAGGCATAGAAACTGAAAAAACGACATAGTATACTATGGCAAAAAGTGAAAAAACGACATGGTATAATAAAGCATAAAAACATCAAAAAATGTCAGTATAGTAAGATTTAAAGACATAATAGTATAGTAAGGCCTAAAAAGTAAGTAAAAATGACATAGAAAAAAAAGGCATAGAAACTGAAAAAACGACATAGTATACTATGGCAAAAGGTGAAAAAACGACATGGTATAATAAAGCATAAAAACATCAAAAAATCTCATAGTATAGTATGGTATAAAGACGTCATAGTATAGTAAGGCCTAAAAAGTAAGTAAAAATGACATAGAAAAAAATGGCATAGAAACTGAAAAAACGACATAGTATACTATGGCAAAAAGTGAAAAAACAACATGGTATAATAAAGCATAAAAACATCAAAAAATGTCATAGTATAGTAAGATTTAAAGACATAATAGTATAGTAAGGCCTAAAAAGTAAGTAAAAATGACCGAAAAAAAAGGCATAGAAACTGAAAAAACGACATAGTATACTATGGCAAAAAGTGAAATATCGACATGGGATAATAAAGCATAAAAACATAAAAAATCTCATAGTATGGTATAAAGACATAATAGTATAATAAGGCCTAAAATGTGAAAAAAACGACATAGTATACTATGGCAAAAAGTGAAAAAACTACATAGTATATTATGGAGAACAAAAGTGAAAAAATTACAGTATAATAAGGCATAAAAAGTGACATAGTATAGTATGGCAAAAAAACCTTGAAAAAAATATATGGTATTTGAAAGCATAAAAACATCAAAAAACATTATAATATAGTAAGGTATAAAGATGTCATAGTATAGTAAGGCCTAAAAAGTAAGTAAAAACGATATAGTATAAAAAGGTATAAAAAGTGAAAAAACAACATGGTATATTAAGGCATGAAAACATAAAATAAACGTCATTATATAGCAAGGTATAAAAACATCATAGTATTTTAAGACATAAAAACGTTTAAAAAAAAAGAACGTCACATCATAGTAAGGATGGACTGTGGGATGAAGCAAAACTAGAAGATAATCATTGATGGGAAGACCTGGAATCGAACTAAGACTCATCTCATGACAAGGTAACTGTGCTAACCACTGTACCATGAAACCTGATCGTAGTAGAGCAAGGCATATAAACGTCATAGTATACTATGTCATAAAAAGGTCAAAAAACGTTATAGTATACTAGTCAAATGTCGTACAATAAGGAATAAAAAAAGTCAAAAAAACGTCATCGTATAGTATGGCATGTGACGTCATAGTATATTAAGGCATGAAAACGTCATTAAAAACATTATAGTATATTTTTTCCAATTTGTGCCACAGGTGTCTGGAGGGCGGAGCTACACCTAGATCACCTAGTTCAAAGCACCTGGGCCAAGTGTTTCGGCACTGTTAGAGGCTGCCTCTTCGTGATGTCTTTGGGCCCTCTCTCGGCTCTTCGGCACATTCTGCATTTGTGTTCATGCAGACAACAGCTCACACTTCATACATACCATTCATGTGCACATGCACCCATATTACTGATCATACCGACGTCCACACCTCATGGCTTACATCTTAATAATCATATGACTGAACAATCATGTTTTCACATACAAACACAAGACATGAAACAGTTGAGTTTTGTGAATGATTTAATACCATCTGAAATACACTTTACATGACAGACACCATTAGAGGGCAAATAATGAGCAACAAGAGTGTACACTAGAATGATGACTCAACACACCCTTTTAATAAACAGTTGTCTTAAATGAAAAAAGAACTTGCTCTGATTTATGCCTCTATACTCAATTCAACACTCAAAGTGTCATAAACCAGCATGTCAGTTAGAACCAAACCAGACCACAAGAACACAAAGAACCAACAGAACTCCCTGCACAACTGAATACAATGTGCAATATAGAAGTTTAGTAAGAAGGTACGCTTGTCTGCTCTTTCACGACTAGTCCAGCTCAGGTAAGATAATAATGATGTGTGGGGATATGAAGAGTATGAATACACGTGAGTTGTATATTACAGTTTATACAAGTTTCCAGCAATTGATAGTTATCCTTCATCTGATGCGACTACATTAAGTGGGTGAGTTTTGACGATGTGAGCAACTTCTGTGAAGCAGTTGGAGCAGCCCCCCCCCCCCATGTGTTCACACTTCCCAGATTTTTGTCTTTAAGGGAGAATATAACAATCAATACATGTACATAAGCACATACATTGTGTCAACTACTGACAACAGAACTCTCAGCAACAGTTTACAGGAGTAAGCATTGTTTATATATATATATATATATATATCAGTAGCTACTCTGATGTATCCACTGAAACATAATAAAATCACCAAAAACATGATTCGAGTTTCATAAAGCTGTATACTGTCATAAGTGTTGTAAGTCGTCAACTAAACTATCACTACAGACGAAAAGAAATAAATTAAAACCTATCAGGGATAATATCCCCAAAATGGAAAACACCATGTTAAAGAATGATTCAGCCTTATCCATGAGAAGTCAAAGTAGAAAACAGCTATGTCATGTACAAAAAGAACTACAGTACATACATCATGTGAGCTAAATTAAATATTGATTGTAAACTGCTACAGCTAAAAACAAACCTGCACCAAGCAATATCACATGCAGTCTTGTTTTTTTATAATGTAGTTCTGAACAAATCTCAGCTGGAAATTTATTCTATTCATCTAAAAGTATTTTAGTTTACAGGTCGATTGTGTGACTGCACTTCCTATAATTACTCTTTTCAGATCATTTCATCATAGTCTATGTAGTGGTAGATATTCAGTATAAAAACCTGTCCCTGTATTTTGTTTGGATCTTTATCCTGAGGTCATTCAGTATGTTTAACAGACCAATTTCCATTGTTTGAATCATCTATCATCAGGCCAGTGCCAAAACCCAGACACTTGTGTAAAACAGTGAAAAGGTTTACCCTGCAGCCAAAGGCACCATTAATGGAACTACATTGACCATAAGGCTTCTTCAAGATAAGAACCTAATTACTGACCTGAAAGAACTGTTTCAGGTTTATTTCATAGACATGCTGTTTGTGTTTAATGTCATAGAATAGCTGTTTTGAGGATGTTGCCACACTCTATGATGTTTAACTGGCTCTGGCTTAAGTGCAATGATAATGGTTGTTATACCCAAATACAATACACATGTTTCAGCATAAATGTAAAACACCATGGATTAATGTCACAAAAAAATATACATTTTGCTATGGTGGAGGGAATGGGAGGAAATATAGACGCCATCATTATAATCGATGGTACTGAAGCGTGAGGCTGAAAATGAAGTCTGAGGAAGGTTTAGGAGACGATACAGCCTGTGTCCTTCTGAGGCTTCAAATCCGGCTCCTTCACTGGTTTCACCTCCTCCTCCTTGGGTTTGGCCTGAAGTTAAAGCAACAACAACACACACGTGAAACAACAAATCTCAGAATCACAATTGAACTATTAAACATAATCAGTTTACTTTTGTTTGAGAGTTTTGTGTTGGTGTGTAGTGTCATCCAGCCTATGTTGACATATACTTTGGGGTGAGCTGCAGTACCTTGTCATTTTTGGCTCCCTTGGTCAGGTCAAAGGTGGCGTACACTTCGGCAGTGCACTGCTCGCTGAGAGACGGCAGCTCGAACAGGATTGGCTCAGCCAGGCCGTAGCTCGCCTTCAACTCCAGCTGGGGTGCCTCAGCTGGGACCTTGTGGAAGTATCTGAGGAAATATGTCCAGAGTTGCAATTTAGAAGGAGAAGAATTGGGAAAAATGTTGTGCTGAAGAGGAGATTTTCTAGAGTTTTGATAATGTCGATCTCTGCCACTTAAATCACAGAGGCTTTAGTGTAGATTTATTTAGCAACCAAATGTGTTACAACTGGGGATGAGTATGCATGTTTTTGTTTAGGGTACATCCACACTACTACGTTTTAGTTTTAAAATGCATCTCTTTTGCTGCGTTCACACCTGACATCCACACTACTCCAGAGTTTTCAAGCCCATAACATTGAGACTTTTGGAAACAATGCTGGGGTCAGGATTTTCAGAGAAGCTGATATACTACACTAAACAAAATCAATCATGAAAGGGAGTAAAATGACCAAATATATCTATGAAAGATGTCGCCATCAATGCTACTAAATTAAAATTACTGTAGATTTTCTTGTACATCTGAAACTGTGTAAACACATAAATACTTCCACTAACATATGACTGTGTTTGCCATTTTGTCAGAGCTACAGATACAGTATGTGAGTCTGCGTGCATGTGTGCGTGTCTGCCCTGACTCACTCACATGAAGCCATTTTCTCTCTGGCACTTCTCCAGTGTGTTTTTAATGACGCCGCCCAGTTTGAGGAAGAACAGCTGCTCTGATGGTTTGGCTGTGGTGCCCGGGCCTTTGGTCTGACGATACTCTTTACACAGCGCCTCAGCACGGGAGTAACCTAAACAGAAACATCTTCATGTTAACACACAAAAAAATCTAGAGAAGCAAGAGAAAAATAAAAACACAACTCTGCAGCAACGCACAGGAAACAACATCTGCATCATGACCTCTGTTCAAGTAATATGCTTCAGCAACATGTTACTGAACCCAAGAGAGCATAGCATTTAAACATCACTGCACCCTGTCAACTCTAACCCTTTGTACTCGCTGCTCTTGTCCACAGACTATTTAGATGCATACTGATTTAAGCTATTTTGCAGAAGACAAAGTGAACGTAACAATAAATGCATTCATAATAACTGTGCATAATATAACAAACACACTTCTGTCATATGATTGACTTGTGCTTTCCGTGACCACACACAATGAGTGTATTAATGTCAGTATTATGTGCTTGTTGTTGTAGTTAAATGGACAAAACCACAGTTAACCAGAGCTTAAAGCTGAATCACTGGCTGTGGTATGTACTTAAAAAACAGCAGCTCCAACCAGTCAGGTCATCTTTCATTCATTTCATACAGTTGTGATTCTATTAGAACTTGTTATTTTTCTACTACTAATTATCACAATGTATTTGCATCTGCATTAATACCTACACTGACATATTTTCACATGTATATGAGGGGAAAAACAAAGGAGCTGATGTTATTATTATTATTTGTAGATTATTACTATGTTATTATTGTCACTCTAACTATGATTATCAACACTGTTATTGATATTATTGATGTTAGTTAACTCTATCAACATCATCATAATGTCAACATTATTGTTACTGTTGCCACTGTTATAATTGCAGTGGTGATGACAATAATAGTATTAATATTGTTATTGTTCATTGATAGATGAATTATATATGTGGCTCTGGTTGTTATTATCATCCACTGAGACGTTATAAGAGAGACGAACCACTTAAGGAATCCTTAGTAGAAAAGTCAGTAACGCCAAAGACGGTGGTTGTGTGACACATGTCCCGCCCCTCCCCACAATAAGCCAGGAAAAATATTAAACAAAACATAATGTTTGCACTGATGCAAGCGAAACCTTGTGCACACATAGTAAAAAAGTTTTAAACCCTATCTTAAGGCAAAAATCAACAAACTTTTTTTAATGGTTTTTATCAGATTCTGCTGATTGTATAATACATACACTTTTTATTTGCACAAAACCCACATCATCACCATGTCCCATTGTCACTGCTATTATTATTTATTAAAATATTTATGCATTTACTCATTACAGAACATCTTTTATACAACATAACAATTAACTTGTGTTCAATTAACCAGATTAACATCTTCACTGTAACTACATTAGTTGATGTCATGAACTGTTTTGCTTTGTCCGTGTGTCCTAACACGACTGTGTCATTTGTCAATATAGCACCAATAAGGGAAAAAAAGTATGTTTTAACATACGTACACTTTTCTGCTTCCTGGAGAGATCTTATAGCCTCACCACACTTGTCACTTGCCAGCAGTGTCTGCCCATGATAGCAGTATGCCTGCAAACACAATCAATGAGTATAACCATATGACAGTATATGCAGAAGAAACAAAGGATGGATTATAATTTTCCTTTCTTGTTGTTGTAAATGGGAGAGGGCTACATCAGAAGCACATATATGCTCAGTGAACTTCCTATATATAAAAACACTGCCAGTTAAAATACCTCTGTTAGTTTGATGTTAAAATCCACAAGGAAGATTTATGAACTGCATCAGGATGTGTATGAACTTACATAAGCCATGTAAAAGTGCTGCTTCAGCTGAAGATACTTCCTCCACTTGCTGCTGCACTCGGGCTCCAGGGTGTTCAGTGTGTGGTCTGAAAACAGAAACACTGACCTTTCAAGACAGTTATAAAATCTTAATGGCTTCAACTGTGCCTTTGGTAACTGACCTGATTTGTATCATTCATAATTGCAAAAATACTGACCAGCTTTTTGATAGAAGTTTGCTGTTTCAAATGCCAGCGCTGCGATGAGTGTGGCATTGTGCTTCAGTTCAATCGCTCTGGCAATTGTCACTGTAAAAAAGATGATTACAGATTATTAGTTATTTTCATAATTCCCATGAGTATCTGCTGTCACCAGACTCCGAGCTTGGTCTGGGAATACCCCAATTTTATTTATATATATATATATATATATATATATATTTTTTTTTTTTTTTAATCAAAAATCCTGATCTGTAATCCTTTGTAATGTCAGAGCTGATCAGCTTAAAGGTTAATTGTTTCTAAATAACATATTACACAAGTGATTGATTATTCTGATTGTATTATTATTGTCTCATGATAAAATGGATAATAACAACTTTATTGGGCCTCAGGAGGACATTCTGTCTTGGACTCAGATTTTCTATTAACACGCTCAGGCTTTGATAAAGAAAAACAAAATTAACAATACAAGACATCAGGCTGACATCATGACTTCTATTGTTTCACAGTGTTAAGCTCAGTTTACTATCGCAGCTCACAATGGTTACATAGTAAGGAAAGAAAAATACACCTCTGGAGTCAAGCAACACAAGAAAGGTTAAGGTCAAAAAAAGAATTTCAGGTAAAAACTTCAACAGATAGCTAAAAAAAAGTGTATTTAAATCATAGAAATGTGTCTGACAAACATGACACATGCTAGCTATGATTACAAATAAGTACAAGTTCATAAAGCTTTATAGTGGCTAGTGCAGTACTCAAGTCCAAATATGTAGCTACTGCACCTTCCTGTGCTTCTGCTTGGCACTGGATGATGTAAGCATCGATCACTCTGGGCTCCAGGTCTCGGCCCTTCTCAGCCGGGGTGATGAGGCGAGGGATGTGAACCTCCTGTAGGAAACATGCCAGAAAAATAGTCGTATTACATAAAAGCTACTGCTTTGTGCTCGAGAGACTTTGTTATTCCGACTGAGGTTCGTGTGCTGCAGAGGACATAAAGGAACAGGATGTGCTGTTGTTTCAGGCTGTTGGGAAAAAATCCCACATGACTGCTGTAGTCACTAGAGGAGTTTCATAAAACACACTTGTGTGTGCTCTGCGTATTCTCTAGCTGGTGGTGGATATACAGTAATCTGATTGATTATCATCTGCACCAACAGAAAATGATCAATCAAAATGAATTCGTCAGCCTAATTATTCACACAAAACAGATATTAGTGAACAGTGTATTTAGTTGTTGTGCGCAGCATATCGTACAGATACTATATGTCAGTAAAAAACTAGGAGTGAATTGGTCCTAAAACTCTATCATGACTTAAGGAGAAGACTCGTCTGTCAGAGCAGCTCACCTTGAGGTTTTTGAATATTCCAGCAGCAACCTTCAGGCTACGGTGAACGTCTTTCGCTTCAGGCTCTGTTATGCTGTTGGACAGGCAAACATGACAGTAACAAATATGTAATATAAAGGAGCAAGACGCGATGCAGAATTTAAAAGTCTTGGATTAATTAATATATGACTGATCTAACATAACTCAATGCAACAATATACACAAGAAAACCACGTACTTTTCTTTCCCTGCTAGTCTCGAGGCAAACTTGGTGTACCAGAGGGCGACATTGAAGGCCATGGAGACCAGTTCAAAGACTGCATCCTGCTGGGCACTGAGGGGAAGTGAGGACAGACAACAGGTTAGGTTTTATTAGGTACACCTCTACAGGCTCAATACAACTGCTCTGTCTTAAGTTCTACTTTTAGGATTTTTCAAGGTTTTTTTGACACTGTGACACAGATGTGTTATTTAAATTACACATTTTAGCACTGAGGTCATAGTTAGTGGTGATGTTGTGCCGAGTTGCATTATATTGAGGTGTTTCTAATATTCTGAGCCACATTGAATGTGAAAACAAACATGCAAACAAGTCAACATTACCAACACTAAATATTTACACCTACACAACACAGGTTCACTGTGGCCAGAGCCTCTGACTTCATCCACAGTACAAACAACTTTTTCCAGGTAATAACTACATATGTGTTGTGACAAACAATTTAATGAGGTGCTCAGTACAAAGCACTGGGCTCAGTATAATCAATATTGCTGTGAAGAATTTTACGTATTAGCTAATGCTTGTGTGTGAAACACAAATAATAAAAATAATATGGTTCCTTCCTGTGTTTTGATGTTTTTATAATTTTAGTGAGTGATTAATTCTGCCCAGAATTCCTCATTTTAGAGTTTCTTAAGTTTCCAGCACCTACTGTAAAGAGGTGCAATACTTTGTTTATAGCAATGGTAACTAGCTCTTAGGTAGAGCACCGATCCATCATTTAAATATGAATAAAAGTTATTTGTACGTGATGTGTCTTTTCAGCTACTATGGGACTGGCAGCACTCATTCTCATCTTTCTACCTTGGTGTGTTTCCTTGTAAGGTGTCAGTCCACTTGAAGTTCTGGATGAACCTCATCTTGTTCTCCTGTGTAGTTCCATCCAAGGACAAGATAAAGCCTATTGTATGTTACAGTGATATATAAAGAAAAAGAAGCAGCTGGTTAGGTGCAAAGCAAAATCAAAAAAAATGAAAGCAATGTCAGAAGACAAACAAAGAGAGACAATTTACTGTAATAAACTGTATTCAAATACATGAAGTGTGTTTTTCAAATAAATGTTCATAATATAAGATTGCAAAAACTTTTTTCAGTCACTGTGTTTTTAGCCAATGACATCCTAAGACCATTTTCATTAAGTGAATTATTAGCATAATTAAGTGGCTTTTAACCCTTTCCCTTAAGTATCTTAAAGGTTAAATACTTTATGACAATATCATATACAGTATTGCTTCTCTATCTGCTTGTTCTTTTTTGAGGCTATGTGATGTTCATACTGAGTGAAAGATTAAAACTAAGGACTGAGGATGTTTTATGGCTGCACTGCTCCATCACATGTTTTGTGGATCATTTTACACACATTTCTTCAAAATTCAGCCTGACCTATTTGGTATCATGAGAAACATTGGGATATGCACTAACCCTCAACTTGTATGAAACGAAGGGGACCCTACCACACACCCACAAAGAAATACACACACGCATCCACCAGTCTAACATAGGCTGTTTGCAAGTGCGTGTGCAGAAGTTTGCCACCTCTCTCAAGGCAGATCTTCCTATCTCTCCTAATGGAAAATCTTTTACTTAGCCAACTACTTTGCCAAAGGCAGTAGAAATATAACATAAATACAAGAGTAAAGTTAAAGTGAATGTTTCAGAATGTCCACGGTGAAGTGATTGTTACAAGCCAAGCTAAATGATTACTAGTTAATCCTGTTATGCTTCGCATTAACACAGTTGTGCCGCCTTTTCCGCACACTGCTTTTACAACTGCACATCAATTTCACATCAATTACTCAGATTGGGTGTCTAATTTAACAGTCTGATGTATGAGTCACCACTTTGGAGTCATTTAGACGTTAATGGGGTACTAAGATAATAGGCCTATGCCTTAAAATGTACTGGTTCATTTCTCACAAATGGTGAGAGCACAAATTTGTATTTTCCCAGCACAAGCTGTGCACAATCACATCAAAATGTTTTTTATTAATATCCTTATCAAACTTGTTGTTTTAAGCTATTCCTCCACCAACGCATGTAAAAAATAGTAATGTTCATTCAAATCCTAGCAACACACGAAGAAGAACATATTAATTTGTTGGAATGTAAAAATACCTTGCAAAAGGGAAAAGTATGCATCTGTGGCATTTTTCATGATCTCTGGGTTGCAGGTGACATCAGTGAACATCTCCAGCAGTCTCGCCCTTGTTGTCCGAAGGTCACTGAATGTGTCAAACAAATATCCATCAACTGATACTCTAAGTTATATTGATGATTACAGTATTTGGACTGATCATATCCAACAAGACATTTCCAGCTTGTCAGTCAAAGAGATGACTGATGATCATATGACTGACAGAAGTATGCAATTGATGGTCATTACATCATTATGAGAAAAGGTAAGAAGACTTGACAAACACAATGTACCAGTTCTGTATCTGATCATTGTCATAGTCACAGTCCATTCCAACAATACTGTTGTCAGTGTATTAAATTGAGATAGACATACTTGCATATCTTGTTGGCAGCGGGGCTCCCTGCCACGCCATAAAAATTAAATGACACAGGCGCTGTTGCCTTCAGTGGGTTTCTGTGAAACCAATGTGCCATCCTGGGATGAGGGCACACCTAAAGAGGGTTTAAGATACAGTATGACATGCAATGTGTTACATTTGTGGTGTTAACACACTTTGGGTACAGTGGAATGGACAGTTTCCCGGATAGCTAATACATTGTAGTTATTTATTCATTAAGTAGGGAGCATTAACTAGCTAGCTAATGTGTCATCTTGGCTAACGTCATTTTGCCGAGACGGTCCCTAGCGAACCGTGTTAGCACACCAACAAGAGACTCGTTGCCCCTTCCCAAAGTTGCTGAAAATTTGATACAAAGCCTCTGGTGTGACGTTGGGCAACCATGAATTATGTTTTTAATAATTATGTGTTTATCTGTTGTAGACAAAAGTCCATTACGTAAGCTACGGAGAGCAAAAGCTAACGGCTAACACTGGCTACATCTACAAACGTAAACGTTAACTGAAACAATAAGACAGCTGACTGACTATCCAGCTAAATAAAAGGACAGAAATCGTTTAAATACAGTGTGTTTTCAACTTTTACCTGTCGTTACGGCGTTGAAGACTTGAGGCTTGATAGTCCTTATGGAAAGTCTGGCTGACACTGACAACAATTTACTTCCGGAAATAAACAGGGAGCAGAAGCTGACCAATGAGAGCACACGCTTCAGTCACATGACGTGTGTCCGGAAAATACCTCAGATCTCTGATCAGCTTGTCTTTTGTTTCTCTTGTAGCACAAAAGGCTTCAACCATGCCATGATATGTCTATTTTTAACAGCTGTCAAATCAGTCACTGGTATTCTGTGGTATTCTGTCTGGATTGAATGTGTTGTCTGACTAGTTATCTTGTAAATGTTTTATTAAAGGTGTAGTTGTAATTTCCTAAAATATCATTGGATGTTCCCTTGAAATAACTGTAATTCAGTAGTGATTATAGCCAAAATAAAGACCAGTGTTATTAGAGTTTAAGTTAGTTAGTTGTGTTGAGTTCATTAGCAGTTGTTGACTTCAAGAAGAATTTCCTTGAAAGAACTATTAAAATAATGGATGATTTCTATGCTCAGTTAATGTGCTGCGTCATGACTAAAAGAATCAGGGTAGATATTGGAATAATTAATAATTAAAAAATGTATCTCAATTAAACAAAATTATACTGTTACTTCAAAGAAACCTGGGTAAAGTATTATCAGTTTTGTTTTTTTTAATCCATAACAAGACAAACATTCAACATCTTTTATTTTCCCATTTGGCAAACATTAAGTGAAAAATAAAACAGCTATTTCAAGTGATGATCAGAGGGAACAAGAGCAAAAACAATAATAAATGTTGGTTTCATTCTCAACAACTATACATCTTACCAAGTAAGGGACCATCCAACATCATACTGTACATACACACACACATCAGAGAAAGTCATTATCATGTTTATTTTTGCATATTAGGCCATGTTCTTTCATAATGTATTGTGCTTTTCAACATAAAATATAAGCTCATTTACTTTATTATCACATTCATTTCATATTTCTTGAACAGGAATCTCCATTAGACACACTGCAATGCACTGATATCAGGTTAAGGCACTTATCTGGGGCACAAGCAAGATGCCTCAGTGAGGCAATAATTTTACCAAATTGTAAAATTAAGATTTTTTTTGTGAAATCAAAATCCACCATCAATTTTTCCCTCAACGTCTCATGAATAGACACAATCAGAAGTATCTATTAGAACAAACATGAGTCCCCAGCATAGACAAATAGTCATACAAGTACTAGATCAATAACAATAATGTCATCAGTTCACCTTTTTAAAAAATCACTTCAACACAGGCGTGGGCACAAAGGAAGTATCGAAAGGCACTTTTGGTCAGCTTGAATGCAATAACAGAATCATTCTGATCATGTTAGTTTTCTTAGTTTTACACTGTAAAAAAAAGGCAATTTCAGCTTAAGTGATATATTTTTTTTAAACTACTGAATGAATGCCAGAAAATGAAACATCTGTGTTTGTTTTTCTCTAAAATCCCAATGGAATTCATTCTTTTTTAACTAAGAAGGTGCAAATATAGAAATGCAGAGTCACACATGACTGATGTTTTCAGAAACAAAATCTTGAACAAGACTCCAAAAGGTCACTTCTTCCTATCAGAAAGCAAATTTACACTGACAACCAAAAGAATAAATCAATATCAAGCTCTCGTTGTTGCAACCAGGGTTCAGTACATCAGAGAGTAGGAGACTGATAAAGTAAGTGGTGTCAGTCAGACTCTCCTCATAAAAAAGACCTCTAGTTACAACAGAGAGAAACTGAAGTTTACATTCAGTAACAAACTCCATTATGTGTAAAAAAAAAAAAATCACGCTGACAAGAAAGTCAACTCCAAAGACAGCGACTGCTCTATAAACTAGAGCTTCCCATTATTTTGAAGATTGTCATACACATTTTGATTATACCTATACCTATGTACATTACATGTGCTTTTTCGTTTTTGCACATAAAACCGTACCATAAAAAGCACACATGAAAAAAAACATTGCGAGTGAATGTTCCATAACAATCACTGAATGACATTGCTTCCCCACACACTAACACACTGAACTTTTTGTGAATAAAGAACATCCTATGCAGCGCTTCCACTCAAGGAAATATATCTGCAAATAAAAATTGCAAATGATTCTGTGTATATGCACACACACTTAAAGTTCACTATTTTCCCTATCACTGTGCAATAAATCTAACCCACTGTTTTGGCTTGCAAGACACCCAGAGATAAATAAATCTGGTTACATGTAATTGAACAGCATGGCTGAGCTTGCACGGATTATACACAACACAAACATCAACAAAATCTTTGGCAATTGTGCAGCTTTGGTGATTAAAAGAAAATCAAAGATCTAAAAACAAGTTCAACTCTAGTTGTGCACATGCAACATGCTTGGACTTGATTTGGTTTTATTTCTTGGAAGACAACACATTACAGCCTCTAAACCCCTGAAAAGTTGTGTATGATGGCACATTTGCAGAATAGCACTGAACACGCATATTACTGAGAAAAGAAACAGTTCAAAGACGTTTGGCGTAGTTATTGCAAAGAATATGGTCTCGAATGTCTCCCCATCCTCCGTTCTTCATGTGCGCCTTGTGCTCGACGGCTTCTGCACCATTAAGGGTAAGAGATGGAGGGAAGAGGCTATCCTTGGCCATTTTAAGCCCCTCCTCGACCTTCTGCGAGGCCCATTCTGGCCTGCAGTTCTCCTTCTGGTGAAGACCGCAGTCTCCCGTGTGAAGAACCCTGGACCCCTGTGCTACGAGCACTTTGAGAGGCTTTGGTATGCAGGTTCCCGAGAGGTGCTGCAGAGTCCAGTCCCAGTTGTAGTCGTCATAGGTGCAGAACTCGTTGCTGCAGCCCATGAGTTTATAATACACCTCCCTGGATATGGCCATACCTATGTTGTGTTTAGTGGACATCCACCCAGTGGTCAGCACCTTATTGTACAGTCTGGTAAAATCAGTCAGGCCATTGTGGTTACCCAAAGCTAGCATGTCACAGTCCGGGCAGGTGTTCTTCCTGAACTCTATCATTGACTTATAAAAATGGAAAAAGTCAGGTAAGATGTAGTTGTCCTCCTCCAGGAAGACTGCAAAGCCACTGTAGCCCTGCATAGCGTGCACTCGCTCCCACACAAAGTGCAATTTCCACCACCAGTGGTGTTTGGTTTGAGTGATGTAGGCTTCCCTATAGTGCCCATAGGAGTCAGGGTGTTCTGCGTTGAGGCATCCTGTTTTGACAGCGCTGTCCTTGGATATGTCTCGGGGGCAGTCTCGTGGATCCTGCCCAGGAAATTCATGGGGATACAGCTCAGTGCTGAAAGGGAAATAAATTTGCAGTACCTTGCAGAAAGTTATCCCTTGCACAATAGCATTTATTTCCTTTGAAAAATAGTCATGGCTGAAGATAAGAAGGAAGCTGTGGACTTCAGCAGCTTTCTCCAGTGACTTGATAAGCAGTCTGAGGTATTCAGGCCTGTTGTGGACCTGCACAACCAGCACCAGTTGAGGCTCCCCTGGAAACTTATCCGCATTGTGAACACACTGCTTGTAATTGGCATTGTAAACGGACTGAGTCAGTTCTGGCAGCGAATCAAAGTTGAACTTCACCACTTCATCAGAATTCATGCCCCGGTTTACCTGAACCCCGTTACTGGGTCCACTTGCGTCATTATCGGATACTATTAATACACGTGTTGAAAACAAGAGAGTCACGACTACAAAGGAAACACCCAAGAGCGCGAGCAGATTCCTTTTGACCAGCCGAAACCTCATTTTTCTCAAAGTAAAAACAGACTCAGGAGCAGAACAGCAATGGCTTTCATTCACCTTGTCGCGCGGGTCTTCATTGTAAACTTGCCTGAAACATTGTTCTCTCGTGCGCAGAAAATCGAACTCCAACGTCGCGTGACGCGTGTCAAAAACCAAATGTCAAGCGTTTCTTTGATGGTGTCTTTTCCTCTCTCAAAGATTGTCTCTCCACTTGAAAACCGTGTCATTTGGCACAAACAGTCGCTTCAGCCGCTTGTTTTTAGCACCTGTGGGGAGAAAAAAGTAGAACAAAAGCGAACCGAGAAAGTTCGCATTATACATAAGTTTGCGTAATACCACACTAAAAAAAATAAATAAACCAAGCTAACGCGCAACAGTTAGCTTAATTTGACTCACCCGAGCTAGGTGTAATGTGTCAACACGTTCAGACCAGGAAGAGGATGATGGGACTATGATACATCTTGGGTAAAACTCATTGACTGCTGACGTGTACAGTCCAGCCAACGGGAGAGAGACAGAGATCCTGCTCTGCGAATCATTGTCCTACCTATAGTTGTGTAATATGAGAAGGAAATGTGCATAAAGCACCATTTGAATAGAGAACAAGATAAACTTTTATAGAAAGTAAGTAAGTAAGTAAGCCTGTCTATAATGTATTTACACTTTATACACAGTAATATATATATATATAGGCCCACGTGTGGAAATATATGTACATATAAAATAAAAACGTAAAAATGATATATGAAACAATTTGCTATATTGACATACAGTGTATGTCTCTCCCTTACAAATATGTATGTTTATATATACAGTATGCTCATATTGTAGACATATGTTACATAGATATATATATATAAAGCCATTCAATACATGTTAATATTATATACAGCGGGTTCCAGGAGTCTAAGACTCACTTTTCCAGAATGGGGAAATGGACATGTTTAAGATTAATGAGAAATTAATGAGTAAAACACGTTTAAGCATATAGAAGTTTTATATATTGTTTTAATGATGGAATATATGAAATATATATCATTAATATATATGGTTGCAACATGTTATACCATATAAAAATCGTCATATACTTATTATAATGTATGTAGCCAACATATAAAGATTTTACTATGTGTTTTTCATGTATGTTATAAACTTATATCTTCGTATATTCAGAGGATGCATATTAGATAATAATATATCCCCTTATAGGTGATATATATGGCAACATCGTATTGATATAGGGACATATATGTCATATTTTACTTGTCCTTGACCCTTTGTTAGGACAATTGAAATTTAGCTCAGGAGCCGATTTCTCTTGATCATCTTGTTTCTATACCTTGATTGGAGTCCACCTGTGGTAATTGAATTGAATTGATTGGGCAGGATTTGGAAAGGCAGAGGAGAAGGGCCTTGGTAACAGAGGTGACCAAAAACCCAATCGTCACTCTGAGCTGAGCTTCAGAGATCCTGTGTGAAGATGGGAGAAACTTCCAGAATGAAAACCATTTGAAGCAGCTCAGTCTTGGTTTCATCAGACCAGAGAATCCTGTTTCTTGCAATGTGAGAATTCTTTAGATGCTTTTTTTTTTTTGTTATTGCGAACTTTCACCATCAGGATAATCTGCCTTAAAGCCCAGATGGGTGGAGTGTCCAGTCTGGGGTCTGAATACTTTCTGTATGCACTGTAACAAAGTACCTTTACTCAAATAGGCCTACTGCACAGAAGTACCAGTATGAGGTATTTAACATATTTTCTTTTCATGCCACTTTATACTTCAGTTACATTTTAGTGGGAACTATTGTACTTTCTACTCCACAACATTTTTTTTTTTACAGCTGAAGTTACTTTACAGATTAACATTTTAGTATACAAAACAAGAGTTTATAAAATATGATGCTTTTCTACAAATTACAATTCTTTTTCTTACAGTATATAAAATTTATTTTATTTCATTTTATCATTTTAAAGTTTGAACTATGGTGGTTGGACAAAACAAGGATTGTAAGAGAGTCTCTTTTGGCTCTGGGGAATATTGATAGTTATTTTTTACTAACCAGACCATTAATTAATTGACGAAGAAAATAATCAAGATTAATCTATATTGAAAATAATCATCACTCCTATATAGAATAGTTAAAAATTAGTTCCACTTCAACCAATTACAACAGTAAAATGCTGCTTATATATTAAAGTAAGTAATAAAATTCCATCACTGATCCTGGACATTATCCACCAATAAAAACTGCTCAGCCCTGAAAGAAAACGTCCCAACAGGTTACCTGTATACAGGTTTGACTGGTTGAATTGGAATCAGTTGTGTTGTTAAAAGTCTTGCCTCAAACATATAACAAAAGGGGAAGGGGTGTTATACCTGAAAAGCTACAAGGCTGGAAAACCTGATACCCCTGATAGGAGGGGACTTTACAACAGGAGACAGAACTAGAGATGCTGGGAGTGGTGTCAGATACTGGGGCAGAATTAGGTTTGTATAGGACACTGTAGTGTTGGAGAATACCTCTGTTATTTCTTAAGCCACCCTTTGTTATCCTGTTTTTATCCTCTCATGGTATTCATCATCATAATGTCCAACCCTAGAGGATACTGGGATAGATATGCAATATCCACAGTATAGTAACAGGAATTAAATTAAAATCTTTTTTTGACACAAATTGCTGGTTTATGTTTAAGTTTAGTTGAAGTTTTTACATTTGTATCAAGATACAACAGTGAGACAACTTAGTGTATATCTGTGCATCTATGTTTTTCTGTTTCCTGCATCTTTTTGTGGTTAATCACAATCATTTCAGATGACTAACACTGAAGTTTCTGTAGAAAGTTTTCACCAGCACGACCTCTCTTCACTAAGGCCAAGCCCTGAATTAAAATGACTTACCTACTCTGTTTACATACTTACTTACTTATGATAAATATATAGCAAATAGTCACTTGTGATAAAGGCGTGATGTGAGTCGTGACAATACATTATCACATTTCTATTCTTTCTTTTCTGTGGTTATTTAAATTTTTCTACCACAATTAATATTGCTTTTATTCTATTTACTTTTGTGTCCATATAGGAAGGAGTGTGAAGATATTTGACTTGCTATGAAAATGAGGCATAAAACCAATATGTAGTTCCACTTTTTACAGTATTCAATGACCTAAAACCTTATCAGCAATATTTATATTTATTTATTTATATTACTGGGCGTTCAACCACATGTCATTTCCTTTTACTTAATTTGCATAACTGCTTTGTACCTTGGAAAGTCAATGACAGGCTGTGAATGGCAGGCTTACATACAGCAGTTACTGTAACAATATGTTAATGCCTGAAATGGCAGTTGAGAGAGCATCTTTGTTTCCAGGAAATAGTGTAGGCACCACACTGACATCTATCAATATTTCCCAGGGTTTATCAGGGAGGCTGTGGACACAGTTCAGCTTAACAAATTCTCTCTTCTGTGTAGTAATTATTCATAACAGTTCATCTTTCACATAAACTACAAATAGTATCAGAGGGTTTTATTTAAATAGAGACTTCCAGTGCGCTTCTGTCAGCAGCTGAAGTGGAGGTGATAACTGAGGCCTCCCTGTGGTTGATCAGCAGATAACATGAACCATGCTGATGAACACAAAACCAACAGACCTACAGAAGCACATGATGTTGGTCAGATTCAGATTCAGCGCATTTTCAATTACAGCTACAATCAAAAACATCCATCTATCCATCTTTACTCTACACTTCCTGTTTCCTAATATGGTCACAGAGGCTGCACTCCACCCCAGCATGCACTAGGGTAAAAGAAGAACAGTACTATTATTAACACATTATTTTACAGGTCCCATTGTTTCCTAATAGTTTCCTACAAAGGAACTGACATATCACAGTAAATTCTCCAGTAGGTTAGTCAGACAGAAGTGTGTGATCTGATACTAATTATAGGTTAAATAGACACAATGTTCAGTTGGTTCACTTCCTGGGGCGTCTCTCTGTGGTCTGGTCACTCCCAATTAAACTTCTGCATGTCTGGTTCAAATACAGCCGGGAAGTTTTGTTGCACATCACTCCCCTCTGTCTCTCTTCATTTCCTGCCTGCCGCTCTACTAAATACTCATACGCTCTGTATCTGAAATTGGTGTCGGCAGTTCTTTTTAATTCAGCACTATCCCTCCCAAATACACACAAACACACATATACACAATCGAGTCCAGGTGGCGTTGGAGTTTCTCATGGGAACAGACTGTAAATATTGTATATACTGTATATATAAATATAAACTGTATATAAATAACAGTTTTTCAGATGGAAAAAGTCGTCTTCATCTGGCAGTTCAGTTTTACATTAACAACAATTTAAATCTCTGAAAGGAGCCATTAGACTTCTTTGCACTATAGACATATTGACTTGTCATAGCAGGAAGAAAAGAGTTGGAACTGACCATTGAGCTGGTTATGAATCAGATTTGTGCATTTTTAAATGTGTGATGACTGATGGGACCGAGTTAGACTGGGTTTGTTGCAGTTTGGGTCACTTGGTGTTGAGAGTTTGTAAATCATATAGTTTGTAATATGTAAACACTGGAATCTTAAGTCTTGATGCCAATTGTTTTCATAAAGATTTTTTGATATTTGCGACTGAAATCAGCAGCTGATGACATCACTTGTTGTGTTTCCAGTGGTAGATAAAGGGCTTCAGCTGAGGTTTGCTTCGTTTTAGGTTCACTCAACTCCTATTCCCTCTATAGGCTGCGTTGCCCAAGCCTCTGCATCCAAACTCTGTATGTTTTTCCTCCTTCTTTGACCTTCTCAGTGCAAATCGTGCTGCATATGAATAGTGCAAGCTGTTGGTTTCCATCCATACTTCTTTTGGTAAAAGAAAATGCAAAACTTGAGGCATTCTTGCAGGATTTACTCACCAAACCTCCAGTCATTACTGACCAGTCGTTCCGTGTGTTGCCTGGTGTGTTTCCTCAGTTGTTAGGGTTATTCTTCTTCCTGACAGTCAGAGACAAAATCTGGGCAAGTTAAGAGAAACAATCTTAATGTGTGGTTTGTTCAGTCTTTGTAGTTTTCAGCTAGACTTTTGTTTTTACTGGAAATGGGGAAAACTATTATGGCCAAAGCAGTGGCAGCTGGGTCAAATGCCAAATTCTTCAACATCAGCGCTGCCAGTTTGACCTCTAAATGGCAAGAAGCTTGGACAAGCACTCTTTGCGGTTGCCAGAGAATTACAGCCCTCTGTCATCTTTAGTGGACAGATTGCTTTGTCAAAGGAGGGAGCGAGAACACGATCCCTCTCGTCAATTAAACACAGAAGTCCTCACTGGCGTCGATGGAGTGCAGTCAGCAGTCAGAGAGCTGGGACCAGAACAAGATCAGTGTTTGGCTGCTACTGAGATGGATAACATTAAGAGGAAAGACTCTGAGGATTCACTAATATGCAGTGTTAGCCCAGCCGCTCTTTATATGTTTACGAAATGGAACGAAGATTTTTGTTATACAACAGCTTTTTTTGACCTTTTTAGTTCATTCTCACTCGTAACAGGAGAATAGTTCAAAAGAATTCAGGCCCTGAAGAGGAAAAAGTTTACAACTGAATAAGAAGCAAAATGTCAAACTATTACTTTGAGTTTATAGGGGACAGCTCTGTGGTTTAGTGGCTCATAATGTGGCCTCACAGCAGGACGGTTGTGGTTTTCATCCACTGCAGCTGCCTTTCTTCTTTGTGGAGACTGCATGTTCTCCCTGTGGGTTTTCTCTGGGTGCTCCAGTTTCCTCCAATGCTCCTACAAAAGAACAAAAAAAATTAAACAATATTTGCATTCTAATTTTTGTTGTACTTTTATTATCATTTACTGTAGAAGTGCTGCTAGTGCTATTAATTACACTTGTGCATTCCTGCTATGAAAAGGCAAACTGTCTACTGTGAAAAAGGCCAAGGCGTCTTCACTTTCACTTTGACATGTGTTGATTTGCATTTTTCTCAACTGATCTCTCTCACCAAACTCATGTAATATAAAATGTTTTAAATTGTTTTGGATATCAATGGTGTCTCTTCTGTTTATGATGATGATTGACACTGTAATCTCATTAAAATGTGACAGATAATTAATGCCTGAAGTTAGTTTTGATATTTATATGCACATATCTACTTGTGGCATGGTGAGAGACAAGCTGGATTTCTTATTCTGCAGCTGCTTCCTGCATCTGCAATACATCTGCAACTGCAACTGTCTGCAACTGTCCCACCGTATCACAACCGCACTTTACAGGAAATGTTATATTGCAGCTGATCAGATAACCTTGCGTTAATTAAAGGGAGAGTCATTGGCAATAGAAGGAAGACAGTCATGGTGGAAAAATGTTAAACTGCGCTCTATCTTGTTGATTATATCTTCTGCAGAAACATGCCAGAACTCTTTAACCCTCTTTTTTCTACCAACATATTCAGACATGTGATAAAAGCTCTCTCATGTTTTTGACATTCTCTTTATTACAGGTTTTGTTTTGCGCTGTTGATTTTTATTTTTATTATTATTTTGGGTTTCTTTGCACTGTTGTTTCTTCATGTCATTGTCATTGTTTTCTTAATGTGTACACTTTTTAATGTCTACTCTTTGTGCCCTTTAAATTGGTCCCTTGGGGACAAATAAAGTTTCTGGAATTGAATTGAAAAAGTGAAAATGAGTCATATTCTCCAAATGAATGAGACATACATGCGAAGTTTTTTTGTAGCCACTAGGTGGCAGCAGTGAACCAAAGAAAACTTTATCAGTCTTATTCTGAAGTTTTGACTGTGGTCACAAGAGATAGGACTTGGTATTAGTATCAGTATTAATATTGTGATGTCCTGTATCTTAATAAACTTTTATATACACTCCGCATAGTGGCTCACCAGTGTCTACATTGCTCAAATTCTGAATTAAAATAATTTCATTAAAATTATTGATTTCTATTATATTAATTGGATGTGAGTTTGTTGGTTTGTTGCCACATTTGGACATTGACGATTAGCCTGGTGCACAACACAGGCGAGGACAAGTACCCTAAAAAAGACTGAAGGTCCCTGTGTGCCTGTAATACATTCCACACACAACAGCTTTTTCCACTCTGAAATTTGGATCACAGTCTCATCCAACAGGCCCCGGACAAGTATTTCTCTCTGTGAGCCGCAGGTGGCTGCATGTCAAGATTTTTTTTTTTTTCTTTTTTCCCAAAGCGCAATATGAGGCCAAGAACAGTCATTTCAGAGTTACACGCCATCTGAGAAAAAGCCCGGATGTGATAAAGAACAGTTCAGTTTGATAATATTTATAAGCTCCATTCTTATAAATAGGATTTAATCGAATTTTCTGCTTAGGCCTGTGGTGCATTTGATGCCAGCAGCACAATCTTCCCACATGAGTTTGCAGAGGGATGTGCTCTGGGTTTACAGCTTCTGTCTTTTGGCTCCAATTAAAGCAAAGAAAACTGGTTCTATTTATAAACCTGGTTTAAGAGCTGACTTTCTGACAGTTAGATAAGAGGGTCCAACCACTCAATGCACAATATTATTTATCAATGTCATCAAGTCACAGATATTTCCCGAGATATTGGTATTGGTATTGTATAGATATATTTTAAGTAAACTGGGCTGATTCCTGGTTGCAGTTTAGCACCACCTGCTGTCAGATTAGCTGAGAACCACTATAGACCAAAGACTTTGCATGAAGTGTTGGAAAGTCAGTTCAGTTCAATTTTTTTATGGTTTGCTATAATTTTTTTATAGGAATATGGCAATATTTAGTATAATAGCTGTGCAGAGGAGTTTTACTGTGGAAGCTTTGGGCCGGAGTCAGACAGTGTGAACAAAATACTGAAATTCAGATGTTCTGCATCACTCAAGGAGACATTAAGAGATTTTAAAAAGCTACCGAGACTAAAAAAAAGGATATAAATAGAAACCGCTAAATGACCACAAGAGACTCACAACAACCCAGAGAGTTGCAACATGACTAGAGACATGCAAAACACCTAAGAGACACAAAATGACCAAAAAGAGACACAGAACAATCAACATGAGAAGTAACACAATTACTAAGAGACACAAACAACCACAAAGACACAAAAAACATCTAAAAAGAGACACAAAATGAATACAAAAAGAGGCAAAAACAACTAAAAAGAGGTGCAAAACCAAATAAAAATGTAGGTGTTTTGCTCTTATAAGCAGGAGGGACAGGGGGGCTTTTATATCTCGGTGTCCAGGGGCCCTATGTCTCACAATAAGCACTCAGAAATCAAAGCATCAAACACCAGGATATTCTGACTTTTGGTCCCTAGTATGAACCAACCTTCAAAAACAGTAGATCCTACATTTCCCATGTGTCTTCAGTTTGACCATGACCAGATGGTAATTGTTGCAATTACGTCCATTTTTCAAACTCAACAACCCCAGTTAATGGAATTTATTAAAAATATGTCATCTCCATGCCTGAGCCAAGTCAACCCTGATTACATCAGTGGGTTCATTTCCCATGACTTTAGAAAGCTCGACACACTGAGTCGTGCTCTTCATGAAGAGTAAACCAAACTTCACGTGTAAAATCGGGGGAGCATCTCTTTAGCAACCTAACCTCTGAAGTCAACGCGGTTGTATTGTTAAAATCCTCCACATATGCGTCTTTCTTTCAGCGACCCTGGGAATAATAATGGCAGTGCAGTGGAAAATGATGTTAGAATTCAGGTCTGTTTACACTTCAGCAAATAAGTTTCAATAAAAACACATGAGCTTCTTACAGGAGGCAGCTGAAAGGAATCTCTGTAGACGCACTGTTGTACTTCACTGTACACAGTGTTAGAGCATTTGTTTCAAACCCTTGTCTGAATGTATACTGCGGCTGTATCTTAACATGTTCACCAGTGCAAACAGCATTCCTCTGCAGGGAGATCATCTGAAATGAACAACTGCAATCATGATGGTCTCCTCTTACAGGCCGACCCCCCTCCACCCCAATAAAAAATAAGAAACTATCCTGGATCACACGGCTGTCACAGTCTGCACATGTTCAACACTCGGCCAGCAGTCTTATAAGAGTTATGACGCATCCCCCACATTCTTAAAACACACATCCCTGTGTAATTGTTGCAATAAACACTCAGTTAAGACAGTGCTGGACGTTTGCCCACAAGAACAAGAGAACTCCTTATCCTGGTGCACACACTTCCTTCTGCCGCATAAGACATTTTACTACTCGACCTCCACAGAAATAAACTGGAGAATGACAAATGAAACAGGATATGTTTGTGGAAATCATTCTCGCACTATGTAATCTACAGCTCTCTGTGCACATCAAATCAAAGCACATGGTCTCACTCACCATGTGTGGAGCCAAATGTTTACTTCAACTCCTCTGGCACCACCTCCAGACTGTTAATGTGATCACTGTGGATTATAGGATTAAAAATGAATAACACTCAGGTTATATGTTGAGATTATAATGTACGTCTCCCATTACAACTGTTGCCCGAGAGCAAGATGATTGGCCCCAGCTGATCAAGGAGCGAGGGGGCTTCCTGGAGGAGACTTCAGGAAACACAAGAGCATCCTATGTAGAAGCCTTTTGTTAGAACACATCGCTCAATTACAACTCTATCATGAAAGCAGGAAAAACCAAAACACCACACCAAAGAAACCCAACAATGAAACAGGCTTCCTGCTCACTACGCCAAGTACAGTTCACAGATTTAATGTTTAGATGACAAATCTACATTTAAATCCAGACCATAATAATATGTGCTGCTCTAACTGAGCAGTCACGGATCCACAACGAGGCCAAGTGAATGTTTTGATGCCAGAAGATCAACAGAAGAACAATTACTCTAATGATAATACAATTTCTTTAAGGAATAGCATCATAGGATAAAGAACATGGACGTGTACTGTAATATCATGGGACAGTATTTTATTTGATCTACCCTGGATCACTCTGTTCTCATTCCCTCCTCTTTTCTTCTCTCACTCATCTATCTCTGGAAATATCCTGCTGACTGCTTCTGCTGCTTTGCTCATATTCATCAAGTCAAGTCCAGTGTAATCCTAGAACATGTGTTCAAACGTTTTCATCTTCAAGTTTACATGATCATCCTAATAAAGTTCCCAATAGGCTTCTATAATGACTTTAATATTTATAATTTTAGCCTGTTATTTTTTCCACATGCTTTGAGGATGGAACACTAAATCATGGTTTGTGCATTTAAAGGAGAATCCAATGTGAAATGTCATTAAATGCACATTTACAGCGACCTCTTTTTGTATAGTGTATGTTTGCATTTATTCTTTCTGAATAAACATCTTTTCTAAAATATAACACAGAGTTTAACGTCTGAACATTAACAACGTTATTAACGTTATATTTATCTTTATGTTAAGTCATCTCTGAATGGATATTTATAACGTAAATGGAGAAGTGCTGGTTGTCGTTCCGTTTATGCCACACACCAAACAAAATTATATACTGTAACTGAGTGAATAAATTATGAAAATAAAACAATTTTTCAGGGTGGAGTCTCATCTTGTTATACAACCCCGTGTCAAATGATGAATAGATGAAGCTTGTATACAAGTCGGTTTTGAACGAAACTCTGTGTGTGTAAAGGCTAATCCACAAGCTTAGAATTGAAATCCACAAATGCCTTTTCGCTTCACAAATAGAAAATTGATTCAAAAATGTCTGTTTGTAAATGTCGTACGTGTTAGGATGATGTTCACAAATGACTTTCATTTATTTGTAAATGAATTGAATGTATGAATGTATTCCCAGATATGTTTTTATTTGATGTTTTGATTTGCTGGTCCATTCAGAGAGACTGAGAGAATTAATAAATATATATAAGTTATGCACATACTGCCTCCATGCGTGTATGGAACCGTGTGCCGAGGTCATAAAAGGTCAGCAACACTTATGAGGCTTGTCAACATTCATTTACTGTTGATTTATGTGTTGTGAAACTGATTTCTCATATCTCCAGTTTTCTGTTCCAGCAATAGCAACAGGCGTTTGCTGTTTTCTGACTTTTCCATTTGAATGGAAAAACAAAGTCCTGCTTCTCTCTTGGCAGAAGGAGCCATGGGAAACTTCTCTCTATTCCACAACATTTACAGGCATTACAAAGATTATGAAAATTAATGAGACCTAATCATGATATTATCATGGTTTGCTATGGCAGACACCTTTTGTTAGTTTTGTTTGGACTTTCTCACTTCCTGTTTTATTTTGTAATTGGTTTCCTTGTGTGTCTCAGTGTTTTTGCTTACGGTCTTGGTCATGTGTCTGTGTGGTGATTGTCTGCCCCGCCCTAATGTGTTTCACCTGTGTTCAATCACCCTTGCCTCCCTTGTCTATATAGTCTTTGTGCTCTCCTTTGTCTGTGTCGGTTCGTCTGTTGATTTCTGGGTTTGTCCTCATTGGTTCATGTTGCCTGTTCCTGTTTCTTGTTTAAGTTCCTGTGCTTCACCAGTGTTTAAGCTTTTTCAGTTAAATAAACCTTTTGCACCGTCTTCCAAGTGTTGGCTGCATTTTGGGTCGTACTTACCACAAACCTTGACAGATATATTTATACAGATGAGGACAAAATCTTTAATCCTCGTTACCTCAGCATTCCCATGTGCACCAAATGACGCAGATACAAAATCTAACAACTACTGGAAAACTCATGCCCATCCAGGACGAGACTTTGGTTACAAAGATTTGAAATAAGAAACATCCAAAAGAAACATACATGTCCTCCTGTATAAAAAAGAGCCCATAGGTCGTTTGTGCAGCAGGCTATTATGAACTATAGTTATGTTTTGTTGCTAACAAAGATGTGTAATATTAAGAAAGTGAAGAAATTTTAACCAAAATCTCAACCTTTTTCCTGAACCTAGTTTTCTGTGAAACCATGGCAACCGGAGTCCGGTACGTCATTTGTATTGCTGCTGCTGCGTGTGCGATAAGAGTTAATTAGAAGTTAATTTTATCATAATCAAAATCAAATCAGGCCATTTGTTCAAGCAGATCTGATACAGTTTCTGAATTCAAACAAGTGATTTAAAGTAACTTTCCAGTATGATTCATGGCATCCAGACAGGAAAGCCAGTGTTTTTTCCTTGTGTTCCACTTTTACCACAAATGTTTCATTAAGAAGTTTAAATGTTTTCGTGGGATACAGACATAGTCTGCAAAAATCAACTCCAAAATTGAAACAATCCAAGCCTCAAGTGTTTTGTGCTGCTGTTTGCAGTTCATCATAGTTCAACAATTGTTTCCAAAAGTAGTTTGAAAAGAGATAAGAAGTTGAAAATGGATCTACCAGGAGGGATTATCCAGAGACACTGGAGGATTACAGTATAACAGCACACACACAGATGTGGTTCTCAGCTCTAAGTCTACATGTGCGTTCCTCTGTTACATCAGAAATGTAGAATTAAATTACACACTGATGTCAGAGCTGAAGAACATGAGGACGATTTAATGCTGAAACCCTGCCAGTAAAAACATTGTGTAGATTGTGTAATGTTTTAAGATTCATACCTAAAAGTGTACACCCTTCAGCTGTTGTTTTACTAAAGAATCGTTATATAACTTTTGTATTACTACTTTTAGAGCTGCACTCATCAATATTTTTTGTATAAACAATTGGTCAAATGAACCCTCTGCAAATTATCACCTTTCCTGAACTTGACAGAGTGCTCTGTTGTCTTTTAGCTAATCTTTTGGCTTTACAGAAAAATTACTGTTTTGGTTTAACAGTGTTCAGTCGTTGATGGATGCAGCATCTGTTTTCATCCAAAAACAAACCAAGTCTATGCTACCTGCTCAGCACTGCATGACAGACTAGCTGGGAGTGTTGAAGAGCAGTGAACTACGTGTAATTAAACGAGTAGTTTAAGTACATTTTGCAGTAACTTGCTGGTAGTTCAACTAGATTCATATGCACACAGTGATTCAAGTAGCCTAGTTAAATAACTTTCTTGTAATTTTTGTTTAGTGAACTACTGAAATTTCAAACAATTATATTATAGACCAGCCCGCATCACTATGAAGGCAAGCATTCATCAGCCAGTCACCACCACACACTTGCTCTTCCTGTAGTGCATGTGCAAAAGCCAAGCATGGGCGTTGCTCAGTGCTCACACTGAGATACTAACAACATCATCATGCATTAACTGCCCGAATCTCAGCCTGAGGAAGAATCACCATATTTTCCCAAAAACCAAAGCTGACATTCGAGCACTTTCCCATGAACAGTGGGGTATATTTTTTTGGTAGGCACTTTTTGTGATGCATGTGACTTTTTTGTATATTGTCAATTTCATCTTTTTTTTTTTTACAAAGTAGTTTGAGCTACTTTTTCTAAGTAGCTTTAACTAAATTTGATTTCTTCTTAGCATAGCTTTGCACTAGTTCAGCTTCTTCCATTGTAAAGTAACTGTTAGCTCGCAAAGCTACACTGCTCGCTGGTGAACATGTAGCATTTAGCACCAATAGAGGGCTAGAAACACAACTCCCAATGAATGCTAATGTTCTCTGCTGGATCTGTAAATTATTATGTTAAAGTTCCCATACTTTACACTTTATAATGTTATTTGCTATCTAGTTTTATGTGAGCCAATCAGAACAGAAGCTCTGAGTCTCTTCTCTGATTCGCTGAACGTTGATCTGATAAAAATATAGCAGATTTCAAGTGAACAACAAATCCTGCAAGGTTGGATGGTGGGTCCAGGTGGGCGGGGCTTTGGGCATGGCCGAGAGCGGTGACTGCTTTGTTGTGACATCACAAAGTTCCAGAAGTCCTAACGGCTCAGTTTCTGAATACAGGCTGTGTGCATTTCTCTGTGGACTGAGGCTTTGATACTTTCACAGCATTAATATAGAACCTAGACCTGCTAAACCTGCTCAAAGAAGACATCTACCTTTATACAATATGGGACCTTCAAGCTGATAGTGTATCAGTGTTGTCTATACACTTTGTTGCACCGCCCCCAACTGGTCAAAAAACATCTTTAAAATCATTCAGCAGAATTCATTTTTCAAATGTTCATTTGTGAGCTCAGTGTGTCCCAAATAGTGATACTTTCAACAAAATGTGACTTAAGATTTTAGGTGGAGTGGCACTTTAAAAATTAACACGCCACATGTTTCAAATATTTGTGGTTCTCATAATTGTGAACAGTTGTTCCTGATGTTTTAGAGAATCTCTTCAAAGTAGTAACTCAATGAAAAGCCTGTCTGGAGACAGCTCTGTGGATACGTCAGTTCACCAGGGGAATAAAAATTAACAGCAGCACTGCTGAAATGTGTCTTTTTCTTTTTTTTTTTTGACTGATCCCATTAGTTGAATCAGACTATTGTACAAAATTTTCCCCTGCGTGTTGTCCTGGTGATTAAACAAATGACTTCATTGTGCTCAAGCCCACAACGGTGCAGCTCAGCCCTGCTGGGGTTAAAAGCAGTTGGTTTTGTTCGGAGAAAAGCTATGAGCTAACTGCACATACATCATGCTCCTGCCAGATTATCAAACAGACAGAAAACTAATTTCTACACTTATCAGGACTAAATGAGAACATTGTTCTGGTCAGCACAATTCTTAATCTCAGTTTTAGGATCAGAGACATTTGGGCTTGGGTTTACACTACAACTAGCATAATGTTTTGGATAAGGGTTTAGGGGTTAAAGGAACCCTATGTACATTTCTTTTAAACAAACAGCTGTGTTTACTTACTCCTAAATTTCATGGAAGAGCAATATTGAATCACTAGAGTAGGGGAGATAGAGGAAAGGTAGAGAGGGGGGATGGATGGGGGGGTGGAGAGGGGGAGAGAGAAACCAGGAACAGCTGTAGGCGGAGAAAAGAGGAGAGAGTCGGGGTTCGGGAGATAGAGGGAAGGTTGAGGGGTAAGTTAAGGAGGGATGGGGGTAAGGTAGATAGAGGATGTGTTTGAGAGCGACTGTCCTCCAGTCTGAGTGGAGCAACCAGCCGCCTCCTCCACCTGACTGTCGCCGTCACACTTCTTATTTCTGTGCATCCAGCTCCAGATCCCTCTCTTCTTCTCCGTCTTCTCCTTTCCTTTGCTCTCCATCTTTGCCTTCTCCTGTTTTTGTTTCTTTTTCTCTGCCTCCTTCTCCTCCTCTTTCCTCTTCTTCTGTTCTTCCTTCTCCTCTTTTTCTCTCTTTTTCTGTGCCTGCTTCTCCTCTTCTTTTTTCTTCTTGAGTTCTGCCTTCCCCTTCCTTGTCTTTCTCCTCCTCCACCTGTTTTCTTCTCCTCTCTGAGCTCTCTTCTCTGCTGGCGACCTCATTTAATGGTCAGATGAGTCAAGTACATGTAAATTATGAATTCTTTATTAATCGTTGCATTTCCTGCTTTTCCAGACTTAATTCATTAAGTCTATTGTTTAATAATGTGGAAATTAAGTCAATCCAAAACTTTTCTCTCTTTACTTCACCACTAAACACCATTTTTTTTCTCAATAAAAAGTTATTGAAGCGTCAAATAAAACTCACTAACATGCTAATGGCCGGTTAGAAATTGTGTTAGCCTGTTAGGTTGCTAAGGAGACAGTAACTTTACACCGGTTTCTGTCTTGTATTTGTCTGTAAATCACTGTTTTTCTAGTGGAGCAGTTTTTACTATAATGGAGGAGGTTGTGGAGGATTCAGCACATCTAAGCTACAATGGCTTCCTCTGTTTTAGACTCTTGGGCTCTTTCGCTATTGGTCAATGGTGAAAATCTGCAATTCAAATAAGTTTTTCTTTTTTCAGTTTTAGGCCTGTAACCACACTTATTTCCATTTGTTTAATCTATATGTAAACAGAAATGTGAGTGTTTTTTCTGGGCGGTTACATGCTGTAAAACCTGCACAACAGTCTTGTTGCTGTGATGTTACCAGGCAAGTAGCGGAGACACTTCTCAAACAATGAACAGAAGGACAAAGTATTTCCACCTCATAACTCATAACTCATAACCTCTAACTTCCTAAAACTACAACTTGAGATATCAATTGTCATTTTGATATCTCAGCGTAATATGTTCATTAGTGGAGTTTGGACTGTTGCCGGGATACAGGAGTGTGTTTTATCTCCATCTGGCTACAGATCTCTAAATGTATTGAGTATTTCCAGTTTTCCAGTAATGCGTTTTGCGCACCTTTCAGAACAAAAGCGTGCACTTCACACTAACATGATGTAGGCTACCCCCTTAAACTGTTATACAACAGAGTTAAACATCTAATGGTTTATAGGGTGGATAAATGAAGCAGAGACATGTGTGGGTGTGAGAGTGAGAGAGAGAGAGAGAGAGACTTGAACACGGCCAGAGTGAGCCACGCAGTGAGTTGTTGAGCCAGTGTTGCTGTGTGCCAGGGTCATGACACGGAGATGGTGAGAAGTAAGTGAAAGCAGATGAGAGTGCTAGTCATGCGAGAATGCCCTGGGCCGACACCTTGGCTTGTATTTCATGCCAGGAAATGAGAGAGAGTGTGTGTGTGTGTGTGTGTGTGTATGCGCACTGGTGATTTCATTAGACATTTTCCTATGTGTGTGCGTATCTGTGTGTCTGTGTGTGGGTGTGATCAGCAGGGGCGGCGGTGGTGGTGGTGGTGGTGGTGTTTAGGAGGGATCTCTCCCATCAAAGACGTGATGTTATGTGACTTAATGTTAATGTGAGTTAAAAGTAAGTTGTTTCCAGTTCAGTCTGTCAACACTTCATTCCATTAATCTTCTGTCTTCTAGTTCGTAAAAAACCTTTGTTGGATACTTTTTGTCTAAAACAACACAAAAAAAAATCACACATGCTGCTCCAGAGATTACTCCGATCCCTCACAGACAAATGTTGAAGCCAAACATTTGTAGATTTAGGGTCATTTCCAAGTGCACTGTGTGAAAAACAACTTATACTTCATTAAGCCTGAGAATTCCCACTAATACAACCAAGAATATACTGATCACTGCTGAATCTGTGCAGGGGGGGTCAGCTAAGGAGGCCACTGTTTGCTTTTTCTCAAATGTCAAATGCATCCGGAGCCTCCCCTCCAAATTCCTCTGTCCTGCGGTAAAGGAAGATGGAGGTAGGAGCTTGGAAATCATGACTTCCATAAGAAGATATGTTTGTGGTTTAAATAACCAAAAACCATCTGTCTCTGGAGCTCTAGTAACAACAGGTCAGTAGGCCAATCAGAAGAGAGGAGGCTCTGAGCCGCTCTTCTGATTGGCTGACTGTTTTCTGAGTGATCGAATAAAAAAATATAGCAGATTGTAGGCAAACACTCAGAGAAACCAAATCCTGCAAGGTTGGATGGTGGGTCCAGGTGGGCGGGGCTTGGGGCATGGCTGAGAGCAGTGACTGCTTTGTTGTGACATCACAAAGTTACGGAAGTCCTGACTGCTCGTTTGAAGGCTCAGTGTCTGAATACAGGCTGTGTGCATTTCTCTGTGGACTCAGCGCTTTGATACTTTCACAGTATTAATATAGAACCTAAACCTGATCTATAATCTAACAACACATGTAATAAATCAACCTTTATACAATATGTTAATGGGTTCTTCCCTGGTTCATGTGTGATCCCTCCACCGAGTTTGGAGTGAGACGTGAAGAAACACATGCTGTCAGATGATCAGGCGGGTTTGACACAAGTGAAAGCATAACTTCCTTGCATTCCCTGCTCCAGTTTCCATTTCAGCAAATGTTTCAGCTTATTTCATTCATGTTGTAAAACAAATATTTACAGCAGATTGTCGTGGAGCCTCATGTAACTATCTCCATATCTGAAGCCGCAGTGGTAATGACTCTTCTAGGATTGTTTTGATGTTGATGCAGCAAAGATGTAAAAAGCACGCTCATTACAGTCTGTAACGCCCAGCTATTACAAGAGGAAGAATCTCATCCAGACGTATGAACAGTGTAACTCCCTCTTTCCATGACAGCAAGATGTAATTACATTGAGACAGACTACAGCTTTTGTGAATAAGATTTATACAGCCAACTAATGTCCACAACCTAAGTCACCAAGCATGTTCTGGTTCCGCCCTGCCAATAAGTCTCAACAAAGTTTATCTTGGTTCAAAACAAAGTGCTGAGATGAGTCAAGCCACTTCTCTGCAGATTACAAGGATCAAAATGGGCTTTTATCATTGTATGTAAATGAAGCAGTTTACATTTTTCATGGCCATCACTCATTTCTGTCATTAGCAGCGCAAACTCTGTTGATGAAGAAATGCAACTTCAGAGTTCAAGGCTTTTATTTGTTGGCACGACGATGAGATGGGACTCTGTGTAACGGAAGCTCCACATCTGGACTGGGGCCTTTTGGATCACCACATGCTGAAACTACAAGTGATTGGCCAGACAGCTGTAAGACAAAGAGATGTTGAGCTGTAACCCAGAGTTGTGAGTCACAGAGGGGGAGGAATGTTTGAAAACTAATGGAGTGTGATTGATAGAGGTGAAGGAGAAACATGTTTTTGGTCGGAGTTTCAATAGTGAAGCATAATTCTGGTTTATTATATCTTTTAAAATTTTGACCCGCATTCCTATTGAGAATAAAACTCACAAGTTTATTGCTGAGATCTGGGAGTGAGACGTGATGAAACACATGCGGTCAGATGATCAGGCAGGTTTTAAACAACCCCCCAGGTTAGTCAGTGGGATTTGGAAGAAAAGAAAACACATCTGTTATAAATGTTCATCAGCTTTTACAGACCCACTTCTTTGTACTTGTGCACATATTTTCTATGCAATAATGGAAAACTGACATTTTAGCTGTGCTCATTTTCAGTTTTACCTCAACTTGTTTACAATCACTGATTATCTCACTGCTCATGTCCAAGTTACTTTAACTAGGACACTAAATATACAAAGATACAGACACACACACGGAGAGAGACAGATGTTCGAATCAGCTGGAATTAACAGTTAGCAGCAGAGCAGTAAGTCTGACGTGACCGTGGAGTTAGTGGAAATTTATGTTGCTGTTTGATGCCAAGCACCTCCATGTCCACATGTTGAAATGTTCTCCAGCAACACACTGAGCCGTGGACATAGGTTTGCATATGGACAGTACGGACATGTCCCTACCAACATCTGAGTGAAGCCGATCGCATGTTTGGAGTGAAGTCACGTTAAATTATTCCAGTGTGTCCTCCAAGAGGCTACGTCTCCAAGACAACCAAATTAGGCATGCTAGCATTTGACTGACTGAAAGGACGGGAGCTAGAACAGGATATGGCAGCTTGAATGTAGCTGACAAATCTGCAGAAATGATGTGAACATGGAGTCTCTGAGGAAAAGAAACATCTTGTGGATCCAATGTCATGAAGAACTGAGGCTGTTCAGACAGAACAGAAACAAACAAAGATGAGTTGAAGAGTTTAACTATTATACAACGTTTGTGTATAAAGATGGACGACATGACAACTCCCCAAAAGTGAAGACAAAACATCTCGATTGCCCCCCTGGTGGCTGACTGCAGTGTAGGTCATAAACCCCGCCCCCTCCATCTTTGAGAATGGGACAGGTCGGCCATCTTTATATGCAACCATTGCTAGTCTTTACATTTCTATGAATCTAATCTATATACTTTGTATTTTACTGCATATATAAGAAAATTAAGAAAACCAAGCATCCAAACTGAGAAGCACATGTTTGATCCCGTAGATGTTCATCCTGTCTCATCCTGAAAATTCATTATAGCTACTGTGGTGAAGCAGGGAGGCTACACAGCATTAGCAGGATCATAAAGCTCTGTGGGCTGGACGAGCTCATGAAAATCCTTTCTGGTCATGCATGCAGAGCCAAAATGAAGGAATGCTTACAGTGATTATAGGCTTTGGTTGGGGATTAATTATCACTACATGAATAATTTTGGTGAATTATATGAAAGCAGGCCAGGGACTGGCAGTTCCAGAGATTAGACATGATTTGTTTAATTAGGTTGCTGTCTAATTGAATTACAGATATTTCTAGATGCTATTCTTGATTTCTCACTCTAAAAATGTTCTGACATTAAACTGGTTGTTTTATATCGTTTGGGATTAAATCTGAACACGCTATGCAGTGTGAGGGATCGCAAAGATGAGCAGAACACATCTTCAGCAAATTCTCAGCCTCTTCCTGAACCCTGAGGCTGGATTTCGAAGTATGCGTGCTGTCTGTCAGCACATTCAAGGCCAGAGATCAGCAATGTAAATAATGTGATGTTATTTTACAAGGCTGGGTTTTATATGGTCTTTTAGCGAAAGCAAGGCAACGTAAAATCTGTCCTCTGGATGAAGTTATACTCTGCCTCTTGCGTAACAATGGACTGGGCCACTGGCACATTTTCAATACAGTGTCAAAAAAGCCTACTATCCTGGTTCATTTCCATTGGTCAGATCTCACACTGTCGGCCGACACCCGAGAAAAATGATACTGAACCACAAACACTGACATTGCCTCCTCACATGGTTTGAATCTGATGAAGTTACACTATGAGTAATGCTGAATCACAGAGTTCCACTATAACTGAATCTGTTTCATTTCATGCTCGTGGTCAGGTCGCCCAGAGAAACAGCGAACAACACATCCTGCAGAAACCTAAAAAATTAGGAGTGGAAGAGGAGGAGCGGGTGTTCACAGCAGCTACAGTGACCCTCTGTCTTACTTATTCTTTCTCCCTCTCCGGCAGACATCATGTCAGAGCGAGAGCACAGCTGCTTCTAATGTCACGGCAGTACTGAATGTTCAGTGCTTAGACATCCAATTAATCACTCCAAATAAATATGGGGAAAGTACAACAGCAGGAAAAATTAAAAAAAAATTTATTGGAAAGTTATAAAAATTGAGGTTTTTTTAAATCCACATTACGGTAAGGACTGAGTTCACACGCACACGGTGTCCTGGCTGCTGGCCATATTCCAGTCAAGGTCGAATTCGGGTGATGTTGTTTACATGGACCTTTGACTTCATGCATTTGACTGCCAATGCCCCAGTTAGACAATGCTCCTGTCCGCCAACACACTGTAAAAAAGAAAAAGTTACTTCTCATTTTACATGTAAATTTGGCCACTGTTACGTAAGTAAAGAAAGGACATTCTCAAACTTTTTGTCTCCACAAACCTTAATTCATGATCCCTTGCCAACACTAGAACACAATAGCCTTCTATTCACACATAAAGGGAAAGAGGTCATTTGATGTGCTTAACAGAAACTACGAAACATAAAAAGACGGACACTGCATTAAACAGTACAAAAACAGATTATAAAACAGGTAACATCTAATTAAAGGTTCCATATCTTAAGTTTTTCTATTGTTTTATTTGAAGTGTTGATCCATAAGAAGATATATTTGTGGTTTTAAGAACCAAAAACCATCTCGGTGTAGTTTTACATCTCCTCCCTCAGGCTTCTCTCTGGAGCTCTAGTAACAGCAGGTCAGTGAGCCAATCAGAAGAGAGGATCTAAGCCTTTTAAGGCTCAGTTTTTGAATAGAGGCTGTGTGCATTTTTCTGTGGATTGAGCACTTTGCTACTTTCACAGATGTGGAAATCTACCTTTACACAATATGGGAAATTTAAAGTGCAATACTTAATGATTAAATGAAGGCAGTAGAGAATAGAGCATTATTTAGCTTCTTTTTAAAGTCAGTTACGGTTTGGGCAAAGTTAATATCCTCTGTGAGCTGTTTCCAGCAGTGGGCAGCATAGTGGCATCAAGCAGACATGCACAACTTTAGCATTCCTTTTCGGGCAATTTTTTCTCACCACCTGACGTGTTTAAGTCAAATATTCACTCACCTTTTAGCTTGAAATATGTGGCTCTTCTGCGGCGTGTCCTCTAGCTAGTAGAAGCTAACTTTGCCTGCCCTTTGGTGTTGGACATGTAAGCGTAAAGTGGGTTCATCAGAGCTTTTTCACCCCCCAAAAAAAAAAATTTGCTGCTGGGAACAATGCTGACAGGAGCGGTGAGAATGGAACAAAACAGTAAAGCTGCAGGCCATAAAACCAAAACAATGAGCTGTAAAAAATTTTAAAACACCACGTAGAGGGAAGGGAAACGGAAGATCCGGGTAATAATTCTCTTTGTATTCATGGCTACGATTAAACCCTTTGACATCACATATATATATATATATATATAATCATTTGATCTATAGTATTGCCCTCAGTTGGAGGACATCTCTTCAGGATCGCAGCAACCTCAGCTGAAAACCAACAGCCAAAAACAACAAGCTGTCATACCAAAACAAGAAAACAGCTTATGGCAAATAAGGTTAGGGAGCAATTGTGGTATTGCTTAATGTGTTTTTGAAGCAGCACGCACGTTGTTGTCAGGAGGCAAAGACATGAACCCAGTCTTCACTATGAGAGTGAAGCATTTTATGTAAGAACCACTTCCTGCTCTAAATACTAAAACTAATTTACTTTACTTAATAAGATCAATTATACTGAATACAATTAGCATACCATGCTCACTCTCTTTTAAGTTGTCAATATAAGATTAAAATTAATCTTAAATATCAGGCTGCTATTGTTTGGTTTTATTTAAATCCAAGAAAGGAGCTGCCATTAATCCTAAAATTAAATCTGGCTCATGCTATAGATCTATCTTCAAAGAAGATCTTTAAATAATTTATTAAACTGGTCCTCTGACTGGCCTCTTTGTTTGTGGATGGATAAGCTGGGAATCACGTCAAAACTTCAACTTTACACTGGTCCAGAGACCAACCAGAGTCCTTTCCAAATCTGTGGTGTTCTGAGAAGTTTTATAAGAGGACTCACCATGCCAATTAACCAAACCCTGCTCTTTGGAAAATTGTTTTTTGAGTGCAACTTACTTCTGATTATTCCACTGAGCAGCTTCAGTGTGAGACCCTTTTTTTTTCATAGCCATGATTGACCCTTTTTGTGGTTTGCCTTGTTATAAATGCATTACTGAGAGCTGGTGGTCTCCCAAAAGAAACCTGTAAAAATAAAGAATAACAGCCAAAAGGTTGACGTCTGTGGGGTTTCAGCAACAATGGCCTCTGACTGTAGGAAGAACTAAATCACCTTGCACTAGCACAAGGGAACGTCCATACACTTAAGACAATAAAACTGGCATTGCACTAAGCTACTGTTGTATTGGATTTATGACTTGGCATATTAGTGGTGTATTTTATTCAAATGAATAATATCATCGTCACTGCAATTAAATGGCTTCCACGGTGACACAAAACAACATTGCTGCCAGAGGGGATGTCTGGACAAAGACACATTTTTCCTCTCAAATCATCAGGTAATAAAAAGACATATCCAAGTACTGTTTGTTAGCAAGAGTGTGAGAATCCGGTACCACGACAGGGAAGGAACAACTATCCTGGCCTTGAATATGTTGACTAACAAGTGCTGAAAAATTGTCACTTTGTTTAACAAGAGCTGGCACACACATTCGGACAAAGGCCCAAGGCCACTTAGGAGAGCCAGAGGTTGACAGGGTGGAACCTTAGCTGCTAAAAATACCTAACACTTGTAATGTTTTCTATGGTTTTCTGGACATGACAAAGAAATACAAAAAGCACGGACAGCGATGACATATTTGTAATGGCAAGTTGGAAGAGCTTTTCACTCTGATTCATGGAAATAAATGTTATGTTAGAATTAACAAGGGATGGCAATTGTTTGAAGTCATTTGCTAAAGGTCCCAAAGCAGGTCTAGGTTCTATATTAATACTGTGAAAGTATCAAAGAATTTTGCCTCAAACTCTTCAAGTGCAGTGAAGGATTTTTAGCCACATTTCAGTCGCTGTCACCTTAAGTTTTGCCTGTCGAGATTTACTAAACGCTGCCTCATCTGATTTCATTGCAGCAATGTCATCATGCTCCAAGATCCCAGCGCTTACTCATACAAAGTATCTCAACCAATAGAAATGTTGCCCAAATCTATATTAAAAAAAAATTGTAATAAATTGGAATTAAATAATTCTAGTTCAGTATGTGTTGGCAGTTGTGTCTCACATTTGTACATCGTTGTCCAATTCAATGTTATTAATTTATCAGCTTCTATGGTTGACCCAAGGTTTTTCCCCATTTTCCTACTTTCTTTTTTGTCTTTGTTTTTATTTTATTCTTGACTATATTTATATTTTTGTGGTATAGATGATTTGTTAATTGTTAAGTCTGGGTAGGCTTAACTATCTTAAGTTATTTGCAGCACACCTTTTGTAATGAAGGGCTACAGAGATAAAACTCGAACTGACTTGGTGACACTAAATTGAACTGTCTCATGCTCGCTGCCAGTAGACTGGTTTCCCAAGAAGTTTTTCCAAAAAGGAAGATGAGGAAGATCCATAAATAATATTTTACACTGACTTTCCTGATTATAAGGTCAAGAGGATCCCTTGAGGCAAAATATGCTTCATGTCTTAATTATATCTGAAGTGGAAAATTAATATATTACAGACAAAAAAAGGCACAGCACTTGAGAAAATGTCCTAATCAGTGAGAGTGACTTTTCTTCCTAAGAGTAAAAAGGAAGTGTGTCCTGACGTAGGTCATGACGTCAAGTCATCTGTTTGTCCGAATTACAAATAAATGTGTGGGTTTTTTTTGTAATACAACAAATCCTAAATTGGAATTACACATTCACTCTCACACAGACACATGCAGCCTACTCACTGTGAGTCCTCACACTCTCTCCACATGCAGCCTACTTCAACTTTACACTGGTCCAGAGACCAACCAGAGTCCTTTCCAAATCTGTGGTGTTCTGAGAAGTTTTATAAGAGGACTCACCATGCCAATTAACCAAACCCTGCTCTTTGGAAAATTGTTTTTTGAGTGCAACTCACTTCTGATTATTCCACTGAGCAGCTTCAGTGTGAGACCCTTTTTTTTCATAGCCATGATTGACTCTTTTTGTGGTTTGCCTTGTTATAAATGCATTACTGAGAGCTGGTGGTCTCCCAAAAGAAACCTGTAAAAATAAAGAATAACAGCCAAAAGGTTGACGTCTGTGGGGTTTCAGCAACAATGGCCTCTGACTGTAGGAAGAACTAAATCACCTTGCACTAGCACAAGGGAACGTCCATACACTTAAGGCAATAAAACTAGCATTGCACTAAGCTACTGTTACTGGCAAGTTGGAAGAGCTTTTCACTCTGATTCATGGAAATAAATGGTATGTTGGAATTAACAAGGGATGGCAATTGTTTGAAGTTGTTTGCTAAAGGTCCCAAAGACTTCATTTTATTCTTTGATTATAAAGCAGGTCTAGGTTCTATATTAATACTGTGAAAGTATCAAAGCCTCAGTCCACAGAGAAATGCACACAGCCTGTATTCAGAAACTGAGCCTTAAAACCAGCCGTCAGGACTTCTGGAACTTTGTGATGTCACAACAAAGCAGTCACCAAGCCCCGCCCACATGGACCCACCATCCAAACTCGCAGGATTTGGTTTCTCTGAGTGTTTTTACCTGAAATCTGCTAGATTTTCATCAGATCACTCAGAAAACAGTCAGCCAATCAGAAGAGAGGCTCAGAGTCTCCTCTCTTCTGATTGGCTGACTGACCTGTTGTTACTAGAGCTCCAGAGAGAAACCTGAGAGAGGAGATGTAAAACTACACTGAGATGGTTTTTGGATCTTCTTATGGCTCAACACTTTAAATAAAACACAGGGAAAGTGTAAAATATTAAACTTCTCTTTTCTTAAAGAAGCTATTAGTATGTTTTGCTATCACTACATAGCTAATATTACAATTACCAGCTGTTGTACTGGATTTATAACTTTTCTTCCTAAGAGTAAAAGGAAGTGTGTCCTGACGTAGGTCATGACGTCAAGCCATCTGTTTGTCCGAATTACCAATAAGTGTGTGTTTTTCTTTGTAATACAACAAATCCTAAATTGGTATTACACATTCGCCCTCACACAGGCACATGCAGCCTACTCACTGTGAGTCCTCACACTCTCTCCACATGCAGACTAAACTAGTGATCATTGACACATAGTGAGCAGTGATCCAGGCCAGACAGAAGCAGCAGGTCACAGATTACGCCGAGGGCCTGCCAGTAATGCTTTCACACAGGGGACTTTCTCTCTCCTTCCCACAGATTACTTTGTCTCTACATTTTTCCATTGCTATCGTAAAGTGGGGGCCGATGTAACTGCCAACTCAAATATCGCTCACTGTCCAGAACATCTCAGAACAGCAGAACACAACTCGCATGGAAATGATCATGCCCCACAAGTGAAAAAACCCCAAACTTAACGATGTTGACTGATCACAGAGCACACTCGTGTTAAACCCTGAAAAGAAAGCTCTGTTTATTATACTGACGTACTAACTATATTTCTGCCAGTATTGGTGATACATGCTTTTGTGAAAAGCAGTACATACTTGATGAATATATCAGGGATTTTGTTGAGACAATGTTGGGGCAACAGTGATGGAGATTCCACAATGATGCCATGACAAGTGTTTCCATAAATAACCATGAGCTGCTGAATGACTCTTGGATCGGATGACGTTAATAAAAATGAACTGTATTAATCATAAAACGTCATCAAAACCACAAATGTCCCCATAATTTTCACTATGATGTCATTATTTTTAATTTCATTGATTTTGCAACATTACTTTAGACATTAGAGTCACCAAGGACAACATGGGAGTTTCCTCAGATTTAGGCCTTACGGTAACTGTATCCACATAATAACCTTTCTACTTAAACTTTAGTATTGTATTAATTAATGTTAATTTATTCACAGCACAAATACTAATGACATACGTTAAATTATGTTACATTATGTTGGAGGCAATTAAGATGGGCTACTTTAAAACCTTTAGCACCTAATTGTCACAATTTGTGTCAAAAATCAGTCATACCTCAGTCAAATTTGAACACACACATATTATACACATATGTTATAGTTTTCATGCTCTCAATTCCAACACGTAGTGGTCAGGCGTGCCTCAGTGTTTTCACTGACCAGGATCAGCAGAGCAGGGCAGGCAAACTTTTGACTGTCGTCTGCGGTTAACTGTCTCGTCAAAGTGGGGGATTGCAGACAGCATCCCCAGCTGAGTCATACACAAGTGTGGCAACATAGTCATCTAACCAGGCACCTTCTTGCATCATAGAGGATTTGCAGCTGCATCATAAATGTCCTAGCAACCATGAGTCACACCATCACTGAGATGTACTAGTGACATGGCTTGTTTATCACAAGCAGGACAACTTTTTCAAACAAGATGTCATTGATCAGGACTTTCTATTTTTTCTGTTTCCTATTTACAGTCTTCCTCCTCACAAAATCCAACACAGCCATTATTTCAATTCATTACCACAACGCTGGTTTTAGTGAACACCTTTCGATACAACTTGGACACATCATCAGTCATGTTTCCTGTGGTCATCGGGTGTTTCGGGTCATTCAGCATCAGAGACACTCGCCCAGGCGACTCAGTCGGTTGATAACTTAAGCCTCCGCACCCAACCTCAATGGGGTTGTATCAAACCTCCGTCCTTTGCTACTACATTTACCTAACAGCCCCTCATACTTAGCCCTGACAAAGGCGATGGACTGTCTCGCTGGTTGTTGTTGCCTGCTGTGAGAAATCCCTGAGCTGATGACATCTGCTATGATCCTCAGTACCTGGTACCAGCGGTAGTACACCTCTCCCAGGGCTTGAGGGCATCAACTCAGGATATGACCCAGTGATCCTCTTCTCTGGCACAGGGGGGCATGCTGGAGTTTCTGCCCAGTCCCAGTAGAAGAGACTGGATGGGCTGGAGAAACTGATTGGACCAGGAACTTTATCCGGTGTGGCTCAGCCTGCCAGAGCTGCTCCCACTGAGTCCACACTCCTTACTTCTGCATCCCTTCTACCCCGTTGGAGCGGGCTTCCTCTACCCCTGCCTGGACCTCTTCCTCAACCAGCTGACGTCTTTTATTTCCCCTCTGCCTTATTGTAGCGGGGTCTTACAATGCTGCCAAGCCCTGTCCGTCCTGATGCCACGGCTCCCACCAGCTCACTATGCTGCAGCGTGGTTCAGCCTGGTCAACTGCCTCATTTGTTCCCCACTTCCTCCCAGTCCTCACCTCCATGCCTGCTGAGGAGACTTTGGTGCTGTTGGAGTCTCCGTACAGCAGCACGTCTCTTGCAGGGGTAACCATTAACTCTTCTGTCAGCCACCTGAAGGGAAGTCACAGCTCGTTCTTACTCCTGTACAAGGAGATGCTGCTGAGGCTTCATGGAAGGCCCAACCACCTGCACAGGAAGTGTTGTATCTTTCTCTCAAATCCCTCGACACTGGTCAGTGGAACATCATGGACTAGCTGTGGCCAGTGGAGTCATGGCAGAATGCCATGTTGGTAGATCCAAGCTTTAAACTTGTCTGTCAGTCCTGGCTCGTCTACCGCCTTGAGACAAATTCCTGCTGGTTGCTTGGAGTGATGACACCCAAATCCCATTGTGCATGAACTTACTAAAAGTAAGATCTGTCCTTGAAGTTGATTCTGTTAACGTAAAAATTATGTCATGGGTTTTCCCAATAATCTTCATCAGATCTCGTCATCCCTAATGCCCACTTTTTTTGGTTTTAGTTTAGTTGTTAGAGGAACTAATAGTTGATGCAAAATCTTTGTTCCTAATTGTTGTGGAATAGGATAAATCCTGATCCATAAATGTGCAGTCTTGCTTTGTTTCTAATCCATCTGGCAATATTCATTGTTGACTGTAATGGACTGTATCATGTCTAAAGCATTTCTACATAGCTTTATTATTGATGCTTTGTGAGATTGCGTATTGAAGCAATCTCATACAGCGAGAAAGTAAATAGACACGCCTTATATTTGACTAGCAGGTAGGTAAAAGATAAGACCACCTCACACGCAATCATTTTTTTTTGTTCTGGGTAACACTATCTCAACAATCTGCGTAATTAGCTTGAGATGACGGTTCAGTCACTGAATGGAAGCACAGAATGTAAAAAGGAACAGACGACTGGCGCCACTAATAAACCAGTTACTTGTTAATATTGAGTCAGTACATTTAACAGTTACTGTTATTGAACACAGGAGTTAGTCAGTTAAACTAATGATCTTCATCTTACATTCAAGGCATTAACCTTTATTTACTCATTAATACCAACGTGATGTATACAGTATGTTACACTGATTGTACAACTAAATTAAATACATTTATAAGAGTATTACTCTTTATCTATTTGCATTTATAATTTATGTATGTTTTTTTCCATACTATTTTGCCTCAGAGGCATTTTGCTATTTCAAGTGCAAGATATGACGTCTTGTAAAAATTATTTTTAAGCAAGTAAAACCAGCAACTTTGTTCTTACTTTCATCTTCATCTGCAATTTTAAAATGTTTTGAGTTTTTGTCCCAGAAAGTGAAAAAGTTTCAACATTGGAAGAAAGGTTTGATTTGACATTCAAATATCTTATATCAACAGAAGCAAGTGAATCCAGCTGCCACATCTGCTTCCTCTCTTTAAACAAAGACATGATTTGCATTTTTAACAAGGTGCATCTGTGTGGATGTTTAGAATATAATATTTCTCTGTCGGACAGCATTTAAAATGTGTTCGTATTCGAACTGGACCTGACTCCAGTCTGGTCAGGGATTTTCTTTGTTGTATTTTAGTTTCCTCTGAGTTTGACATACTTTGACATGTTTTTTAGAAAAAATGGTTAAAACAGTTAAAGATTTAGTTTCTAACAGTCCATCCATCAGCCATCTGTTTACACGGTGTATTAAAATGTATACAGACATGTATCCAGACACCTTATCAAGATGAGGAAAAACACATGTTAATGCAAGTTGTAAATGCGCTGTCACCAGAATGTGATCACATCTGCCTGACCACTTCTGGAGGTAGTCTGGCTCAAATTGTGTTCAGATCTCTGGTAGGTGTAAACGCAATCTTCGATACCTACAGCTGAATAAGCTCCTCCTCAAATGACTCACGTGTAGGTGTTGCTCCGGAGGACAGAGATCCATCTAAATGAGAATGCATTAAAAATACCAGGGGCCAGATGCATAAAACTCTGTGTATATTCATGACTAAAACTATGTGTATGCACAAAACAAGAAACATGCATACACGTTATTTTATTCTTTTATTCTAAAGCCATGAGTACACATGGTTCCACTTCATAAATCTCACTCATTGAGAAACTGAAACTTTTATATTTTTAATATTTACTAATCACAGTTTTAGAGTCTGTCTAATTAAAGACTAATTATGACGTCTCTTCCCAGTTGTACTAAAGTAAACTGATGCATGTTTTTGCCTCCCATCTGTCAGAGCCTCGGTTTCACAATTGTTGAAATTGTTCATTTTCATCTTTCTTCGCTGTGTCTGATCATTTGTGTCTACATCCATTTATGGCTAATTGTGGGGGTGGAAATGTTGCTCGTGCACATTCACATTCAGTTTTTCAATGAGTGAGATTTATGAAGTGGAACCATGTGTACTCATGGCTTTAGAATAAAAGAATAAAAGAATGTGGTGTACATATATGTATATATATATATATATATATATATATCATTTTTTCCATTAAGGAATTTTCTTCAACTCTGTTGTTGATAATGTCCGAGGGGCATCTTCTGTTATTGCCACATTTTGCTGCATTTTCTGCCCTCGCTATTGAAAATATTTACTCTGGATATTATCTGTTCTTTGTAGTTCCTGTAGTAAAGTTACAAAAATAATTTTATCAGCACAAGCGTGAAATAAGGTCTTTACAGTACTCTACGGTACTAACCTCTGTCTGGGCCAGCCAACTGTCTGATGCCCCCAGCATCTCAGTCTCCAGTAGCTGTCAGAAAGACATGAAAACATAAATAGAGGGAAACATGACCAGGAACCAGTGTGTTTACCAGACAGGAGAGCAGGCCAAGACAAGCACACACATTCAAATACACTGAGCATTTAGAGATGATTTAGTTTATGTAGTGGCTCAATTGTTGGCAAGCGACATAAAGAGACTGAAGGGCTGCTTTTAAATAAGGTGGAGGCGGCACTTCTGTGAATGGCAGCATGAGGTTGGCTCCAAAACCAAGTCAGTCCCCATACACTCCCACAGCAGAAATAAACATGTCTGGTACCCATCCAGGTGAATTTTTATATAACTCACCTGTTTGAATCTTATTAAGGCTTAAAGTGGTGCATAACTGAGGGCGTGCCGCTTTGAGCGACAGGTGGGTGAGTGTATGCTTGCCACAAACCAGCATGCACCGAAGTCTCAGCTCCATGCACGCCCCACTTCTCTGCCCATTTTTGGATTAGCCGGGCGTTAGGAGGAGTCAGGTACTGCCAAGATGGCAACAGTGGAGCAGTCCACTCTGAGCTTCAAAACTGCTCTTCAGAAACCTATGGGTACTTCCATCTTTCTTTACAGTCTATGGGGGTGACTAACAACAAATAGGTGTGAATGTTAACAGCATTTGCATTTATTTATTGAAGTTAGTTAATTGATCACATATGGCCTCGTGCTGACGGATTAAAAAAAATACAAATAAAATGTCAAAATGAGTCAGCAGATATACCTGGGTGGTCCGCCCAAGTACAGTCTATGTATGATAAACCCTGTAAGGTGTCAGCTTGTTATCATATTATTAAAATTAATTAATTTGTATTAAATCTAGCTGCTATGTGTGCCTTCAGAACTAACTCTATACTTACAGTAGATGTATTAAAATGTGGGTAACTGAAGAAAGTGAAAGCTTCCTGCAAATGCAATCCAGATGTTCTGTGTTGAGGTGTCTTTTCCCTAGCAACTGTAACTGGATGTTTATCCTGGTAGATTAGTGACTGTCCATCTTGTGGACAATTCATGGTTTCTCTCCAGATGGCTGATATTATGTTGTTTTGGGAAAACAGCCAATCACTCTCTAGTCTGTTGTCTCTAGAAAACCTATAAAAATGTGCAATTTTGCATTTCCTCTCGCAGAAACATTCTTTTGACTTCTGTTACAGACAGTCTAATGAGCAGCTCTGGTTTCCCAGCTGCTCAGGAACTGCAGGGAAGCGGAGGAGCACTTCAAATACACTGAGCCTCGCCTCTAATAACTAAACATAAGACACACCAAGCAGAGAGAGCAGGTGGAGCACATGCCATTTGGGCTTAAGTCAGTGCCTGGGTGGCCCCGGTTCAAGTCCGACCTGTGGCCCTTTGCTGCGTGTCAACCTCTCTCTCTCTCTCTCTCTCTCTCTCTCACTATGACTGTAATAAAAGCAAAAGCCTGAAAAATAACTGTGGAAAAAAAAAAAGAAAGATAGTTTGTCTCTTGTAACTTTCTCTCTCAGTGATCATTTTATAAGTAAATACAGCTGAAACCACACAATAGTCTTTGTCTTTAATTTATGGACTTTGTGATTTTGTCAGACGACGTTGCAGTTATAAAATCAGGATTTTACCATAGACGTCACAGCCATATACATTATATATATACGTCATATAAGTTTTGACCTATTGTTTGGTTCACTTCATGGTTTACAGCCACAGCAGGCAAGTATCTTCAACGAAATAGCTCTGAAAACCCACTGAACACTACCTGGTCAGCACCCAACGGCAGGCAGGTAAAATTAGCAACTAGCAACTGAACATAATGGAGCATTTGGCTGCGAGAGATCCATATATTTCCCAGAGGAGCTGGTAGAAGCCAAAACAGAGCTGAAAGGAGAGTGAATACTGGACTTCACATTCGTCAGATGGTAAGAAGCACAACTCCAAATGAGTGCTAATGTTGCTTGTAAATAGGAGGTAACAACAGGTAACAATAAAAACAACCAAAAATAAAACACTGATTAAGAACATCAGATAAAAGTCTTCGAACCTCGTCTCCCTTCAGCAAAGAGTTAGGAGCGCTAAAAGAAACTTGAATCAGCAGAATATGAAAACAGAAGACTGTTTTGGGAAGTTAAATCTCACATCACAGCAGTTTGTAAAAGAGCTGCATTCGGGTGATACTGAGCACTGCAGCCTCTGTCAATATGTGTTGTGGTGTTGCGCTGAATGGAAACACATGGGCTGAGAAGTCACTGCTGTGTAACCACAACGAATCTCCACAGTGCCACAATTATTCAGTAGCTTGCAACATGATGGTTGGCCATTGTTTGTCATGAAGTCGAATCTATTATGATGTTTATGCTGAATTAATCAATTTTCCATTCTTTATTCCTTCACGGACTCTGAGGTACAGTATCTCATCGTGCCACCTCCAACATGACTTCACCAATGTCCTCTAACGATATCCAGTCCGACAAGCGGAGGAATGTGTGATCACAAGCCTTGATTCTGCTTTGCCTCACTTGCTGCATCAAAGCCAAAGCTGTTGCACAAGATTTCCGTTTCACTTTCCCCCGCTGAATGTTGTCTTTGCCACCTTTGAACCTGGCACAATGTTTATGCAAGAATACGCCTGTTTTATCAGCCTCAAACACAAACTGATCCAGAACAAGACAAGAACAAAATGTTTTTAGTCATGTCGTCTTACACTGTACTTGGTATTATTCTCCTGTGCGTTCTTTCCTTACAGTACTTACAATACATATTGACATATATATATCGACAGGCTTTCGGATGGATATATATTTACATATCATGTTTACAATATGAACATACATACATAAACATACATATTTGTTTGGGCTACACATATATGCTTATTTATGAAATTGTTCCATTTTCTAATAGGTTTCATGTTGTGGTTTCAAGCTGAATTACCAGCACTTTGCACTGTCTGAGCGCTAAAACCAAAGCAGTGTGTTTACAAGCTCAGTGTCACATGTGTAATAGATGGTAAGTATACACGGGCGTTGTAAGAGTTTAAGACAACCAGTAACAAGTTAACATCTCAGATCTGCCCAGCTGGAGGAAACTATTGTCTCTGCGGGTTGCTCTCTTGCTGTTCATATTTGTATGAAATTTATGAGCAAAACTTTACAAAACTGACAAGACTGAGAAAGAAATGCAGCTTTCCCAGCATGCTCTGTAACCACATACAGGTCAGTGCATAAGGGAGAGGGCGACTCTCCTCTGAGGGTTTACAGGGAGGCTGTGCTGTGTGGGAAAACCAGGTCAGACTCACAAATACATGGTGTTTAAGTGAACGCTGATGGGAATCGCAGCCCATTTCAACCCCACCAGGAGCGCACATACTCTCAAGATGAAACTAAAAACACTTCCAAGGAGCTGACTTCCCCACAGGATATTGTTCTGCAACTTTGACTTTAGGGAGCATGTTGAGAGACTGAACCGTGCCGAAGGGTCGTTTCCCATTTTGTCCTCCATTACCATCCCTATACTTACTGTATGTCTGTATACATAATACACCAAAGCCGTGGAGACAAGAGCACAGGCTGCGTGGGAGTAGCTGCCCTGCATGAGAACACGACCTATATGAACATGCGCTCTGTAGATGCTTTGTGGTCATGGAAAGATCATGAATTCCTTGGTAGATTAACTCAAGACCTTCGATCCCACCACACACACTCAAACACACACACACACACACACACACACACACACACACTTACAGACAGCTAACAGCTGACACATGTTGAGTTAAACACCCTGCTACCAGTGGTTTATATTTTACTGTAATATTAAAACTCCTCTCTTTCCTCCACACTGACCGCTGTCCTCAGGATTTCATATGTTCATATACTATCTGTGCACATGTCCAAGCATGGGAGTGAACAGCGCAGGGTTAGGGGTTACACAAATAGCTGTGGTGTATATGAAGAAGCAGTTTGTTGGTTTTTTTGTTTGATTATTATTTAACAAAAAAAAAAAACACAACAACTTGTTGTAAAAAAAACAATATGTAGATATTTTTTTCCCGCTTTAAATCTGTGGTTTTTAATCCTCCTTGCTTGCAGACTTCCATTCTCATGTTTTCATTCTTATGTAACCGCAGCAGGTAGTTCAAAAACATCTTCTGGTCAAATGTTATCATGAGTCTTTGTTGACTTTTGTGTTTCTGTGCGTCGAACAATAGGTGCAGAAAGAGCCAGAAATTGAATGTGCCTGTGCACCAGTGTATGTAGAACATGGAAATTGGAAAAAGCCAGACTTGTTTAAGATAAAGAATGAAAATGTGTGTGTGTCTGTGTGGGAAAGGGACAGAGAGAGAGAGAGATAGAGGGAGAGAAAAAAAGAGAGGGAGAGAGGTAGAGAAAGAAAGACAGAGAGGAAGAGAGAGAGGAAGAGAGAAAGGAGAGAGAGAGGGAGAGAGAGAGAGAAAGGGAGCGAGAGAGAGAAAGAACGAGATTGAGAGAGAGAAAGAAAGAGAGAGGGAGAGAAAGAGAGCTAGAGAGAGAAACAGAGAGAGAGAGAGAGAGAGAGAGAGAGGAAGAGAGACAGAGAGAGAGAGAGAGAGAGAGAGAGACAGAGAGACAGAGAGAGAGAGAGAGTGGTACTTACCTTACAAAGGTCCAGGGTGTTTCTTTTCTTTCTGGGGTCACAGGAAGTTCAGAATATTTCTGTCAGCATGCCATGGTGGGCTCCTCAGGGGGGCAGTGTTATTTGCTGCAGAAGTAGAGAGAACAGAAAAGGGGTGGGAGGTTTTCCTGTCCATCCATCCATGCATCCATCTGTCACTGGGCAGCAGCGCTCAAGTACAGGACCGGGAACAGTGAGGAGGAAAGCTGAAGGGAAACACTGGTGTAACTGGGATTCATAAAGAGGCACGGGGGAGGCCGAGTTTGTGGCACTGCGAACACAATCGCAATGAGGTAGATTTTCCGGGCAATCAATCTGCCAATATCTCAGTTGTTGGTAACCGATTAAAAAAACACAGAGCTACTGTCCTGTTTTTTTAGAGGTACTTTGTAAAAACTATTTTGTATTATTACTTTCCTGCAAAGAAACAGAATTGTGCAAGTTGTCCATCCATGTTCTTTAAGTATAAAGTTTCTTAGCCTCATTTCTTGGAAAATTCATTACAGTTTTGTTTATTTGTAAAGCACCTTTCATACAAGCAATGTAGCACAAAGTGCTTTACATCAAAGACATTACACGCACCAAGTGCATCACATGAAAAGACATAAAATGAACATAAAAACATTCATGTAAAATGAAATGAATTTACATAGAAAGCATAAAATTAGACAGGCTGAGCAAAGCAGTTGATCATACCAGACCAAGTAAGGCTGTAGCTGAAAAACTCCTCAGTGTATTAAAATGATTAAAATGATGATGAATAAAATGAATCTTTATTTTTTGTAGGAGTAAGATTCAAGTTTCAATCACAGAAATAGGACCATCACCCTTTGTAGGGACACAGTTTTTCTACTTAAAGAAATGGTATAAGGAGAGCAAAACAAAACTGCAACCTTAGATTTAAGTGAGGAAGAGAGGAAACCTTAGCTAGAGGTCTGAGCTTCAGCTGAGATAGCTTCATCTTTCTCTGCTCCTTTCTGACACTAAAAAACAATAGCAAGGAGCGGAGTGAAAGTGACACGCCAATAAATGTAATTGTGTCCAGACACACTCCTCCACTGTTTTCCATGCCATGCTAACAGACGGTCAGATAAAGGAGACAGATGCCTCACTGTGATTTCCTGTTGGAAGGAGGCGATGATGAGACTGGGACAAGAAGCTTTGGCATCTCTGGAAGAACACATTCCTCCGCTTGGCTTGTCCTCACACAGACCGAGAATAATCTGGCTCTATGTGAGATGAGGCCCATTCAGTTCAGCGGATTTCAGCAATTAACTTTGGCGTGAAGGGAGCACGCAAGAGAGAACAGTAGAAGATGCTCAGAGCTGACAGCCAGTAACATCCACCTTCTGCTTCATCTACTAAAACAACAGAGCACCATCATCCAACTCTGCTGTGTGGTAGCCTCCCAGGAAGTGTATGACTGGGTTCAGGAAGTATTATTCACCACAGACTATCAGTAAGGATACAGGAGGCAGAGTGAGGTCGATCAATGATTTTAGTCTTAATTATAGAATACACAGAACACGTCCACTCCAGTCGGCCTTGGCTGTAGGTGGGTGACTGTGTGTGATTTAAGAAAAAGGAGAGATATTCAACACAAGTAAATAAATATGTGCTACTGCACCGTTTCCATGAAGCACTAAAATACTCCCTTAACTCTGCATCAGAATTGGTATTTGTAATTACCGTAGGTTCATCATTTATTAAGTTCTCCAAATGAACAAATAATAATTTACACATGTAGAAAAATCTAAATGTAATTTGATTTCACATTTACAACTATTAAGCTTGTGTCCATGATTCATTCTCATGTGCATAAACACTAATTAATGCATAATTCTTACACCATACATACGACTGTAGTAATGCAGTTTTAAGTTTCGGTAACTTGAGATTAGGGAAATATTGGAGTTATGGTTAAAACAAACCAAATCTAAGACAGAAAGGTCATGAAAATATTAACTGTACTGGTTTATTCGCAGGTTCCCCATCATATCATTCCTTTCAAAGCCCTATAAAGTGGATTACAAAATCTTCTACTTGATATATACAGGAAACCCAAACCACATCTTTTCATGCAATAATTTCCTGTTCGGCACAAAACGTCTTTTATAACCTCTAAGCTTCTGTTCCAAAGTCCATCAGTGTCAGTCAAACAAGAACTGTGAATTTTATCCAGCTGCATCTGTGTATTTTGTTTCATCATTTTAATGATGTCAGTGCGTTATTAATTTCATTTTGATTACTATAATACAAGTTTTTTTTTCCTGATAAATATGAATTCAGTTTGAGTTTATTTTCTTGTTCCCCTTCTCTCTTTTGTTTCATTGTGGTTCTTGTTCCAGAGTCAATCAGGATGAAAACAAAGATGTTAAAAAACGACAAAGTTGGAATAAAGATTGCTTGTTTAACCTGAAGGCTTGTGATTCAGTGGTCCCACAGGGGCATTTCCTTCAATTGAGGCAGTGGATCTACCCCACCCCCCCGCACCTCAACACAGGACATGAATATTTATCTGTGTCTCAGATGGTGAAACACAATATCCTCACAGCAAGTTCCTCAGAGGTCAGCAAGGGTCCGACAGGGAAAGCAAGACCCTGCCAGAATTTCAAAACCATGATGAGCTGAGGTTTGAATGACGGCCAAAATATTTACAGGAACATGTGACTGCCAAGTTGTAGGTGTAACTACTACTACATCAGATTTCAGTTACAGAGAGGGGAGAACATTTTTGTATAGAGGAACATTTTAAAACATTTTTTCCTTAACGCAATCCTCCCATATGTTTAAGAAGTTATTGTATGTCACCGGACAGTTTTTACATTTCTGAAATATCAGTATTATATCTGCATTTTTCTCCACAGGAGCATATAAGAGTTGGCAAATGTCTCCTGTGTCGCAATGATTGTGACAGCAGGTTACAGGACAATCGTGCCTTCCTCAATTTTAATGAACTAATTTCCTGTGAGGTCAATAATGATGTTAAAGGAGATTTGTGGTTTGTTATAACTGCTGACTTTTTTTTTTTCCTCCATAATTCGTATTATCATCATAGTGATGTAGAAACTGACCTGTCGCAAACAACCAAGACCCAGATTAGCCAAAATTTAAAAGGTACCATGTGGAGACTGACCTGGTCTGGCGATTAACTTAATCAGAACAATGTAATTACAACTGATAGAAACAACAGACAAAACTACAAAGTTACGACCCACATTGTAATAATCTGTAATTATCCTTTAAAGGATGTGTAAACGTGTTCTTACCAAATTATAACCCCTTGATGAAATCAAAACAAGGTGTGAATAAACATCTACAGGAAAGTGAAATCATGCATGCATTAGCAGTACAGTCTTATATGACACTTTTTTCAAGCCTGTCAGTTATAATCAATACAATGTTGTACACAGCCACAACACAACTCTACACTGATCTCATCTCCAAGCGTTGGTCGATAAATATTCCATTAAATTTACATTTAACTTACTTCTGCTTCAGTGCAGCAGGAGACCTTGGTGTAACTCCTGAGGACTCCATCGATAGTAGCTACATAGTGAGAGCTGGTTAGGCATTAGGGTGTTACAGGTGTTGCTGCTGCTCTGATAGCATTCAGTAGCTTGTTCCACCATCAGGGAACCACAGACCAGAACAGTCTGGACTGAGACCGTCTTGTGTGCAGGGATGGTGATGACAGCCGACATTCCTTGGTGGAACGCAGTGGCGCAGAAGGAGCATTAGGCTGAATGACTGAGTTCACGTAGATGGTGTAGACCCAGAAGTCACTCTGAAGTCGAGCATTTAGTGACTTGGATTTGATTTGGGCGACCATGTGCAGCCAATGCAGGTAGGTGACATGTGATGGGCATCTGAAAGGGTTTCACTGTTCGTGACGGGAGGCCTGCCAAAAGGGCAACTTAATTAATGCTGAAACGAGGTTATGTTTGGTTATGTGTTCCTGTTAAGAGCATCCATTCCAAGCAATCCTCATGTTTTGGAAATAAGGCTTCTCTAGCTGAGTAACAACTACCCCCCCCACAAATGAGGGACCTGGAAAAGTATTTAAAAATACTAACAATCGAAGCCAAGCGTCAACTAATTCTGAAGAAAATAATCATCCTGGCCTGAAAAAAGAAAGGAAGCAATGATGTCAAATTACAAACTTTGATAAAAAAAAATAAATTTTGGCAGGAAGTTAAATTCCATCTAAAAGAGACCTACGGTAAATAACTGGCCACCACTTCCCATTAACCGCAGATACTGTGTAATTTTTTCAGAAAATTACAACATTGAAAGTGTTCTGTCTAACACAACAACCCAGCAAATCTTACTCTGATGAAGGCAATAGGAGAGAGAGTTCAACAGCAGCACAAACTACAACTACTACAAAAATATATATGTCATAGAGGACAAAATCCACAAAATGTCTTTTTTGGGACATTATCTATAAAAATACAGTCTACAGTTTATCTGAAGCCAAAATGAAGCTTCATTAGAGTTAAAGAAATCAAGTGGATATCTTTCAAAGTTTCTGCTTTTTTAGATTGAAATTCCCTCTTTGTGTTTCTCCGGACAGATTTTACTCGTTGAGATACAGAGGAGGGTTAATCACTAAAACAGGGAATTTTGTACCGAGATGATACACACTTCATTTGTCTGTGATGGAGCCTCATATTAACTTCAGATAGACTTTGTAATATATTTGTACACAGAACCAGGACTGTAGATTTTTCCTGCATCACTTACATTGAAAACTTTTCAACATTATTAAAGTTGTTAAAACTTTTGAAAAGGAATCAAATCATGATCTTTACCTGGTAATCTAGAAATATGGCATGCAACTGAGCAAAAGTGCTGCTGTGCCTAACACCAGTTGGAAATCACTGAGTTTTGACAGAAGAATTCACAGTTCAGAGACACGACCTGCTGGTTGAAGACAGGAAGACGAAGGAGAATTGTTTTTCGAGGTGTACAGGCCGTTTACAGAGAGGTTAATAATACAGACTATTGGCCTGAAAGCCGGGCAGGTGAACTAACATTTACAAAATGATTAAAACTTTGGGTACGTGTGTGTGTGTGTGTGTGTGTGTGTGTGTGTGTGTGTGTGGCCATGGGTCAGTTAACCTCAGCTCTCCTTCCTTTCATCCTCAGGCAGGACATGGAAACTACCTCCCTTTTCCTCCTGGGCTGGTGACAGCGCTCTCTGTGGTCCCTGCCCGTATATCTTAACACCTCAGCCAACTGCCATGAAAACTGTACTTTAGGTTGAAGGTTAGGAAAACAGGGGTTCTTGCTCACTGGATCCAGTATGGTCTGTGCTGATGTGGATGTAGAGGGTCAGGTAGATGCACGCAGACAAGAGAACTTCATGTAGAAACATTTCATCAGGTGCAAAAACTGCTCTGGAGGCAGAAATAATCTCAGCGAGCCTAATAATTTTCTTGTTTAAGGACCAGTGAGTAGGATTTAGAGGGATCTATTGATCTACACTGTTGCCCATAAAGTTGGAATAATTATGTTTTCAGACACAATCCTCTGTTTATTCCTATTTAAATGCATCAGTAATCACTTTGGACGAGATTGACTGCTAAAGTTTTGAGAAGATATACACTTTATCTGTCAAGAATAAATCACATTGTCACAATCATTTCATGGAAAGGGGTAAAAAATATTTAATTCCAGCTATATGAGCAACAGTGTATTTTCATTAGGATATAATCACCTGAAACTAAGAACCGTTTTCGTTGCTTTAGAATGAGCCCTTCATATCTACAGTTTTTTCCAAATGCTTTATCTTTCGGGCATTTCTTTCCCAACCCTCTGACACCCATAGGAGTCTCCTGAAATAGCGGCCCCTGCAGCGGAAGGTGTACGTCCCTGACCTCGGTTGTCACGGTTACAATAATAAACACGCGGCCTGTACCTACAGCGGTGCAGCTAACCTGGTCGACATGGTTACTATATGATAACGGTCATGGCTCGGGTTTAAGGTTTAAGAAAAGATCGTGATTCGGGTTAAAACCAAGTACTTCTAGTAAAAAAAAAAACATTTGTGATGTCATTCGTACCACTGCATACCACACCCTGACATCTCTATCAGTCACTGGAGCAACAAAGTCCCACATTTGGGCAAAGTTACCAGTTCAGTGACGCACACAAGCCCAGCTCCCAGTCATACTCTTCTTTTAACATGCGTCGCCCATTAATCAGCAATGGAGAAGTGAAATTAACTGTTTTCACAGTTGTTTATAGTCGTCTAAGTCAGTTGATTCAATGTACACAGAACACTGGTGACGCATTCATTATAACGTTTTTATAATGTCGTAGATGTGAGACACAAATGATATGATTGTTATTGTGTGTCATTTTTTGGAGAAGCGATTAGTAAATTATTACTGTCGGCTGAATAAAACATTTGACAGATTTGTTTCTTGTTTGTAAAATAACATCAGGAATAATAATAATAATAATAAAGTATTGTACGAAATTATTTAAATTATCATGATTTCAAGATGCCTGATCTAAAATAAGAACTTCTGAAACATTGTGAGTTCACTATAATGTTTTGTTTTGATTTGAGAAAATGAATCAGAAAAGTTTCATAACTCAAACTGAGTTTATTATTAAATTTGACAATCTGTGGCAGTCGGTTTGAGAGTGACAGCAGGGTTCAGTTCCCTATTCCACATATCTATGCACTGTGTCTTTAGGTTTCTAGTGTTTAATTATGCTACTTCTACTGTATGTTGCAACAGACCCATTGACCCCATTTTTTCCATTATTATTATTATTATTATCATTATTATTAGGAAATACAGTAGTTGTGTGTTTTTAGCATCTGGTGTTTTTATAGTGTTCCATGTTTTATAATGTTTAGTGTTTTACAGTGTTATATTGTATTATGTATATTCTTACAATTGTTTTTCTTTATCTGCTCCCCACTTGGGATAATAAAATGTCTGAGTCTGAATCTGAGTAATTTGTCCTTCCACCTTTGTCTTAAACTCAGGGTATAATCCAGCTCTAAAAAGTGATGTAAAGAATGTTTTGTAATATTTTTAAAACTCACAGTGACAGCTGCACATAGATACGGGATGTTGAGAAAAGAAGTTGAAATCATTTAAGGTACTTTACTACTGATTACCATGATAATCACTACTAACGTATGGCCTTACATTTGCTGATTTACTCATTTGTACAGACGTCGCAACTGATTATTAAGCAGGTGAAGGGCCGACTGAGACTGAAAATGTTACTTCATTCTATATTCTGCCGTCGGCCTGCCACGTATTTTTATCGCATGAAGAAGAAGGAGACCTTAACATTGGGCCATGAGTTGGGGAAACTGTATATAGTGGCAGGAAGCCATCAAGGCCCACATAGGCCAGTCAAGGCGTAGCTGCTCCTACAGAACTATGAAGCAATGTCACAAATATCTAATTAAAAACAAAACTTTATCTAAGTTTCTGGATCCATCACATGGAGTCACTGTGAAAACAATGGTGAGTGGAAAAAAGCAGTTAAATTTAGAAGAAACAAAACAGTCTTCAAGGCGCGGTTGGGTAAAATCCCTGTCGGCATTAGAGATAGACATCAGAGAACTAATACACTGACAGGCAGTGACTTAATTTTTGGCAGCAAGCTGCTGAGTGTGTCACTGCACTGGATTGAATCCACGCCACCCACTGGTAGGCATCCATGCAGAGGTGGGGATCTGAGATTAAGCACTAACAACTCGAAATGATTACTTTGTTTCTACAGCATGAACAAAGGATTCCTTTCCTTGTGTGGCTACACCACGGGCCACATCCCCTCTGCTCAATTCCACACCACCACACCCTTTCATTATGGGAAATAAGGAGCCACTGAAAAAGCATGGAGCCGAACACCTCTGTGAGTCGCTGTCGTAAAAACGTCTGTAATCACAACGACAAGTCAGTTTCAAAGGTGTGAAAATACACATACAAATGAAATTGTGACGTCAAAACCACTCCACTGATTTCACTGCAGCATATGGTTCATGTCCTGTTTCATCCACTGAGTCACTGTGTGTCACTTTGGGAGGGAATCGATCGGATGTAATCACATTCCTTCAGGTTTACTCAACATAAACTCCACCTGGAAAATCATCAGCTCAAGGACTAAATGATTTATGTAATGCAGTTTTTGTCACTTTTTGTCTCTGCACGGTGCGGCTGGTAGGTAGGAAGTCTGTCCGGCTCTCTTGTTCTTCACTTCCTCTCCGCCATTCAGTCATTATGCCCCCCCCGATGAGGAAAAGTGGAAGGGCAGCTCTCTTCCTCCTCTGCTAATTTGAGAGAAAACGATGAACAGTGTGTGAATGATGATTGATTTAGATCGACTATAAGTCACACAATTGTGTCCGTACGTCTGTATTTGTTATTGTGCCTTAGGGTTCGTTTGTCAACCTTCAAAATCCATGAGTCAGTGACTCTCCTGGAAGAAGTGCCCGCTCTTGGATCATATTTCAATCACGTACATTTTTTTATTTTTTTTCTACTGAAGCTGGGGTAACTTGGAATTGCTCATGGTAATCAAGACTTACCGGTGGTTATGTAAAAGGTAAGGAGGGAGAGGCGTGTTCTTCTTAACCTCTGAAATGTTACTGTAGATGTGAACTGGTGAATTCATAAAGTTTCAAAAATAAAGAATATATAAATCATGTTTCAAGGACATGTCAAGAAAAAAATATAATATCAGTAAAGATTATACATGTGCATCTGTTTTGTGAGAGTTAGATTTTTGGCAACGTTTTCTCTCTCTCTCTCTCATGAGGCATTAACTTTTACTTTATCATGTAGATGACAGGAGCAGATTCATCATGGGAGAGAGTTCTGGGATTATGTTCATCCTCCTCTTATTAAAAGTGCATGCACCCGCATGTGTCCGTGTATGTATGTGTGTGTGTGTGTGTGTGTGTGTGTGTGTGTGTGTGTGTGTGTGTGTGTGTGTGTGTTTTGGTGAATTAGTGAGGTTGGCCAAGACGGAACTTCCTTCCTGTCCTGAAAAAACATACACACACACACACACACAGTTGGGGGGGGTTATAAATGGGCACTAAGTGCAGCTTGCAGTCACTGCATTAGCCTCAGATCGTCCAACACAGAAGTTTATACCACAGTCAGTTTTTCTAACATCGTTATCATGACTCCTACGACACGAGCTCTGCTTATTTGTGCGGTTTTCCTGTGCGGGCTGGAGGAAGCGGACCTCTCTCGGAGCGGCCATTGCGCCGGGACGCGGTGTTTGGTGCTTTTTCGAGAGCCCATGGACTTTCCAGGTGCGCAGAAATGCTGCAAAAACGAGGGAGGAGAGTTATCATCGGTCGATCTGGGACAACCACAGGAGACATTAAGGAGTCTCCTCGGAGAACTCAGCGGTAGTTTCTGGGTGGAACCAATGAAAGGCACAGGCGTGAAGACCGGAGAAGCTGCGTCAGGTCCCAGAAACTGTTCCTCCGTGCTGACGGGGGGGGCCCTCATGATGTCGTTTAGCCTGTGCGATGAGAAACTGGACGGATTCCTCTGCCGGTTTTCATTCGAGGAACCTTGCGGGTCGTTGCTGGCAGGCGGAGACGTACAGGTGAGATACAACCTCAGTCACTGGGGTTTAAAAGTTGAAGATACGAAGACGTTTCCACAGGGAGCCACCGCCGTAGCGGAAAAGGTCGGCGCCGAAGATCCGGACTCGATGCATGTGTGTTTCGGGGGGAAGTGGTTTCATGCTCCCTGGAACTGTGAAGTGATGGGGGGCGGCTGTGAACACAAGTGCAATTCTTCAACAAATACCTGCATGTGTCCCGAAAGTCAAACTCTCCATCACAACAACTTCACCTGCATCAAAGACCCGTGCGCCGACTGCAAACACGGCTGCGAGCAGAAGGGCGACTCTTTCTTCTGCAAGTGTGAGAAAGGCTTCAGGCTGGCGAAGGACAGGAAGAGCTGTCTGGACGTGGATGAGTGCAAGGAGCAGGACCCGTGCAAAGGTGTGGGAATGGGGTGTGAGAACAAACAGGGAGGTTTTGAGTGCAAGTGCAAAGATGGATTCGTTGAGGAGGACAAAGTGTGTGTAGACGTTTCAATCTGCGACAAGTGTGAGCACATGAAATGTAATAAGCACGATGGGATTTACAGGTGTGAATGCCATGAGGGATTCAGGGTGTCACCCAAGAATGCCACCCTGTGTGAACAATACTGCACAGAGAGAGACTGTCTAGCTGACTGCGTCGTCACAAGAGATGGAGGGAAGGTGAGGGAACAGTGCCGCTGCCCTGACGGCTACATCACAGACGTCAAGAACAACACAACCTTTTGCACCGACATAAATGAATGTGAGCATTATCACATGTGTGATCACACGTGTGAAAACTTATTCGGTAGCTACAGATGTTCGTGCGATGAGGGGTACGAGCTGGTAGAGGGCCACACCTGTGTGCAGACTGAAACAGATGAGGGATCGGGATCAGGCTCTTCTACTCCACAGCCGACACCAGCCGGCTCTTCTCCAGCAGCGGTGCCCTCTTACATCAAGACCGGCAGCGTCCTGGGCATCACCGTGTTCATGTTGCTGTGTGCAGTGCTGCTGTTTTGCTCGGTCCGATACGTGGCGAAACGTTGCGGCAAATTTAAGCTCTCCTCCTTCACACACCCAGATCTAGATATTTTCTACCTGCAGCAGGTGACCACCGAGACATACAAGAGGTTCTCCTTCGACAAACAGTGTAAAAACGACCCGCAGAGACAGTAATGGCACCGCTGAAGACCTTTGAGCACCTGCTCATGTCTCATGCACTTGCTACAGAGTCATCTGATCTATGGGACTTTTCCACGGAGTTATCCATAGTGTCATTCTTAAAGCTGCGATAAATGAAGACAATTGAATGAAGACTTTAAAGAAAAACTGCTGAATGTTTTTTTTTATATTTTTTTATATGGAATTTGGGTTTATGTACCTTATGATGATCATTCCCTGGAGCTGTAGCTTCACCTTTTTAATGCCAAGATGGAAAACTTTTGGATTTTCTTTCCAATCAGGCTAATTTTTTCGAGTCATATATGACAAATAAGATGCTGTTACACAGAAAAATGTCTAATAGTAACGGTACTAAAAAGTCAGTATGGTCATTTTTTCTAATTATAGTGTAGATTCCTTACAAATGTCACAAATCCAGCAATATAAACCATATTTTTTTTGTTAATGATTGATCAGATTATTTTATAAAAGAACCAGTTTGATGTGTCATTTCACTGGAGACACGCTGCAGTTTAGCTCCTCAACCTCAATAGGAAAATGTGCCTTTGTCTTTGCTTGACATTTTAATTTCTGCACATCATAATGTTACATGCCATATTATTATTACTTTATATGTTAACTACTTTTTTATCTTTTGATGAAGTCTCAGTCTAAGCTCTTAGCACTGATAAAAAAACAGCCATAAGAAATTCTCTTTAGTTAAAGGCACATTATCTGTGTGTGTTTTTCTGGGTTACGTCACAGTGACTCGCTGTGACTGATGTTTCGCTCATAAAAATATTCCTGTCTTTCTTGAAGTTGGACATTTGAGATATGTAGTTTTGAGGCAGACCACTGATTGCTTTGGGATGCACTGGTTGCTATAGGAACGGTTTGTGAAGCATGCATGCATGCATGTGGAAACGGCAACAACTCTGGACCATTTTTACCCAATAAGTTCATCCCCATTCTGACTCTCTCTTCTTTAAAATAACCGTAATCAAAACAAACTGAGAATCATCTGAAGGCTGAGGATGCTGACCGACTCACGGCTCATAGTTAATACAGGGAATCAGTAAATAAAAATATCTACAGCTATATAGCTATAAAAAAACACTCCTACTCTTTATGGCATCATTTGTGAAAATAATTAATTTTACAGCCATAAAAAAACACATTATCTATGTATCACAGATATAAGTACAACACAGATCATTTAAATTCTGATAGTTACACTTTAGTTTGTCTATATGCATCAGGAGAGCAAAACTTTCACAGATAATGCTGAGCTGCTACACTGGCTGTACATTGCTGATGTATTTTATTAACATTAGTGTATAACAGACTGATCCAGCGAGGTCAGCTACACCTGAATGTAAACTGTGCTGCTAACGTCTTCTTATATAATGGAGCCTGTTATGAAAACACAAGTGCACCTCCTTCTGATATACCCAGCCACTGAATGTCTGTTTCACAGACTTATTATTGTTTTGTTTTTTTACTGTTGAATATTTCACTATTGAACGATGCTGTAAAAGAAAAAGAATAAATGCAGCTTAAGGTTTTATTCTGATATAATTGTTCTGCAGGTTGTTTTTGTTTGTTTGTGTGTTTGTGTGTGTGTTTGTTTGTTTGTTTGTTTGTTTGTTTGTTTGTTTTTGGAAGAGGCATATTTATCTATGAATTTATTGTTTCATTTATTTGGTTTGGTCTGGCTGGTTTCTTTTCTCCTGTCCCTGTGGCGTCTGTTAACCTTTCACTCAAACTACAGAGTTAATGTGAGACCCACGATCAGATCCTTTATATTTACATTTACCACAGCAAGCATTTAGCCGAGTTTGTTCACAGCAATCTGTAATGAGAGCAACATAACCAACATTATAGAGGCTATGGGGGACTAAGATTTGAAGGGTCAGAGCCACAGTGAGTTTATAAAATAGGAGGTGTGAGAACTGAACACACACTGGTTAATATAGAAATGAGGAAACTTCACACCCTTACCTGTTTCTTTCCCCTGCTTTACACTGTCCTTTATATCATGGCACATACATGGCTGCTGATCATATGCAACACAACAAGGGAGTGGAGTCAGTGTAAAGGAAAACATGCGTCTTTACAAAGACTCCCTTGCTGTATTTTGTTTTCATTAAGATGTTAATTTTCCTTATCCTGCCTTGAGTTGAGATAAAGTTGCGTTCGTGTTCAGAAAATGTGTAAAACGAGTGAAAACGTGCAAGAAACGTTTATTTATGTCACCGGATCTAAAGAAACTGACCACGAGACCAAGAGACTCGCTCATGGACTTACATGTTGTGCAGAGTGGAGTTGGGAGGGGCTACTGGAAAAAGGGGGCGTTGGGTGATTCCCCCTTGCGTGCGCGCGTCTTCGGTGCGTATGTGCGTAAAAGTCGTGCGTAATTGGGGATATGGTCTGTGCCCAAGGAGAAAGTTTGTGGAGAGCAGTGAGTGGCGCAGCGGGCTGATTAAGAGCGACTTCCTTCCTCCGCCGGCACAGTAGCATGGAGTTAGGGGCTTATAAATACGAGCTTAACAGTTTCTCAAACAAACAAGCCTATAGACTGCTGGAACTCGCAAGAACTTGAACGGACACAACCGAGGTGCAAACATGAATGATGTAACGGGACTGCTTGTTGTCATACTGGTTTCCATGATGGGAAGAACCGGCGGGGCCGGGGCGAATAACGGATACTGCATCGGGAACCAGTGTTTCGGGATGATCCAAGACCCCAGCGATTTCACAACAGCCCAGGATCAATGTAAAGATAAAGGAGGCCACTTAATGACAGTTCGCTCATCTGTATCACATGATATTCTGAGTATCTTGCTGGGGAACTTCACGGGGCGGTTCTGGATCGGTTTGCATCTGAAGACCGCCTGTCCAGACGCTGCTGCTGGGCTGAAAGGATTCCAGTGGGTGACCGAAGACAGCGAGAGTGACTTCTTCAACTGGGCGCCAAGCTTTGACAGCAGCTGCTCCTCTCCTCGCTGCGTCTCAGTTTCCAAAGAGAGCGACTTCAAATGGACCCAGGAACCATGTGGTGAACAGGCGGCCGGGTTTCTCTGCGAGTACGGCTTAATTCAGCCGTGCAAAAATCTAGAGGTTGCACAGGACGAGTCTGTCACCTACATGACCCCTATGGGGTTTAAGGTCGAGGATGTGCTGTCTCTGCCAATGGGCACCATCGCTACCCGGATGCCATCTGAGACTAAATACCTCTGCTTCTCCGAGAAGTGGCTGAAGGCGCCGTGGAACTGCGAGATACAAGAAGGCGGGTGCGAGCACAAATGCGCAATGGACCCAAACGAGGTCCCGTCCTGTTACTGTCCGCCGGGTCAAATCGTCAGCCCTGAAAATAAAGTCACCTGCGAAGAGGCCACAGACGACCCGTGTCTCGCCCTGCGCTGCGATCACGCCTGTTACAGGAGCGATGGCTCCTACGCGTGCGTGTGCGACCACGGATATAAGCTGGCTCAGGACGGCAGGTCGTGCGTGGACTTCAATGACTGCACGGACGAGCGGCAGTGTCCCGGGGAGAACTTCAAGTGCAAAAACACCATCGGCGGCTTTCAGTGCGTCTGCGAGGATGGATACGTGAAGTCCGGCAGCCTGTGCGTCGACGACAACGAGTGTCTCTCTGCTCCGTGCGAGCACGAATGCCACAACACTCCCGGTAGCTACAACTGCTCGTGTTTTGAGGGATATAAAGTGGATCCAAAGTCGCCGAATAAGTGTAAACGTCACTGCGGGAAGGAGGAGTGCGCTGCGGAGTGCGACCCGAACGATGCGTCCCAGTGCTACTGTCCTGACGGTTATGTAGCAGAGGAAAGAGAGGACCACACGGTGTGCATAGAAATTGACGAGTGCATCTCCAATTATTGTGATCAGCAATGTACAAACACATTCGGTAGCTATGTGTGCTCATGCTCTCCAGGATATACGTTAGTTAACCAATACAATTGCGTAAAAAACGAGGATCACACAGATGGATCGCAGGACTCCACCACCGCTCCAGACTTCCCCACAACATCATACATACCTGGACCAACACGGCAGCCCTCGGGGGTGTCAGTGGGGGCGTTTGTTGGGATAATACTGTGTACAGTCTTTTTGATTGTGCTGGTGGTTTTTCTGGCTCATCACATCCTCAGCCGCAGAGGGAAGATGGAGAGCAGCGGTGCGCTCAAAGCTCAGGAGGGTGAGGCTCACGGTTTACACCGTGTGGCCACAGACGCTTAAAGAGAAAGAGAGCGGCCTCAGAGGGACAGTTAAAGACTCGATCAAGACTCGACAACAGAGCTACAGAGACAGTCTCTACAGAGACACGGTATGAAGGATGCAGATTTCACAGCAAAACAAAAGCTATGGAGGACAGGAGCGTGGTCATGTCACAGGAGAGGTGGTCACTATAAACTCAATACAACAGAAATATTATGCCAACAACTAAGGTTTTCACCGCCTGGGAAAACTGGTTTTAATCTACAATTCAACTCACGTACAACAGTTTCAATGTAATGAGAATGACAAAGAACTTTGTTTTTTTAAACGTCTGTGCTGAAACAGTATTAAATTATAAAAATATGAATGAAGGAGAAGTCTGTTCTTTTGATTCTTGCCTCAGACACAGGCGGACTACTCCACCGTGTGGAGGAAAAGGCGAACTGCAGGTCGTGCACGCACAGACAGAGCTGCAAAATTTGCTCCACATCTAATGTTTTTTAAAAGGGAAGGTGACACATGGACACAATCCGTCACAATAATGAACCACATGAAGCTTATGCATATCTCAGACACACAAGCCAAGATCACAACATGACGTACATGCTGGACAGGAACTAAATAATCAGCAATAGTACGTGAATTATAAACAAAATATGATCTTAACATACCTTTGGCTATATATTAATTCTTGTTTCCCCATATTCTATCATCTATTTTCATGAGACTATAGAAATGTCATAGTAAAACATGCATATTACATAATAACCATAATGAAAAGCAATCATTCTGCAGTAAACTGTCCCCTGTGACTGAACTATTGTTATAGATTACATTATTAGATTGTTATTAGTGATGCTTCAATATGTAACAGGGGTTTTCCTGTTGCAGCTGGTCAAATGCAAAAGCTGGTTGATGGATGCGCCTCATCCAAAGGGTCACAAGTTAAAGAGCAGAGCGGCAGAGGACACATGTACTTAATATACACAACCTACAGAAGCAAGGATACTGGAGTAAAGACCAGTCATTGTGGATCCAAAAATGACATCTAGAGGCATTTTTATGGCTCCGTAACGGAAGGCTGAAATGATCCAGGTAAGTCAACTACAGCTCAACCTCAGCTACAAGTTTCTCAGTACTACGGCAAACAGCAGAGTTGTATTTACCAACTGATTCCCTGTTAGAAAAGTCTGGAATAGTCTAATTTATTTTTTATTTTTATTTTTATTCATTATAGATTATGACATATTTGTTTAAGATATAGCTTACCTGGTGTGATGTCATCCAGCACTACGAGCAGTTTCCCTCTCACTGGGCTTTGCGTTAAGGACTCAAAGTTTTCAAAACCTTTCCCCGCTGCCTCGGGATGAAGCTGCTGCAAGTCTTGTGATATCTGATAAAGTCTAAAAGCATGGAAAACAAACGTCACTAGAACAACAGTGCCTGAAGGAGAAACCTGGCAGGAGATGTCCATTCAGCAGATCAATCAGTTTGACAAACAGTGCGTTCATGCATTTCAGAAAGTATGCAGTCAGCAGTGGTGGCAAAGTGTATAAAAAGCTGCTTTTTCACTTTTCCCCTGCATTCTGCACAAAGATGAGACAGACATGTTTTTGGAAAAATGAAATGAAAATGTCAGAAACTTTACACTCGGAGTCAAATATAATGAATTTGCAAACAGAACATCAAGAAATGCAGATGCAACTAAGAGAATAAATAAAGCTTTGTTGGCTCATTATTTTTCAGTGTCAGAGCAGTAACTTTACAAACTGTGTTTTGATGGATTTTGTTCACAATATAAATACAAAGTACAGGTTTTAATGACTGTGCAGCTGCTGTCAAACAGTTAATTTAAGCTATTTCACAGTCACTTTTGTTGGAGGACGACACTTCAGCGCTGCACTGGCCGTACTTATTGTTTGGACGGTGCATCATTTTATTTGTGCAATTACAAACTCCAAGGCATTAAAAGCTATTCACACCTGCAGACTGACAGCTGATCCTGTGATCCGGCAGTGCTGTCGTGATCAGAAACTGATGTTGCTTCAGATGATGTGGGAGGGGCTGGAGGGAAGGAAACAGGGATATGTAATGAGGTAATGAGAAGCACAGAAGATCATTTGTGAATACTTAATAGTTAGATGAAAATGGGTATTAAATGGTATAAACTCAATATATTTCATTAAAAAAATAACTTTCTCTTAACAATGATCCTGTTATTGTATTTCATCCATGGATATATTATTTTTCTCTTTTACCATTACTCTGCTTTCCTTAATGTTTTATTCTAATTTAACTTCTGTCTTCTCCTCTTTCACTTGCAGTGTGATTGACATTTCCTATCAGTTCATTATTATAAAATATTAATAACCACTACAGCTATGAGGACTTGTTTTTTTTGAAAATTACTATCTTAAGGATATATACAATATTTTAGTAAATAAGGCAGTAAAAAAAGATTGTTTCAAAGTAAAATTAAGATTATTGTTTGCCTGTTTTAACAGCAGTTTTTCAGTCTGAAACAGCTTTTAATTTGTCAGCATGTTCACCATTAGATTATGGTAATCATTATATCTGATTATTGATCAGCTGACATGCAGAAATAACAAAAAAAAAAGCTGATATGATTGGCTATCAACACTTACACAGTAAACTATTAGTAGGCTAAACTACTGAAACCTTTTTCATAGTGACATGAATTTTTTGTATACCACATTAAAATCAAATCACAAGATAAGAAAGTGGAGAAGTGTATAAGTTAACCTTAAAATGTCCAGAGGTTAACAGCTCATGCCATCCTTCTAATGTCAGAAAGTTAGCAGGTAATTATACCCTTGAAGTTCCCAAAAGTAGCAGCTAATGCTAGCCTTATGTCCAAACTTTAAAATAGCAGCTCATGCTAGCCTTGCAATGTCCACATATTAGAAGTTTAGCAGCTAATGCTAGCTTTATGTCCAAACTGTTCAGATAGCAGCTAATGCTAGCTTTGTATTCCATAAGTTAGTAGCTACTGTTACTGACATGTTTTCATTTTATCTTACCATCAAATTTATGTGGATCAAAGTGATTAGCTAATGCCACTGTCACTGTGTAATGTAGCTTAATGCTAACCATTCTCCAACACCTGGTAGGTAAAGCTAGCCTTGTAATATTCAGAGCTAAGAAGAAGCTAAAACTGCATTTGTAATTGTAATGTCCAGAAATTAGCAGCCGATGTCACTTCCACCTACATTTATATTTATATGGCTGTGTGTGTGTGTATGAGCAACTGTAAGAACACAAATCTCATGCTTTAGCACTTAATCTTTAGCACTGGAAACAGTGTGACAGGTTTGTTTGTTGTTAGCGTTGTGTCTCGTTACAGTTACATCACTATTTTTGGTTAAACAGACACAGTTCTTCTACACTGGTTTAATCTGAGCAGTTTGATCCTCCACACTCACCATGGACTCCAGAAGTTTTAAGAGGGTGGGGCAGCCGAACACTTCCCTCTTTATTGGTCTTGCTGATGTCATCGATGATATCATGGGTTATACCAAGACTGTGGGGGTGGTCGTAAGTTTAATATACTGTATTCATGAGTATCTGTCTGATTTGGAGCAATTCTACAGTTTGTTTAGAAGAATACAATTTGCGTCTTGTTTTAACTGTTGATGTTTACAAATAAAAAGTAACTTTTTGTCAGTTGATCTTTTTAAATGAGACGGACTTGGATCCCTGGATGGAGTTTGGTTCTACCCAGGCTAATTGTTCAGGACTATATAAGCAGTTGTTCCGCACCAGCTGAGGCAGAAGGATGTCAATAAAACCTAATGCAATATCCTTACACTTACACTTGACTCTGACTTGAGTCAATTATGTGTAATGGAGTACTTTTATAGTGTATATTACAGTATGACTACTTTTACTTAAGTAAATATTTCTCACTCTGCTGCCAAAAACAAACTTTTTTTCATTTGGAGGGGCACTGGGAGAAACAATGCTTCCCCTTATACTTAACCTCACTAAACTGCCGTCTTCCATTTCAAACACTTTCCTGGCACAAACATAATATACTTTTCAAACATAACAACATATTACTTACCTGGATATATGTGAATGTATAAGTAACTAAAATGCCATAGCCTACCCCTGAGAAATATAGAACCACACAAATAAATAGTAAGGAATAAGGTCACAACAATACAGTAGAGCTGTGTATAATATTTTAATAACATTTATTATTGGGTTGGCCCTTTCCTGCACTGTACCTGGCTTTGTTCAAAGGTACGGCCCTTTTGGTACGACCACAGGAGTTACGTTCCCATTACATCCTGAGCTTTGCTTACTGGGAAATCTCACAAGCAGTAATAGACTTTCAACTAATTCCCAAATCAACTTTATGGAAATTGCTTCACGTGTGGCCAGGAATTGCACAATAATGACACGGAAATCTGATAGATGGTCTTCGGATATGAACAGCTGTATCCTTCCTAAAGATTACATATAATCCCAGAAAAGGATATGACACCTTTCTGAAGATTTACCGGCCTTATCTAGAATATACAGGAACGTCACTGATGCCACTGTAAGGATTCATATCTTCATATATATACAACATTGTATGATGATATTGTGGTACAATTAGGCTATTATATTATAGTATAGTAGTATACTGCCTCTACCACTACTAGTAGTACTACTGCTAAAACTAATACTACTAGTTGTGGTAGTAGCAGCAGCAATAGAAGCTGTTGCTGTTACTACAGCTGCCACTACCACACAGTAAGGTAGTACTATTACTAGTAGCAGCAGCAGTACTAGCAGTACTACAAGTGTACTTAGCAGTGTTGGGAAGTTGGAAGTGGGTGGGTCACCAGAGATTAAAAACAGCCCATAATAAGAAGACAGAAGCATGAAGTTGAGGAAAAAACGAGGACAAGTTGTCTTCGAAAGAGGAAGTAGATATTTGCTCATATGGGGAATTGTGACATTTCCTGTGTAGTCAGAGCGACAGAAAATACATGGCAGGTATGTTTCGCGATCAATGAGCAGATATTAATCAGTCGCAGTTTTCCAGATAAGTGCGCGAGTGCGTTCGTCTGCGAGGAGGAGGTGTTTTACCTTCCTCTTCCTACAGGAGAGACACTGAAGGTTTTTCCCAGTTTGCACAAGAACAACACGGGTAAGATTTCTCCCTTTATTACACATTTGACAAACTAATTGTAAGGAAGCTGTGGCCAAGAACATGTATGACTGACTCCCTGTATAAACTCGTAATTCAAAAAAAGAAAAAGAAAAAAGATTTAGGATGTTGACACGTCTGTTATTTCCGATTGTACCGGACAAATGCTGGTAAAAAAAAATAAATATAAATAGTGAATGTGTCAGCCTGCTCTTTATAAGTGTTAAACCCAAAGATTACTGGAAAGATTTCAGTACAACTCTTTGATAATTTAAGATAACTTGTTTTAAACGTGTGTATGATGCGAGGCAATATGAAGAGGCTTTCATGGTGATACAGGAGAGAAGTTATTAAGTCGAAGTACCGCCCTCTATTTATTATACATACACTATACTACTGATAATACACGCAACAGGGGTAAAGTATCAACTATTATAGCTGCAATGTAGAATTTATGTTTAGTTTTTTCTAAAAAAAAAAAAAATACAATAAAAAAACTAATTATAATTAATACACTAGGGGCAGTAATCTGATGTACCAAACTCTGATTTGGAGTTACAGGGCTTTGTCTTGCAACATATCTAGTTTCCTTTTTTTTTTCTTCTTTTTTTTTTAACATGTCAGTGTTGTTATTATTAAAGGAGCCCTCCCGAGATTTAGTGGGATATTGCACCTCCATGAAATTGCAGGGGGAAAAAAAAGAGTTCAAGATTCAGATCTTTGAGTTACACTTCAAAAACCCTGGATCCTACATTTCCCACAGTGCAACTTGCATGCATCCCTCAAGGGAAATTAACTAACCTAGCAAACATGCCAACTATTTGCGAGGAGCTTTATTATTGAAGCTGATATCAGGGGTGAATGGTTGTGTACTGAGCGGTGTGACTGCACCAGTGAACTGTGAACCTGCTAAAGCAAACAGTCTGACAGTTTCACCTTCTTCTGTCCTCACTAATATTTGCTCTGCTGAGCCAAAGCAACAACATCCCATCTGTTAATCTCTGCTCATTTTTGACTTTCTCTGTGGACGTCTTGATAGGTCGAGGACAGCATGAGGACGCCGGCTCTTCAGTTGGTTTTCATTGGTTTATACCTACAGGTAAGATCAAAACTGATCAGTTATTATTTGTTTTTCACAAACTGAACAATAGTCTGAGATGGACAAGAATGAAAGAAATTGTTCAATATTGTGGGAAATGTGCTCATTCAAATTCAAAATACACACATCCTCCTGCTTTGTGCAAAGCTAAGCTAACTGGCTGCTGGCTCCAGCACCATATTTGCTGTACAGGCATCAGAGTGGCATCTATCATCTCATCTAACTCTCAGCAAAATGTGAACAAGCGCATATCCCAAAATGAAGTGTAGAGTTCAGTTTACAGAGCTAATGTAATCTTCCGACCTGCAGGTAACCACATGCTACCCATCATGCACTTTATATGGCCTTGTAGCTTCTTGCACCTCACAGCGCCACTACTGGGTTCCTGCTTTGCCTCCCAACATCACCCACCTGTACCTGGACATGAACTACATCAGTGAGATCAACAGCACCTCGCTCAGAGACTACGTCCAGCTGCAGCAGTTAGATCTAGGAATGCAGAAAGTGCAGCTCGTCATAAGGAACAACGCTTTCCTCAGACAAAGAAAACTGACACGGTTGGTTCTAGGCCATAATATTGGTCTTCAGCTGGAGCCGAGGGCATTTGCAGGACTGTTTAATTTACAACACCTCTTTCTGGATTATTGCAATTTGAAAGACTCCATACTGGTGGAGAGCTATCTGCAGCCCCTTTTGTCCTTACAAATGCTCGACCTCTTTGGTAACAAAATAGAGAGACTCCAACCTGGACTGTTCTTCTCAAAGCTCACAAAGTTCACAAATTTAAACCTCAAATTGAATCGCATTAAAAGGTTATGTGAAGACGATCTTGTTGGTTTCAGGGGGAAACATTTCACACACCTGAACTTGCACTCCAACCACTTATATAAAATGTATGATGAAGAATACGACAGGGATAGTTGTGGGAACCCTTTCCAAGGGATGGCCTTTGGTACCCTCGACTTGTCCCTCAATAGGTTCAACGTGAACACATCGAGACAATTTTTCAAAGCAATAAAAGGGACTCCGATTTCTCATCTTATATTGTATGGACACATAGGCCAAGCCTTTTCATATAAGAACTTACCTGATCCAGATGAAAACACATACGAAGGCCTCGTGAACAGTGCAGTAGAAACTTTAGACCTCTCTAAAAACTCTATATTCGCTTTGAAGAAGGCTGTTTTTAGCCCCCTAAAGGTTGCAGTAATTATTGACATTTCCAAAAACAAAATCAATCAGATTCACACAAATGCCTTCAGTGGTCTTCAGGGAAATTTAAGGATGCTCAACCTGTCATCCAACCTGCTAGGAGAGATTCATTCTCAGACATTCACCAGCCTGACAGAGCTTAGGGTGTTGGATTTGTCTCACAATCACATTGGTGTGTTGGGGGACAAATCCTTCAGTGGTCTTCCCAAATTACGAGCCTTATATCTGACAGGAAACTCACTGCGAGACCTGGGTTTTCCTGCATCATTACCAAACTTAGAATATCTCTATTTGGCTGACAATAAGATGAAATCACTAAGACATATCAATGACTTGGCTATGAACAGCATCCATGTGGATGTTACAGAAAACAGATTTACAAACTTGGAGGATTTTTATTTCATAATGACTCATTTCAAGTATCTCCAGTATTTCTTCTACAGTGGCAACTTCGTCAAGTGGTGCACCCTAAATGGGAATATTACAGTACCCATTAATAATAGTTTGGAAGTGCTAGATCTTCATGACAGTTCCCTGCAGAGGATTTGGACGGAGGGGAAATGCCTTGACCTGTTTGATCATCTTAAGAATCTTATTGCGCTCAGTATAAGCTTGAACTCACTCACGACTCTCCCAGAAGGGATTTTCAGAGGTCTCAGCTCGATCATAGAGATGGACATCTCGTCTAATTACTTGACCTCTCTGCAGCGGGACGTCTTTCCAGATAGCCTGAAAAGACTTGACCTCTCAAACAACTTCCTAGCCTCCCCGGATCCTATGACGTTTCAGTCGCTCCTCTTCCTCAACCTGGCAGGAAATTGGTTTCACTGTGATTGCAATATAGAGAGCTTCCTGAAGTGGCTGAACAAGACGGACGTGACTTTCCTCAGCCCGATTAAGGAGTACACATGTGAGTTTCCAGCTGCTCTCCACGACGTCTCTCTGCTGGAGTACGCCAAGAGCATCAAACCGTGTGAAAAGGATGTCCAAGATCTTAAGTTTGCGCTCTTCATCTTCTCTGCCCTCCTTATCATCACTGTCATCATCAGCGGGATTGTTTACGCCCGTCTCCGAGGGCAGATATTCATCATCTACAAAAAGATCGTTGGCAGAGTTCTCAAGGGCCCAAAACAGACGCCTCCTGTGGAAGAGGTGCAGTACGACGCCTTCCTCTGCTTCAGCAACAGTGACTATCAGTGGGTGGAGGCCGCTTTGCTGAATAAACTCGACAACCAGTTTTCAGAGGAGAACATCTTCCACTGTTGTTTTGAGGCCAGAGACTTCCTGCCTGGTGAGGATCACCTTTCGAACATCAGAGATGCCATCTGGGGCAGCAGGAAGACCGTGTGTATCATCTCCAAAGAGTTTCTTAAAGGTACAGCTTTTTTTTTTTTTTTTTTTTTTTTTGAAGGTTTCACTACATCTGCTTAATTTTTGACTTTTTTTTCAAGGAATACTTCAACATTTTTGGAGATAAACTAATTCCCTTTTTTGTTAGATGATTATAGATTGATTGCACTTAGCTTATCTTAGCATAAAGACTGCAGGTTTTTGAATAGATTAAACAACCGATGACATGTTTCTTAGTGAGCAGTCTCCAGTTTTTATGCTAATCTAAGTTAACCTGCTGCTGCTGGCTGTGGCTTTGTCTTTAACAAACAGATGTGACAGTGGTGTCAGGCCTTTCATTAGGGTCCCACTCCCTTATCGTTCTTTTTTCTATTACGAAATTATTTACCAATTAAAAAATCATGGCACACACAAAAACTAACATGGGTGTGCCTCTTTCCAGATGGCTGGTGCTTGGAGGCGTTCACCTTGGCCCAGGGCCGGATGCTGGAGGAGCTGAAGAACGTCTTGATAATGCTGGTGGTAGGGAAGGTGTGTATTAGGCTGCTGAGACACTTTGCACTTAATTTATGGGATTTGCTGAAAGTCACTCTAAACATGCATTAACTGATTTTTCTTTTTTTGCCACTTGTACACATGACTGACATATTGTCCCCCCTATACATCGATTAGGTAAACGTGTTAGCAAACTGTCGCCTATTTACACACCCAGCAGATAATTAGCATTCGTTTGGAGAGGTGTTTCTGACCACATGACAAATCTAAATCCAACACTCATTCTGCTTTTAGTTCCAAGTTCAGAGACTAGAGCTCCTGAGGGACAGGCATTACTCTTTTATAAATAAATGGAGATTTTTGCCCGCTGCCAAAAATAACACTGATAAGAGCAGCGAGAGTGAAACAACACAGTAAAGCTTTGGACCAGAAAAACCAAAACAACGAGCTGAGACTCTTATTAGAACTGAGGTGAACTCCACAGTCACATGATAATTACCCCAGGGGTTGTCACTAGTTACGTGTTAGTTATGTGATACATTATTAATATAAAATCATTGTTTCCAGCTACTTTTAAGTAACTAAACACAATTTTTTGTTAAGTCTGAGAAGTACATGTGGATATAGGCACTAATCTTTCCATCTGCTATTGCCTGGTCTTTTATGCTGGGGAAGTTACTCCCTGTAGAGAACAAGTAGCACCAAACATCAGCTGGCAATGGGCAGTTCAGTGCCTACTTTTCACCAGTAGATGGCAGGCTTCATACAGACTTAGATTAACATTGCTTCACAAAACTGGTGCCATGCAATTTTTAGTGAATGAGAATAGAAAAAGATATTGGTTCTTCACCTTCCCTGCTAACTTTAATATCCTTTCTGATCAAATACAACCAAAGCTGGCTCCCTACCAGCTGATGAAGTACAACGCAATCAGGGCTTTCGCTCAGAAGAGAGAATACCTCACCTGGCCAGAGGACCCTCAGGACCTGGAGTGGTTTTATGAGCGACTGACCTCACAGATCCTCAAAGACACCAAGGTGAAAAAGATTGAAGAGGACAAACCTCAGCCTGCGGAGCCAAACAATCAACCTGAACATGAGGACAACATAAAGCTGGAGAACCTCAGAGAAATCGCCATGTGAACCACGATGCTGAAGTGGGAAGGTAGCAGGAGGAAGAAGCTCCAACACTCCATGACCCAATCACATGTACAGCACAAACAAACGATTGTTATTATGTTTTTTTGTTTTTTTTAATGTCAATTAAGTTTAATGAGTCTGATTAATCAAGTGTAATAACAGTTTAATTTTGGCCAGTTTGGTTTGTCAGCTGTTGACCTTCTGATCTCGATATTGTATGATGGTTGTTTGTTTGCAGAACTGTTTAATTTCTGTTCCTGTAAATTGTATTTAAAATCTCAAAATGACAAAACTCCTACCACAAAGTAATTTTTTTCAAATTGTTTGTTACAGTCAAAGACCCAGAAGTATTTATATTGACAATCATCAGCAACAGCCAGTAAGTCTTATTATATATGATTATCTCACAGATTTTCAAAATGATCATGTATTGTAAAAATTAAAACAAAATCTATAAAATAAATGTTGTTCTTCATGGAGTGGTGTCATTTGATTCCTGAGTAATTAACCTTAAACAAGAGGATAATACAGAATATATGTTAAACGCTTTGAGAAATTTATGCATATATATGTTTTACTTTCATGGTTGCATTAAAAATTTCCACAAAACCCCCGAAACATTCATGTGATTTTTGCCTTGGGTTTTGGTTCATCTAATCTAAACCTTAGTGTAAATGATTTTATTGATCATAATTGCAGCTGTAACATTTAGAAACTAGAAGGGCCCTCAGAGAGCGCGGGCCCCACCGAGGCCAGCGTAAAAAAAAACATACACCAGACTTCAGAGAAACAAAAAATCTGATTCATGATGAATGATCTGGATCTGCCCCAAAATTTAATCTGTTCTTCTCTGGTCCACCCCCCATCCCCCCACCGTGTTTAGTGTTAATCGGTTCAGTACTTTTTACAGAAAACAGAACCTCTTTGGTGAAGGTGAAACTCCTCTGGATTTTTATTTTCTACTTTCACCACTAGATGTCGTAAGCTGTCCGTGTCTTTACCGACTCTTCACGTCAGCCTTGAGTGATCGGTGAAAACCCCAGTGATAATTAGTGAGACTGTTTATAATTGCACTGGGTGTGTCACGTAATGACGCATTTTCATCTCAGCAGCAACTGCAAATGATATCATCTCCCACAGCACTTGGGTTTTGTTGGACTGTAAGATGAGAGTGAATCTGAGGTCAGTCAGTTTCCTTTCATTTGAACTGTGTGTCTGAAAACAGGAAGCTACTGGGCAGAGGAAAGCTTCCGTCCTGTTGGCCCCGGCCGCCTGCATCCTCCCAGCCTTTATGGGCCAGCTGTTCTGAACATTACAGCCTGTCTGCAGGCTCCTGCAGCTTATACACTGTGGACAGTCCATTAATCTGAACACGGTGCCGCATTAATATCTGTCCAGTCTGCTTTTCTTATGCACTTTTCTGGGATTTTTTGTTAGTGCCCCTAAAATATAGTAGCTATTGACTGAGAGAACTGAGGGCCCCAAAAAGTGTCTCAGTGTGTTATTTAACAAATGTGTATTTCTGATTTTAAAAAAATGATTTTTACTGTGCATATTTGTATGATACTGTTAATCAGACGTAGTCTCCTAACTCCAAACTGCAAGCTACATAATTCAACAGCTCAAACTCAATAATTCGCCAAATTCACTCATTGAATATTCTTTAAACAAAAGCGTTTAATCAAGTCAACCAGCCACATTTTAATGGGCTGAATATTATTGTGTTGCTGTAACGTAGTAAAAGAAAAGACGAGGGCTACAGTTAAGCCGACTGTGGATTCAGACGATCTAAAGATCATAAGAAAAGGATCTGGTTTTAGATTAGAGCCAAAGACTTCAGAGGCAAAAGCAACAGCCACAGGAATATAGCACAGTGTTTGGGAGGAATAGATTAACTAAGAATTAATATGCAAAGATGTTTTCCTCCTACTCTGTTGGTTATATAATCTTCAGCTGCAAAGACAAGAATATTTTTCAGTGGTTTTTACTGATTTATTAAAATGTTTTCAATCAGAGGTGAAGGTTGCACTGATGAGAAGTCACCCTCTGTTTTCTAATTTCCATACCAAGATACCTGCGTTTTTTTCAGTGTAATATTGAACGAAAATTTCTGGAGCAGAAAGGTGAGAAAAGAATTCATGTTTAAGATAAAAAAATAATAATCAGCTCCTCCACTGATCTGAAAAGAAAGAAGGAAAACCTGTTTCACTTCCATAAATCTGGCCCAGTCCAGCGGCTCCACCAAAATCTAATTTGAAAAGTGGAAGCAAATGTTTACCTTGTAAACAAGCTCTCCAGCTCTGCGGGCTCTTCACAGTTATTTCAGGCCTGCAGAATATACTTAGAACAGACACACATGCTTCTGAGATTCTCCCCTTGCAGGGAAATGTAATAAACCCAGCCCCATGGCCATAGTTAATATTTGACCTCTGTTTAAGCAAATATAATTACTGGGATGCTCACGCAAGCCTGAGTAGAGATCCTCCGGGGGGAAGTGGACTCGTCTTCACTGCAGTGATTGAGCGGAGGAGCAGAGTAAAGGCAGGGGGATCTGAGGCCGAGGGGAACACAAGTCTGAGCTGTACGAGCCAAAATAAGATCTTTCCTTCAACACAGAAGCATCAAACGATCCCACTGTGGGCGGTTTACTTATGTAATGTGTTTTATACGACTTGTTTGTTTGTGGAAGTTTGTTTTTTTTTTGGTTAACAGGGTGTGACGGGGTTAAGAGGGAAAAAAAAAAAGAAGCACAGTGGTACTTTTCCTCCCTTCTCTGACACCATCCACATGTTCCAACTGCTATTCTGAGCCAAGACGTATGGTGGAAACTAGCTTTTCACTTTGAAACTAACGTCTTGTGATGATGTTGATCGTGTTTCCGCAGAAGTGCCCCTCCGCAAACCACAATGTGAGAAGTGTCTGGGACGCAAGACGCAACATGAAACAGTAAATTTGAGATTTCGATAGTGAGAGGGGGGAGACTGCTGCTGAAATTCCACATCAAAAGACGATCATGATCTCTGGAGGATCTCACTCTGAATAACAGTAACAAGGAGCCAAAAAGAGATAATGAACTCAAGCTTCATGGTGTCCCAGTGTGAAAACCCCAGCTCTAACCCAGTGTGGAGCTTACCAGTAACCCACTGGGAGCAGATCGGCCTTCACATTCCTCACTGGAGGACAGACGGGGGGCAGAGAGACGACAGGAGGGGATGATGACTGCTTCTTTTCCCAACGAACCTCTGAGGAAACAGGTGTTTTCTGCACTTTGGTTGGAATAGATTTAGTAGCAGAAAGAAAAAAAAGATGGAGAAAATGAAGGTGAAGGAAAGAGGAATGGAGAAAAAAAAAAAAAGGAGGGATATCATGTCTCCCATCTAGAGAGAATTCAATCAGGGACAGTTTTGATTTGCCGTGTGCTCCTCGGTGGTGCTTGCTGCAGGAAAGCAGGAAAGAAAATAACCATTTGCAACTATTGAAGTAGCTGCTGACTAAATTACTTAAACTCCAGTTGCACCAGTGGAGCTCCACAGGTTGAGGACTGGTCATAATGGGCCACTACGAAGTGAATTAAACCTGCAGTAACTGATTTTTGTCCACATGGGGGCAGTGGAAATAAGCTATCAACCTGTTAGCATACGGTTATCTATTCACAGTCATTTAAAGTCATGTGTCTAGTCACTTTAAGATGAAAGATTAAAGTCAAATAATGACTCTTCTTTTAGCCTTGTTTCATGAGTCTGCAGAGGATCTGGCACTTTAGCTTCTCTGAAACCAGCAAAATTTGGCTTTTTAAAGCAGAGAGAGAGGAAGAGAGCCACATTAGTAAAGTTGTGCGCCCGAAAACCAAAACAATGAGCTGAAAGACACTAAAACTCAGTACAGTTGTGCAGAGCTGCAGACTCAGGGGATAATTCTCAGTAGGAGATTCTTCGCCACGAGCCAACATTAGTAATTTGATCCATTGTTTCTGCAAAAATATTAATTACAGCTGCTTTAAAACAAAACATGAAAAGGCTCAGTTCTCCTTTAATCACACAATCGCTTGGAAAACGCTCACAGACAAACCACAGCCATAAATAGGTCTTGTTTGAATGTGCAAACAGGAAGAACATTCAGCAGATTTTGTTCCAATGTTGCCCAGGAAATATTACAAAAGAGTAACTCATTGAAAATATATATTTGTTAGACAAGCAAAAACCACTGCTAATGGCAGCTGGGCTGTTTTCTTAGCGCTTTGTGCCAGAGTGTTGTCTCCCTGTAATTAAGGCTGTCTGCCTCAGCAGGCCTTAAAGCTCAGAGCACTTCTTTCACTTACATGTATTAAGCCTCACAGCACATAGGTTTTTTCTGCGGCCTGTCTCGAAAGAAAAATTTTACGATCAGCTTTTGATGCAATTCCCAAACTTCAACAGTTCCTGAGCAGAAATCCTGTTGATGTACTTTGACTGATGGGCTTGAGAAGATGAGATCTGTATCGCACCTAGTAATAAAATCTAATCCATTATTCTTGTGTAAATCAAGTCTACATGAGCCCTGAGAGCAGGCAGCCCGGCCCAGTTTAAATCCAGTCAACGACCTCAGGCCAGATGTAACAGATAGCACTGAAGGCGCCAGCAGTTACGAGACAATGAAACAGGTGTAGCACTGTTATGATTAAAGATATACCCTCCTTCTTCGAGAGGAGCCTGATCTCATTTTATGGTCTGTGTGTATGTGTGTGTGTGTGTGCGTGTGTGTATCAGGAGGAGCAGACAATGGCAGACAGCAGGACAATAGTGATAAAAAAAGACATTTTAATCATACAGTACATCTTTTATCTGAGGCGTGTGGCGACTTGAACACAAGAGCACACTGAGAATTCAACACTAGCTCCCACAAATACAAAAAAGTGTCAGGCAACAACTTTTTTTTATTTTTTTATCAGCTTGTAAAATGTGGCACATTTTAAGTTTTTATTAAGTTGATGTGATCATATCCGACGACATATATTTATAACTACACACAATATCACAATATTTACTGTACGATTTCCTGTCGGTGCAAATGGCTGCTGTACATTTAACACTTAACGTTTGCAAGATTTCATGGAGATGTCTGTGTGAACAATGAAATAGCTTCATCAATAGTGTGTTTCATGTAAAATCAAACAAATAATCTGGCATGTGAAGAACTGGTGAGTACGAAAAGAAAAATGTAAACAGAATATATTTAGTGGGTCCGTGCGGTTTTATGAAACACACTGAGGCACTTGGTCAGCAAACACATCCCAAACACTGTTTAATTGCACGGAAACATCGAGTGAGTCATTCCTTTTTTCTTTTTTTTTTTTTGGATATTTGCTTTTTGTTCTGGACTGAGTTTTATTAAAATATCAATTTATCATCAACATAAGCTTTCAGAAGAAGGATTAGTGTTTATTGCAATAGGAGGCACGCTGGTTTCACTTTTTGGCACGTTAAACTCTGAAGCTGAATTGCACTTCACTTTCAATGTCCTGTTAAAACAGTACAGCTTCTTTGGAGAGGCGGAGGACGCCCGCTCACTTTTGGAGGTCCGCTTGCACTTTTTGACACTTTGCTCCCGTGTGACGGGAATACTTTCGAGCTTCTCCTGGTTGCCAGGGATTTTACAACAAGCATCCATTTGCGTTGCTGTTTCTGTGGTCGTGGCGGATACATGGTTATCACCACAACAATGGGCTCTGTCCCTCGCCTTCTGTCTCTCATGACAGGTAGTGTGTGACGAGCCCAGTGAGGGGGAGGGGCACCGAGTGTGAGGTTGTGCCGGGGCCGAGTTGCTGATATTTTGGCTACTATCGAGACTTGATTGACTCATTTCAGGTCTATGATCTTCCTCTGAGCCAGAGACTGGACCTGGACCTGGACCTGGACCTGGACCTGGACCGGGACCTGGAGCTGGGCCCGTGTCCCGGTTTGAAGGTGAGGTTGTGGATCTCTGTTCTCTGGCTGAACCAGCCTGCAGGTTTGCAGTATGGACGCAGTACTTCCTGAGATGGCAGCTGTGTGCAGGTCCCTGCCGGGGGGCCACTCTTCCCTGGGAACAGTGGTGGAAATGGGCGGGGGGACAGTGGATGTAGTGCATACGGCACTCCATGTGTGTGTAGACTGGGTCCAGGTTTGAAGATAAGAGGGAAGTACTCTGTTTGCACGGTGTGTTTCCTGAGTGAGGAAAGAGCTGAGGGGTGGGAGGACAGGAAGTAGAGTCCTGGGGAGGCTGAGCGCAGGAGTGGGGGGTCCACTGCTGAGGCAGGTGAGGAGGAGGGGGGTCCCCGCAGGTGCAGTTAGTGTTTTGAGAGTACTGGCACCTGGACGGTGTGCTCAGTGTGGCTACGAGCCCGTTCTCAGGACCGGCTCTGCCGGGCTCGGCTTTGCTTTTATAATGGATGTGTGAATAGGGGGCTGCGTGGTGGTGGGGGGGGATTCCATTATAAAGCTGAGTACAAACCTCGTGCTCCTCTCGAGGTTTCTCTTCAGCTTTCTGACTTGATGCCAGTGGCTCTAACTCATAGTGCTCCACCTGCCCGCCCCTGCCGTCCAGCTGGTACTTCGCCTGCCCAGAGCCTTTCCCTTGAGAGGAGGGGTGTGTGGCTGTGGCCTCGGAGAACGCCTGGCACTGCAGCTTTTTGGGCAGAGGAATCTGGCCGCAGGTTCCCTGGGGTCCCAGGCAGCGGCACATGCACTGAAAGAAGAAGGTAGCGAAGGCCCAGCTGATGCACATGATCAGCATCATGAACGTGCCCAGCTGGGTGTAGGCTAACACGGTTGAGGGCATCATCATGGCCCCGGCAACAAAGGTGGTCAGTGCTGCCATAGCGATCGCAGAGCCCATGCGGCTGAGGGAGAAAATCACCTTCCCCTCGCGGTCGGGCTCTGGAGCGAGCCGGTACGCCACGCCATAGTGGACGGCGAAGTCCACGGACAGACCCACGGCCACAGAGATGGTGACGGACTCCAAGACGTTCAGCTCCCAGCCCAGAAGCACCAGGGAGCCGACGGTGACGAATATGGTCCCGGCAATCGACAGGATGGCGTACAGGCTGATGATGACGTTCCAGGTGGTCAGGAGCATGACACTGAAAGCCACAGCCACTGACAGCGCCATGGCAACCAGAGTGCCATCCGACAGGCTGTCCTGAAGGTCGTAAAACTCCAGGTTGCTGACAAACCAGCCGTGACTCAGGCCTGCGGGGGCGTAGCGCAGCTCCTCCGTGATCCAGTCGTCCACCTGAAAACAGAATCGCAATCGTTAAAAGTCGGGAGAATTAAAGCAGGAACAAAACTCACCCTGTAAGTAAAGCAAAACCAAAAACACTCTCAGCCAGCACAACTAATGGGGAGACAATTTAACATGAAATATGAAATACTTTGCGCCCTACCTCGAGGTAGAACTGGTACATCTTCTCATAGGCCAGTGTGAAGAGATAGGTACTCTGGAACTCTAAAACTATGGCTCTGATGGTGTCATTGATATCGAATCGAGGTCCAGGGGTCTTGCTGTCCAGATGGTAGTTAGTGCTCCGATCCAGCTCCATGATAGCTCTCTTGATGCACAGCTCAAACACATCAGGCCTGTAGGGGAAGGTGGACTGACTGCAGCAGGGGTAGACGGAGCCCTCGCCGCAATCCTGGTTGTCCATCCACTGTTAAAATCAGGTAAAAAGAAGTTGATTACATCCAGTGACACTTAAATATTAAAGTTGGCTCTATTTAATGACACTTTTCAAATGCGTTTTAAAGAAATTCAGACATTAAAATAAAGTGTAAATTTGTTTTCCTGTTCAGTCACGTTTTATACTGGATAGAATCAGTAAGAAGTCCTTCAGTATCCACTAAAACACACACCATCACTTTAATACTCATGGACTCTGACCTGTTTGAACGTCTCGATGAAGCAGCTGGTGAAGTCCTGCTCCTCCGACTGAAAGACAAAACTCTGGTTCCTCAGCTTCTGGCAGAAGCTGAGGATCCACAGCTGAGACGCTGGACTGGAAATGTTGAAGCTTGTATCCAGCATCAGCTTTCCCTTGTTTTTGGGGTTCAGTGGGTCGCCGTTATCCAGAGGCGTCACGCCCCAGATGATCGTTATTGGCATGTGGAGGTCCTCGCCGTGGTGAACCCTCTCGAACATGAAGAGCTTCTTGTACTCTGCGTCGTAGCGCTCGAACGGGTGAGAGGATCGGAACACCTGGAACTCCGCCAGCTCCAGAGACGGGAGCTTCATCTTTGGATTGACGCACACCACGTAGGCTCCGCCCACTGTGATGGCGAGGAACCAGAAGAGCCAGAGGTAGCGCAGCTTGATGACAATGCAGGGTAGCACCTTCTCAAAGAAGATCCTGGACGCCTCAGAGACGGTAAACAGGCATTTGCTGGCCTTCTGACACAGACCCGCCCAGAACGTCCGCGTGCAGTAACCTCTCTGCTGGTGTGGAGGCTTGGAGCAGGTGAACATGTTAGGCAGGTAGCGTTCATGCAGCACCACCACCGCCGGGAGCCACGTCACCATGAGAATATAGTTGACCAGAATGGCGGTCCCAGCGTAGACGCCGAAACAGCGTATGGCGGTGATGTTGCTGACGTAGTTGGCGTAAAAAGCTGCGGCGGTGGTGAAGCTGGTGACGAACATAGACAGGGCAGCGTGTTGCAGCGTCACACTGACCGTCTCTGACAGCTCAGCGTGGGGTTTATCAAACTTAGTGTAGTTCCACACATCGCAAAGCACGAAGGCGTCATCCGCACCGATGCCGACCAGGATGATGAGCGCCGTGAGGTTCATGAAGGGGAAGAACTCAAAGTTGAAGACCATTCGGTAGAGAAAGTAAGACACAATCAGCGAGCTGATGATGGCTATTATTGTCATGAGCGTGATGAAGACCGAGCGCGTGTACACACACATGACCAGCAGGACGATCACTATGGCTATGGCGGGGTACACCGTGTCCGTGAGGAGGTAGTCCTGAAAGAGGTCGTGTTTGATGCCGAACTCGATCCCTGTGACGGTGGTGACGCCGTCTGACGAGTTCCAGTTCTCAAAATTGTCCAAGTAAATGTTCATCATGGACTCTCCTTTCTCCGTGGGGGAGAAGAGCATGCTGTACTTCAGCACAGGCGGAGGAAACTCCAGGCTCTTGGGACTGAGGAAGTCCTTGTCCACCAGGAAGTGAAGGATTTGGTAGACGGCGTTGTACTTGGTGCACTTGCGGGGAACACTGGCACACTTCAGCTGGTCTTTCCGGCGCAGGGTCATGTCCCAGCAGTCGGGCCCCAGTGTGCCGTTGTGGTAGTACTTGGCACACGAGCGCAGGATCTTGAGCGTGTGCGACACGTCGCGCTCGGTGATCTTCTGGCAGGACGACCTGTTGGTGAGGACGGCAATGTAGTTACCGAGTGTCCAGCTGGGGCAACAGGAGGCGTCATTGGTGCGCTGACAAAGACTCCAGTAGTCACGGTGGGAACGCACCTGTGGACGGAGACAAATCATCATCACACAGGAAGGATCACAAAGAGCAGAAAAAGTCTTGATGACTGAGGTTTGTCCTGTTCCACATACGCACCCTTGTGTTGTCCAGATTGCACATTGACTTGATGGCCTGAATACTCCAGAGGTTCTTCCCCTCAGCTGATGCGAACACCAGTCGAGAGTAACTGTCACCTGCAGAAAGAAAAAAAAGTTTTATTACTTAAAGTAGAAAACAAGATTCCCTGAAATAATAAAAGTTGGGAGATATGAGGCAAAGACATTTATACCATCAGTGCGGCGAAGAACCGGCGGCTGAAAACAGGTTCATACTAATGTGACTTATTTTTGGTGGATTGTGTATTTTTCAATCTCTTCTTATTTCCAATCAAAGTACACGACCTATTAAAAGATTAGCTGCTACTTGCCTGTTTTCCCTTTATGCTAGTTTCTACAATTTCTATTATACTGAGATTAATTGAAGATTAAAACTCCGATACAACGTGTAGACTGCTCTCCACCCGGGAATGGTGGTTGCTAGGAAACCTAATCCTCTGACCTGAACGTCTATCGCTCCACCTTACTTTGTGCACTGGCTCGAGATGATGTTATTTATTGTACAAATGGAAAGACTGTGCGTGCAGAAGCCAAATAAAACGACAGATTTGAGAGAATATGGACGCCTTCTCCCCACGCCGGTCGTGTACCTGGCAGCAAGTAGTCAAGTAAATTATCTTATTATCTTATCCCGCTCATGGGACACAAACACTGCAATCATATTTTGACAGATGGCTTATTTATGGTTTGTTATCTTTTTCACTTCAGTTTTCCCCATCATCTGGTTTAAGTTGTCTGTGTATGATTCAGAAGCTTACCTGGCACGTCACAGAAAAACTCTTTACTGAAGTCCCACTCCGCTTGCCGTTTGTCTCTGTCAAAGTGGTCTTCGGGCCACCTGGGCTCTTGGTGACTGCAAAAACAATAAAGTTTGGCACATTGAACAAAACTTGAATGTGTGGTTTTATTAAAATCAGCCACAAGAGTGACATTTAAAAAGCTGGATGTGTGGGGAAGAGATTGGTTACTGCTTCTTAATGAATCCTTACTGTGCTACAAATATTTAAAGTCTATTTTTGTTTTTTCTTACATTGTTGGAATATATTTTAGATAAATTCAATTATGTTAAAGATGAAAATACCCCCCTTAGAAAGTGGTAAAGGCCACAGCTACTAATCCAAACCCAGGAAGAGGCTGTTTGGTGAATTATGAAATCATGCAAACAGTGAACAGAGACGTTGCTGTGTCCGAGGCTGCAGAGTCAGCATGATACTAAATGAAGGAAGCAGATTTGATGCTCGGTGATGAAATAAGCAGCAGTAATTATTGCTCCCTCCAAAACCAGAAGAATGGTTCTCTACAGTACGGGGGATACTCCGGTCATTATTATAATAATCATAATACTGGCTGTGATTGAGCGTGGAAGGCTGATTGTGTCTCTGGAGCGTGTGCACTGTATGTGTTGTATATGATATGGCAATAGTTAAGTAGTGTAGTGTCTACATGCCAGTGTTTCAAGTGAGGATTATGCTTCAGCCTTCCTGTGTGTGTCACATCCTCAGCTACAAACAGGAAGGCAGAGCAATCAGGTGGCTGTCAGACGGAGACTGAGGGGGTTGACAGACAGAGGGGATGAGGCAGGGAGGCTTGCTGACAGCAGCAGAGGCCTCTTGTGCGCCGTGCACATATAAGTAGACAATTACATCTGCAGACAGACATGTGGAGCGAGACAGGGAGGAAGACAAAGACAGACACAGACACAGCAGGGGAGGAGATGAGAGAGAGAGAGAGAGAGAGAGAGAGAGAGAGAGAGGAAGGTCTGGGCTGCAGCTGAAAGGATCCATTTTCTAATCAGCCGAGTGGAGCTGCAATTTTTAGAAGTTCTAATCTTAGCCACGAGGATAAAATCTGATTCAGAGGGCTGTGACCTCACTGCGATGTCAACGTCATTCATCCGAGACAACCGCTATGATATCAGTGAGACAAAGCGAACAATTAAAAGCCGAACACTCAAAGACAAAAACAACAAAAAATATTCTGGCATCAATAATGGTTGTGCTTAATTAGGTTGGCTAATTAGCTCCGGCAAAAGGGGGTCACCATCTGCATACTTGATTTAGCATAGGTTTAATGCTGGATGCTCTTCCTGACGCAGCCTGGGTTCGAGGGACAACCAGAGCCATGGCTCCCCTGGTCGCTTCTGCTTAATTATACTTGCTTAAATAAAAGGAAAAATCAAATATATGCAACAGCTTTGGAGCAGAGAATAAAAAGGTGGAGAGCGCAACAGAGTCATAGAGAAGTAAACACGCAAAGACCTGCTCTTGATTAGTGAACTCACGCCCACCGACAGGAGACAGACGATGACCTTGTGGATGGACAGATCTCTGCATCGCTCCCCTTTTCTTTCAGGAGGGGATTCAGACCTTTCATCGTGTCTGTCAACAGTATCCTTCAACTCCTCCGGCCCCCTCCTCCCCTCTCACCCATCTAATACCCTCCCTCCCCCTCCACCTCCACCTCCACCTCTGTCTCCCACCCTCATCCCGCAGTCTTCAGTGGGAGATGTGAAAGTTTGAGTTGGCACGAGGAGACTATTATTAAATAACCAGATATTAAAAATCAGATGTTTGGTACAAAACTCTTCCACGAATAAAAAATAATATTGTACTCTCCTGGACTCTCTGTCTCTGTCTGTCTTTTTTAAAACGAATAAAGAATTTAAAGGAACCATAGCGTGTGGATAGTGTAAGGGATGTGTGTGAAGTTACTTTTTCGCCTGCTCGTCAGCATATTTGAAAGGGTAGTTGGCCAGTGTGGCTTTGTAGCCTGTGTTCTTCACCATGTTGTTCCATGTGACCAGTCGCTGGCCAATGGCTGTTCCCCGCGGCTCAAAACCCTTTGGGGAGGAGAGAGAAGGACACAGGTTATTAATGAATCTTCAGTATAAACGATGCAAATTCACCATTTTAGTATTCAACTTGAAAATTACATAGAGAAGAAATTCATAAATAATCTCCCTGTTAACTCGACCACACATCCTCAGTATGTCACATCATGAACCAGGCTGGTTATTTGGAAGCTTTGTGTTGACAAATGATGACATTTATCCAGAAAAGAGAGCATCATGGGTATTGTACTCACCAGCAGCGGGTCAGAGAAATCAGGGAGGTCGGGCACCAGGACGCCCACTAGGGCACACACCACAATGAGCACTGTGCACACCCCCAGCACCACCACCGGCCAATCAGCTATCAGCTCAGCATAGCTGGAACAAGACGGAGACTTAAAGTTAGTGAAAATAACGATAGAAAGGAGACATGAGAAGATCTTTCTTGATAAGCTGTAGTGTCAGCGGCAGTCTCAGGTTTTGTCTCAGTCTCCATCTCTTTGTAAAAGATGACATACGTGAGATTTTGCAACCCCCAAACCTCTGTGACAGCCTGAAAAAGTCTTAATCTTCTATTAAACAGTCTCCTGGATTAGAGTGAAGACAGCAGCATTTACTGTTCTGTAATGGAGACATGAGAAGATCTAAACTGCTGGTTAACAAAGGCCAGGTACACAGAGAGACACACAACTCTCATCGATAACGCTCATGACTCACTACTGAGGAATGATAGCTCCACAGGAGCAGTGATGGATGGATGACAGGAATAAAGGGAGGAGGAGGAGTAGGAGAGAGATTTTGCTATCCAGAATCTGTTTTTGGCAGGTCTTACCTTTTCGGGAATCGAAAGGGCCTTGCGGGGCTGAAAAACAAAAAGAGGGAGATAAATCAGGTTTATATTTTCAAGTCAAAGCAGAAGCCAATCGAAAACAGATTCCTGAGCATGAGTGGACATCTTTCCTTCATGATCTGCTGGATTTCTTTATCCAACTGTAGCAGCACACACCTTGGGTACTGGACCACTGCAAACATTAAAACTGACGTGGCTGTCAAAGCCACTTTCCACTGAACTTATCATAACAGTCTTTGCAAATTCCTTTCAGATGTGACAGACAGTCTTTCTTCTGGTTCTAATAAACATGAGCCACACACAGACAACCTATGACACACGCAAGAAATAAACATTAACAGCACGATGGATGTCGGCTTCGAACTGAAATAAAGCCCCAAATGCTTCCAGTAAGTGTTAAACAGCATTTTTTTATTCTGAAGCTAAACCTATGAGACGACATGAGCAAGAGATCTATCTGGACTTCTCGTTAGCTCCTCCTGGGAGCGATGGGGTAGCGTCCGGTATGCCGTGAGCAAGCGAACGCCCCGGGTGGAGGCAAGAAAAGAAGGGAAGAGGAGGAAGTAGGAGAATCAGATATGGCTGTGTGATCACAGCAGGGTTGCAGGAGATAAATAACACAGGCTACAAGGGTCGGGGAGGGGGGGAAACAGACGAGTGTGTGTGAGTGGAGGGTGACAAAAAAGTAGATAATATTCTTCAAGCTGTGGGAGCGGGTCGTCCAATACTCAGATAGACGGTGCTTTGATTCCCGGCTCGTCCACTCCGCATTTCAAAGTGTCCTTGGGCAAGATACCGAACCGCAAATGTGTGAATGTGTGTGTCTGGTAGAAACGTGTTATATGTGTGGGAGAAAGCACTGTATATGTGTGAATGTGGCGTCCATTGTAAAGTGCTTTGACTGGTTGATAAGACTAGATAAGTGCTACATAAGTGCAGCACATTTACCATTTGCAATCTAGACTGTTACAATATGAAACATTAACTTGAAAGGAGAAATGATCATCTGTGATATTTCAAGCAGCAAATACCATAATGGCTCTTTGTTTTGGCTGTTATCTCGTGACTAAATTAATCATGAGATGAGGTGCTAAACAGTCCTCGACCTTGATGCTCAGTGTAGGTATTTTCAGAGGCAGAGGTTTTAAAGTTGATTAGTAGAGGGGAGAGTTGAGTCTCCACTGTGACGCCATTAATAACCAGCACAGACAAAGGGCAGAGGGAGCAGATGGACCACTCCAATTTTCAGACAAACCTCATTTGTAAAGATAAATGTTCTGCTTTAATAGCCTTAAATAAAGGCTAAAAGCTTTTTTTTGAATCTCAGTAAATCAAAGTCTGTATCATCACATCATTATCATCACCCAAAATGGCACCACAGAACAGGAAGTGAGGGTCGAGGTCGCTCTCTGCCACAGCCAATTAGGTCATTAGCACTCTGGACATTTGCACTGTGATTTAAGCAATCTGTCCAGAGGGGTCTGTCCACAGAGGTTGTTGTATTTTGGCCTGTTTTTCCGTCAAAGTCTTTTGGAATGTTATAATTAGTGGAAATGGGAAGCACAAACTAACGGGAGGTATTGGAAAGGAATTTTACTCCACGGGGGCGTGTTGTAGGAAGGCAGTAAATCCCTTTTAAAGATTCACTGGACACATTAACATGACAGCCAGATGTCAAGTGGCACAGGTTTAGAGCGCAGTCTCAAAATACAAGTGCACACAAAAAACACACACACACACACACACACACGCACACACACACACACACACGCAAAGTAGGCATGAGTTTTCCAACTCTGGAGATGCATATGGGAAATATATTTAAGTGTGTTTTTTTAATTATAGATTAGAATCATGCTTTTTTTGGACTTTAGCTTTGGGAGACTTATTCATGCTCTTAAGCATTGAATTATTCATGATTTCTGAAATTACTGTGTTTTTGTGGGCGGACTTTTAAAGTGACCTTTACCCCGGTTTAAACCAACAATGCCTAATGAAAACCACATTTCCCCTGCCCTTCTTTGAACTAGTAGCCAAGGGAAAACTCTGTATTGCTAATGTAATTCTTTTCACTGTGCTCTGTCTCTTGGCTTTCCATGTATGGCCAGGAACTGCAGACCTCGGGACAGAGATATGGCCCAAAAATGGAGGAGCCGAGTTATTGGAAATAGTTGGAAAGGATTCATAAAAGTGCTTTAAGGCGTATCTATTTGTCTGCTTAAAGTCTGTTCTGAATTTTGGTCTGCGGCGCTCTAATCTGCACGCATTTAAGCCAATTGGAAAGATGCGGAGCATACCTGAGTCGGCCATTTGGCTCCAGAAATTTAAACGACAAAGATGAGGCAGTTCAAGAATCCATCAAGTCAACTGCAATAATTTATCCTGCCATCATAAAACTCAGGTGACCTTTTCGTAGCAATTTCAGGCGATGATTTCAAGATTTAACAAGCGGGAGATCAATCTCTGTTCCTGAGACTTTTATTTCGGCCTCAATCTGAAGTCTATAAAAAGGAAGCGAGGACACAACACCATCACACCTTGTGCACATTACAAAAATAAATGAAAGGGGTAAAGAAAACGGCAGGTGGTGGTGTGGCTGACGGTTAGCACCAGAGAGACCTCGTGTTGACTGATGATCACAGAGGCTCTAAATTCAGCAGGATGACAACCCACAGCGTCAGGTTTCCTCCCTGACTCTGATCACTTCTACTCATGACAGCTCTAAAGCAAACTTAAAATGCAGACACACACTCTCTATCCAACTTTCTCCCCCCCTCTCTCTATCTGTCTTCCCACTCCTCTCTCTTCCTTTCCTTGGCTCCTGCCTTCTCTCATATTACCCTCCGCTCCCGGCCCAGAGTAACCTTTCAGTGTTATTCTATTTACCAGAGGGAGAATGTTTCTGGATCACTGGGCTAATTAATAAGGTAAACACAGACCACCAGCCGCTCACTCAGCACTGTGCTGACAGAGGAGAGAAACACAGCAGCAGTTGGGGGCTGAGTGTGATTGAGAGTAAACCATGTGTACAAGTGTGTCTGTTTAAACGCCGAACAAGCTGCGCAATTTTGGGGGACGAAAGTTGACGTTCGTGAGCGAAACGTGGTGAAATCTACTAAATGGCGGTTGAACATCGCACCGTGAGAGATGTACAGCGATGACTTCCATCCAGAGCCACGGTACAGCAGTAGCATCGTCCGATGACGTCTAAAGACAAAACGGTTTATAGATCATTTTTTGGCCAGACTTGACGACTGGGTGAAAAACCCTGCTCGCATAGAGAGGTGTGAGTCCATGAATCAAACACCACACACACTTTTGCACAGTCTCCTCTTGAAGGATTTCATTGTGTCGCACTCGCTTGTACACCATTAAAGTGACATTAAATAGTCAGCGTTTCCCCTACACAGTTTCTACTTAGGCAGCCGGCCCAGGTAGATAAAATCACTCGGTCTTTCATTACAACACCTTTTTATTTTTTTCACTCTTTCTTGAACACACTCCCGTCCGAGTGCATGCGCTGCAGTAACTGAGTGTGGACTAGAGGGTTCTCTATGTGCAGCTGCCTAGGTAGCCTCTGTTTAGGGAACATCTGTAAATTGCAGCATCTATCAATAGTCTGCATGTGAGGTGTTGAGGGAACATCTGTAAATTGTATAATCGGCAAAGAGTCTGAGTCTACATGTGAGGTGTTCAGGGGAAATCTTTAAATTGTAGCATCTACCAGTAGTCTGCATGTAAGGCGTTAAGGGAACATCTGTAAATTGAAGCTACAGAAAATAACCCGGGTTTCACTCTCCACCTCTAAACTGTATGAGTCCCTACATGCACATCGGTCACACGCTCCACTTCCCATCACCGCAAGTACATTTCTCAGCCGGCTGGAAACACTGGCAGTAGCAGAAATCTAGTAGAGAAGTTCAAAACTTGAATACTTTCACACCTCCGCACATCTGGCCGATCAAAGCGTGAAATGGGTATAAATGTTGGGACTGTCAGTTTTGGAAAGTTACCAAAATTGTGAGACGCAGCTCCTCCAGTTGTGGAGTTGGAAAGGTGTCTGGGAGGGGGTGTGAGACAAGGTTCGAGAATACAACAAGCACTTTGTTCGAGCATGCTAAAGCATTTTGCTACAAAAGCCAACTTGTGTCTAAATCTTAACAGAACTAGACACTTGGCACCAACTTTTCTAAAACAGAGCTGGAACTCTAGCAAAGAAGAAAACCTTTAGGTACCACTTCCATTATTGCTTTTTGTTGTACTTATTTTCTGCTTGCATTTTTTTTTGTTTATTCACATTGTAGTGCTATGATTAACCAGGTCTTCATCACACTATCTGAAATATAACAAGGAGATGTGTGAAACTATATCCCTGAGAGATCAGTCTGTAAATGTGTGAAGGGGATGCGACACCTTGTACGTACACAGCATAGTAGTAGTCATAGCAACAGCAGGAAATGTTCGTCTAAATTCATTCTGTCATTCTATCTTCCTAAGTCAATATTTTGGTGCTTGAACAACAACAAAAAAAAACCCAAAACGTACACCTGAGTAAATGTAAATGTGACCATACTTGCCCATGAATGTGCATGTGTGTGTTATTGAACATGAGTGTATATATCTGTGCCAGGTGGGGGGGTGGCTGGGGTGGTGAGGGTTAACCTTCAACAGATGGGTGGATAAATATTTCATGACCAAGGCCTTCATGTCTGAGCAAGAGCAATTAGTGTCAACCGTCAGGCTGCTGGGTCTGCCTTGCCCTGATTAGTGCCTCGCTGGAACGCTACACACAATTAGAGGCTCGACCTAGCCGTGAAATAGGCCCAGGCTACCGGCGCTCCAATCCAGATGACATCATGAGACTAGTTAGGCAGAAAAACACCGTGCGCTGTGCCTGATAAGTAGTTGCGTGTGTGTGTATATTTACACAGAGTCTCTTATGGCTAAAGCAGAATACTGAGAGGAATATTAACAATCCCCCAAAGTGAGGCTGTGTGTACGGTAGGATGACATTAATACGACTGTAAATATTAAATAGACCCATAGGGGGTGGAGGATAAAACTACATCAGAGCTAATGGTTTGTGGAATAGAAGCAGTTTAATAAATAAACTTAATGTTTGAATGAGAAGTGTTAAAGTTTGAGTATATGTATATGTAAACGATATAATCTAAATAGGGCTGAAGCTAAAGTAGCTAATGTATCAGCGTTTAAAGTAACATGGGACAAGTGAGTTTTGTCTTTCATAAAAGCCTGTAAATGAATTAAGATGAAGCGATAGTTAGCAGAGACGTGTTACTGTAAACAGCTAGTAAAATTCAACAGTGTAAACACTTTTATAGCTGTAACTCAACAGACAAGAGAAACAGCCAACAAGAGTGTCCAAAGAAGTGCTATAAAGTGGACACTTAGTGTATCCAAAAGGCTTCCAATGTTTTCCCCAACACACTTCTCCACACCGTTCTCACCTCAAGTATGCGACAGATGGAAATATATGAGAAACAGTTTTCTCAGGAATCGATTGTTAAGACCACTATTGGGATCAGTGTTGATAATAAGTTACAGCGAACCGCGACGTTCTGAGGCACGTCAAGCTCCAGCAGTAACACGGTGTGATTCACAGGGCATCACGTTTCTAACAGGCTTCCAATAAACATTGGATCAGGCCTGTGCTGTTTAAACACAGAGTTTAAATGGAGGTCAGCTGGGGACTCTCTCTCCTCTCATTATCACATGGGGGGGAAACACAACTGGACACAACCAGACACATGTTTGTGTGGAAAAAAGTGTATTAACTGTTAAAACAGTGGAAATTCTGTTCTGTCATGTGTAAATTTGGGTAGATTTTTATATATTAGTCATGTCTGGATGTTGCATGTTACGCCTTCAGTGGTATGAATGTTGTCAAGTTTCACAGCGGAAAACAAATATCCTTTTTACACCAAAATTAGCAAGTATAAACAAGTTTTTTTTTAAACGCGGGTAAACCTGCTAAATGAAAAGGCGATTAACACCTTTTACACTACCTGTCGAGTTCGTCTTTCTGTTCCACACACAAACTGCAAGGAGCAATGTCATCACATGCAGTTATAGAGCACACACACAAAAGGCACGAGGGAGACAGAGAGAGCCGTTAGCCACGGTGCAGACTCTCGTCCTCGTGTGTGAGCTCCTGTATGTGTCGGAGCCTCAACGTGAGATGCTTCAATCGATGATTGTGTATTTTAGAAACGTACTTCGGGGCTGCGGCTCACTCTCTTTCATCCCCGGTGTGCAGTGTAGCTGCTGTGCTTCTGGTTTAACAGCGCCGTGCTGGACAGGTGACAGGTGTCTACGGTGTGTGTGTGTGTGTGTGTGTGTGTGTGTGTGTGTGTGCTCTGAAAAATCCCCAGATGTTGTGTCTACATCACTGCCGACTGGAGCCAGAGCCAATAAATACCTGCTTAATTTATTATTTTAAAATGAATCTATTAATTGTTTGAAAAAAAATATCCATGACAAAAATAGAAGAAGAAGAAGAAAAAAAAAGAGGAAACCTGCACAAATAAGAAGCTGAAACTAAGGAATGCGTGGCCTTTTCTGGTTGCACCTGCCTTTCCCCTGAATTCTTGGGAGGTGAAATACGGCCGCGCACAAATTCCTCAGGTACAGGCAGGACTTGAGCAGTATAGCCAATAGTTACAAGCTGTCAGTCAGCGTGACGTCTTTATTAGGGCTGTTCCACGTCTCATCTTTATGACTTAAAGGGGGGGAGTCACCTGGTACAGGGTCAGGATCCTGTGCTTTTAAAATCCATAGTTATAACAATTTATGTGATTAGTACAACTTTCTACATCAGTCAGTAATTGGGGGAGGAGAGTATCGGCAGGAATCTGTTCCAGATGAACGTATGAATGTGCCTGGACCGACCTTACGCTGCATGGCTGAGTATAACTGTAAGCAAGCCAACTTTACGTGGGCATGTGTGGTCAGCGAGAGCAGCAGGCTTTCCTCCAAGACCTCCAGAGGTGGAACCAATGGTTCACACCTGCCGCTCCACCAAACACCCTTTATCTTCTGGTTAGTACGGCTTGCTTGAGAAAGACACGTATAACGGACGTGCACAGCGATGGACACGGAGCAGGACTTTTGAAAAGAAAAACCAAAACGTTTCTGGCTCAGACCACAGCGCAGAGCCTCACGTCTCCAGATACAAAGCCCATTTATTTGAGACGGTGTATTCCCCCTTTTTAAAGCCAAGGCTCCGTGTTAAAACAAGATGAGTCATTAAATTAAAAGGGTTTGTGTAAACCGAGTGCTTCACCATGAATAAAAGACCAAGGTACGTGTTGAGGCAAAGACGGCATTTCTAATTCGAGAGACAATTTAGCCAGTGATCTGTCCCAAGTCTTACCCATACATTAACATGTGGGCAGCAAAACCATAATGTTTTTATAAACAGGTGAGAGACACATGGCAATGAACCCTGTGGATAAAAAAAAGGGCATGACTCCTTCCTGGCACGGCCAATACAAACTACGTCAAAGCTAAAAATCGTCACTTTAACCTCAAAGTCACAGTCATTCTTTCATTTGAAATAAATCATATTGAAGCCAAAATAATAAACACATTACTGTCAAAATACTTGTGGATTTCATTGCCATAAATTCCCTCCAATGTCTAATTCCCGGATCCTGTGCTGACATATGATCTCAGCCTGTAGCTTCACTGTGTTTCTTTGATGTCATTCAGTAGCAGACGAAGTAGAGAAAGAAAAAGGGCGATGTCAATTTTCTTTTTTTATAGAAGGTCCATTTTTCACTCTGCACCACTATTCTTACTCCATTATTACCTCATCGCACCGCACCATCAATCTATTTCCCTCTGTGCTTTTGTTGTCGTAGCTTTGTCTGACAGTGGGCCATGTGAGGACACGATAGCTGCAGGGTCACTGTTTCTTCTCTTTCCCTTTCTCGGGCACGCCCTTAATGTGCTAGCATTTTTTTTTTCCACTGATTTTTTTTTTTCCTCTTATTTTTCCCCCTTTTCTGCTTTTTGAGTTGTTTGTCTGCTGATCTAAGGACACCTGGTGTAGCTGACAGTTGCTCCGGCCTCAGTTATCTATAGTAGCTTAAACAAACATTAACCGTATCTAATAAAGGAGGAAATAAAACAAAGATGGTTATTTTGACCAAGACGATTTCAGTAAACCTGCCGATAGCTGAGGCCCTGAGGCCGGCAGCCTTAATGATGATGCCCGAGTCAAAACCTGTCCTCCCTACTCCCTCAGAGAGAGAGAGAGAGAGTGTGTGTGTGTGTGTGTGTGTGTGTGTGTGTGTGTGTGTGTGTGTGTGTGTGTGTGTGTGTGTAAGGAAGGGAGTGCACTGGGGGCGGAGGGGTTTGGAAAATTCCAAGTAGAAGTTCACAAAGTGCAGCAGAGGAAATACAAGTACAGAATAAATAGTGGCTCATAAGAAACTTGTTGTTTATCTAAAAAAATTCTTAGGTTCTGTTAGTGTCAAACAAACATTAATATGAATGTGATGGTGTAAATACACAAATATATATAAACTATATATACCTTAAAACTCACCAACAGCTTCAAGTATTGCTGCCTTATCAACCTGTCAATAAACTAAGCTAAAAAATGAAAATGGAGGAGGGAACTCGGATAGTCGCGGCTCCGAAGCATCCAGCAGTTTGATGAAATGTTCTAGGTTCTTCATCAAGTGCTGAAGACTCACGGGCGAGTCACCAAAGTAACGTAGTGGAGTCCCCAGGAACGAGTGGAGCAACGACAGGTTCATAACCTCCTCAGACCATCTGACATCAGACGGTCTACGGATTACGTCAAATTAGTTTGAGTGACTTACGTGTCAGTTCAAATTTGTTCAAACTTGACTTTTCTGAAAAAGTGACAGCTCCAATCTGCTGCATATACAACTGGTACAAACCAGTGAAATCCAAGCGCAGCGATGATGACGGGGATAACCCCGGCCTCCTTTGAAAAGTAACTCTTGCCTTGCTTATTTCCCTTGACATAAAAAGTGAATATAAGGCCTGGTGTATAGAAGTGGAAAACACTTTGGAGCCATAGTCTGAACCAACTCTGTGTCAACAGCTGTTGCAGTGATCTGGGAATGCTAAAACCCTTTGCACAGATAGAATCATTTTTCAAACACTGTATAATTTGTCAAGGTTGTGTGACTGAGGAGTCCAGGACGGACCTAAACACACCTAAAGTAGTGCTACCAAGGCCAAAGGGTCCCACAGGTGGAAATTTTCAACACGTGAACTTGGACTACGGGAAGCTGTGATGAGCATTTTTTTACTTTTTTCTGACATTTTATTGACTAAACGATTAATCAAACATATAATTAACAGATTAATTGCTAATAAAAACTGCAATGTAATCAGTAGCAAAGGAAATCCAAGGACCAATAATTAATTTTGGCTCAGGTTACTGACACTCAGCTATAGAGAAAATGTTTTTAACGTACATGGTTTGTATCCAACATTATGTATATATTTATTATTTAGTCAACCAATAGATTTAAAAAAAAAAAAAAAAAATCAAATTTCAGTTTTGTTTAAACAGTCTTAATCTTTTCTTTCATTAATGAGCACAATTGTATGTATACTATTTAGTCTGTTTCCAGCAGCATAGTTATATTGTATATTATATATTATATATTAATACAACAGCAAAATAAACTAATGGCTTTATTATATCTCTTGATGAATAAATAATAATAAATAGTAAATTAAAAAGCAGTTTTACACTGGATCTGGGGATTCCCGCTCCAGCATTTTGAGAACCAGTAATTCACTGACCGACTGCTCCTGCTGTTGCACTCACTAATTGATTTACATGTGGTAGAGCTGGTTGGGATATTTTGGTGAGTGGTGACGATGTTTTTGTTTTGATAGTTCATTTGGAAGAAGAGGAAAGGCTTGTTCGCACACGGCCACTTTTTTTATTTTTTATTTATTTATTTATTTTCAAAAAGCCGCTGCTCGTTTTATCTGTCCGCCTGCCGACGCCGCAACGACAAACAGCTCCTGTTTATGGGAAATGCACCGAGTCTCACGTCTCTTAAAGGCAGAACCGAACACTTGCAAGACTTGTAATGAAATGTTATCTAACTAAATAACTCTGGTTCTGTAATTGATTGAACCATGAAAGAAAATTAAGTCCTACAAACCCAAAGACATTTTTGCCACAGTCTGGACACATGTAGAAGTGTGATAGTAATCTTAACCAGCCAGCAGCATCAAGCCATCTTTATCCAGCTGAGGCCTGGCTAGCTGCTCAGCCAGCTTATAAGAAGTTATGACAACGCTGTGCTCACTTCAGGCTTTGATCCAGCTTTATGGGACAGCATGGGCCTTTGATCTGGGACGGCTATCTTTACGGGCTTTGCTTCGTGCCCAGGAACTACACCGTACCACTGAGTGGAGTACAGGAGAGGTCTGAATACTTTCTGAAGCCACTGTGGTCAGGATTAAAATCAGTAAACAGTGTATGTTAAAATCATAATAATCAAAATATAAATCTGAAATGGTGTTTAAATCTACAAAGGGAAAACAACCACACCATCATACTGTTTCTGAAAAATTCCTCCAAGTCACGCATGTACTGTATATCTTAGTTTTGGACTGAAAGTGTTTTTTATCCCGGGCTAACCTTGTGAGTGTGAATGTGTCCTGCTGCAGTACAGACGGGATTAGACACAGGATGTCAGTAAATCTCTCCTATCCATCACAGTCTTCATACAAGCCCCAGCCAGGAGCCACAACATACATACAAACATACATGTACAAATACATAGAGACAAACACACTCTTCAAATGCAATCTCCTCATTTCAGTTGAGTTTGACAACATGAAACATGGGATATTATTTGCTGTGTTTAGAAAGGCTAGAAACAGCAGAATAAAGGAAGCCTACAGGCTTTTACCAGACCCAGATTGCTAGTTTCTCTCCTTACAAATTAACTGTGAAGGTAAAGGGGCCTCAGGGTCACATATCATCACTGTTTTACAACCAGCAGAGGTGTCTCTCTAAGAGAGGTAACCCCCCCATCACCTCCTGCGCCCCATATACTTTTCCTGTACTCCAACATGATCGTATTTTTATCAACAGAATCAAAATAAAATGCCTGTTTTTCTTGTAATTCACTCTGTTCTGTGATCTTTCTGCAGTGATTGACAAATTGGAGCTTAGTTTTGCTGCTGCGCTCATTATTATTTTCTCTGAAGCAGAAACTCAGCTAAATGCCTAAAATATTAGTGTAAAAGTCTTTTCACCTGTCAAAGCAGATGATGAACGGTTCCCTGGGGGGGGGGGGGGCCTCTATTTGCCCTGCTTCTGTTGGTCCTGTGTAGAGGTATGCATGAAGTGAAAACCCCGCTCGACACAGCGAACTTTCACAGTCTGAGGGGATTCAAAAAAGACGTGAAAGTGCGTGTGTGTGTGTGTGTGTGTGTGTGTGTGTGTGTATGCGTTTGTGTTTGTGTGTGTGTGTGTATGCGTTTGTGTTTGTGTGTGTGTGTGTGTGTGTGTGTGTGTAAAAGACTCCACACTCACAGTGTTGCCCTTCACTAAACCTGCGGGTTTGTCTGTTGATCTGTCATAATAAGCAGCTGTAAGCAGCCCACACTCACTCTCTTTTTTCCTTCTCTGTTTGGGAGAGTAAAATATGTGGTGTACCATAAGATCATTAAGACTTACATTCATGTTTAAAAGCTACTATAATTCCTGCAGCTCCCAAAGCAGTTACTGTGACTGTTAGGCCTCGGCTGATAATAATATAATCCAACATCACGATATTTCCCGACAAGAAACTGCTGCACTTAATAATAAATAAATATTAAAAAAAACTTCATTCTAATAGATTATTGTAAAATAACATTATTTGTACAAGGACATTTTTCTCTTGTTTTAGGAAAATAAAACCAACCTCTTTCATTAAGCTGAAGATTTCAAAGCCAGGGGGGATAAAGCCTGACCCACAGTTCTCACACAGATCCACAACAGAAATGTTGTTCCATAGAGAAGCAACATAAAATGCACCAGAAGGCCTTATTTGGTCCGGACGATTGAGAGCCCAGGCGATACACCCGCTCCACAGGCCTTGCAAACAGTTGTTATTCTTGATAATGTGCAAAGCCTTGTCAAGCTGACACCCTTAAATACTGAGCACACAGATCGCTTTCAGATACACCCTTCACTGGTTGAGCCTCGCAACTGTCTCACAAAGAGCAAGAGACCGAAGGACACAAGAAGAAGAAAAAGAAAGAACGTAAGGCACGAAGAAAAATCTGGAGATTGAGATTTTGGCAGAAAGAAAGCAAAGAAATAAATCAGGCAGGTCAACAAAGTGCAGACACACGTGGCCCACCAAAAAATGTTCGGCCACATCCAACTGATAAAAAGTTGCTAAATTACACATGATGAACTGCTCGGCACTTTGCAGTTGTCATGTTTTCACACAGTTTCTCCCGTGTGTCATAGCAACCAAACCACCTGCCGCCTGCAAATACTACGAAATACTCACTCGCTCAAGATAATAAAAGCTGACCTTTTCCTGAGACGGCGTCGGAGGGAGTGAGATGCAGGAATTCTTGCTATCTGACAAGACGTGAATATAAACCAAGATTGCGGTTGCCATAAACAACTAGAGCTGCTGCGAGAGGCATCGGTGAAGAGGGCAGAAACATTTAGCCCCGGGAGAGCAGAGAGTGAGGTTAAATACTCGGCGTGACCCCGGATGGTTGAGTGGCAGTGAGCTGTTTGGTGGCTGTTGCGGGGGCATCGGTGCAGGTAGAAGCAGGTTAGCTGAAGCTCACCGGCCCCGAAGCTCCACATAATCTGTTACGGTTATTTCCTTCCTGACACAGTTCTCATCTACCGTGAGTGTGCACTTGAATCCCCAAGTACAGTCCTGAAACTGTAGCCCCGGTCTAAGTGTGCATGCTTAACTCCAGATTAACACTTCTGGATTGTATGCTTGGGGCTTTGGTTGTCTTCCAAAAGGTCTGAATCAAGACGTCTCAATGGAGCAGCCGCAGCACAGGGGGGAACAGGGTCCAGGCATTTCCACACTTCCACCCCGGGCTTAAAGGCTTTCACCTGAGGCCTTTAAACCTTGCTGGCACACACTGAAGCAACCCGGGCCAAACAGCTGACATCCCAAGGACACTCCGCTTCCTTCCAATCTTAAATAATACACATGAAATGGCTGTGAGAGATAATCTTACAGCAGAGACACAGACAAGTTCCTAATGCTTTAAACAGACCCAGTGAGAAAAAAAGAGACAGATATATGATGGACGGCTGAATCCGTTTTTTTTTTTTTTTTTTTGGTTTCTTTTTGCCGTCCTACAGAAACTGCTGAGTTGTGCCTCACCCCCTCTCCATAACCCGAAGGCTTTTGATCGTTCTCAAAATAGAAAAGTTAGGAAACAAAAGTCTGAGCTCATCTCAGTAAATGGATTAATGTTTTGTGAAGCTGAGAACAGAGGCATAAAAATCCCCCTGTTGTGAAACGCATAAAAAAGTCTCCCCGAAGAGCTAATGTTACATCTTATCAGTGTGTGTGTGTGTGTGTGTGTGTGTGTGTGTGTGTGTGGTGTGTGTGTGTGTGTGATCACAGATGTAATCCCTCAGCTAATCTGGCAGATCACAGCCCTGAGGCAGATCAAGCCGATATCTGACACCATCTTGTCTGACTCCACACCCTCAAATTATCGAGGGTATTAGGAATATATACGATGGTTTATGTCCACGTGTAAGAGTGTGAGTGTGTGTGTGTGTGTGTGTGTGTGTGTGTGTGTGTGCATGTGTGCGTGTGTGAGTTCAAGGTATATTTAACTACCAAACTCAAGCAGCCCTCAGTTCAGGGGTGGAGAACTAAAGACGAGACGAGGTCTGAAATTTTTTGTTAACGTCTGGGTTCAGGGCAGAACTACACAACAGAGGCAGGTATATTGTTTCCTACGTCTAATCTCACCATCTGACACACACACACACACACTCACACACACACACCACTGTACAGGAAAGGGGGGTCGGGGGTTGGAGATGGAGTCTTGGAGCGAACCCAGGCCCTGTAATTCAAACCTGTCATCGCTGAACAAGAGGGACCTGTTTTGGTAAATAAGAGAGCAGCTCGACGCTGGAGACACATACGTCCCACGCCACATCTGCTCTCCATTCTGATGTGGAACAAGAGACGGAGGAGGGAGGGACGGACTGAGAGAGAGAGAGAGGGAAATGAAGACAGAATGAGTGTTAATAGAGAAAAAACTGAGAAAAAGAGAAAAAAGAAAGTAGTAAAGGGCATGAAGAGGAGAAAAAAAAAAAAAGAAAAAGCAGATGCCAGTGAATGCATGTAAATGCCTGCAACACAATCCTGTTTTTGCCTCTCTCTGCCCACCCAGAGTTTGGTGTACATACCCGCTGTGGCTACACAAACCTCATCTTTCAACGCCACCCACAACGCCCGTCTTTCTAATGAAAGTTACGAGGGGAGATCCGACTTAATTTGACTGAGGAAAATTCCACGTCGAAGGAGTAAGTAAGAAGAAGAAGAAGAAGAAATGAAGTTTCATGCAAATCAGACTCCCCACAACGAGCTGCTGCCATAAAAAGGAGCTGACATGAGTAAATAATTATTTCTGCAAAGTTTTCACCTCCTGCCTCCCCCTTCTCCGTGGAGATGGTAAATACGGGATTATGCAAATGATTATGCAAGGCATTAAATGGTTGCAGTTTCAAATGCGGTGGAAGGCCTGTGGTTTTGGAGTAAAAAGGGAAACTCACTAAATATGGATCACTGGAGGAAAGAAAGAGGAGTTTGCCAACAAATGAGTTCAATGCTGACATTCTGTTTCGACTGGAGGAGGCATGGTCGCCACATGTGTACATATATATATATATATACGTGTGTGTGTGTGTGTGTGTGTGTGTGTGTGTGTGTGTGATTGCATGCAGGTTTGATTTAATTTTAAGAAAAACTTGTTCCTCTCTCATGTCATGGATAAACATTGCTTTGGTTGTTTGTCTCCCAACAGCCGAGAGGGTCTTGTACCAAATGCTGAAAAATATCAGTTCACAAATAAGCAGCAGTGTTTGCATGTGGACCGACTTTTAAACACCAGCGTCACAGTCGGATAAGGAAGTCGACTCTGGGTCAAAACCTGAGCTATAGTATGTCACTGATCTCCACGTACAGTGTGGGGGCGGTACATGTTTCCAGGAGCCTGTGAGAAATTCAACTTCATTTAAATAGGAGACTATAAACGGTTAAGAGGAACAGCTAAAGACACAACACACATTCTGAAGAAATGTATAAAAGTTTGTAACAGTATCTTTCCTCTTGAAAAGACTCAGTGGCTCATTGTGGCTTCTGTTTTCAGCCACACTCAAGTTCTTGGTTTGCTTGATTCTGGAAACATGTTTGGTGATAATCAGTTGCTTGTGTGCTGCGAGTGGAAGAGTATGGGTTAAGGCTGGGTGTCGATGTGTGTGTGGCATCGTATCAAGAGTGAGAAAGGAAAAGCAGATGTAAACGCCTGGTCAAATTCTTATTTTGCTTATACTTTGATCAAATAGTTTGTGATTTAAATCATTTTTCACTGTTTTAACTAAGTTACGTAGTTTTTTATAGCTGCTTTGTGCACAAGCACCTAATTTTTTACATTTGAGAATCAATTTTTGCTTAAAAAAATGACTTAATCATTAATCAAAACCATTGTAGATTAATTCTGTCAATAAAGTAATTGATTAATCAACAAATTGCTTCAACTCTAGATCCATTCAAGTGATTCTATTTGGGAAGTTTGACTTATTTTGTTAAAAAAAAATTCCTGCTTCCATTTTAAAAACACGTGCTTGATATGAGGCGTTCTGAACAGCAAAGACAAAAGTTTACCTGAAATAACTAAAATGACTAAGTCAAGTCTTATACCTGTATATGAGTGTTATTATTACTATTGTGTTACATCAATCACTCGCTGTCACTCCTCCAACATGGTGGTGTAACCCCAGTAACCCCATCATATTATGTGTCAGGCCCCTATTTGGAAAAATAAACCTGCTTTGCTTCAAAATATCGTCTTCTAAAAGCCGTGACCACCTCTCCTGCAGTCCGGGCCTAACATGATCCCTTAACACGGATGTGACATGTTGTCAGGTATGGGGGTCACAGGGAGGGGGCACAGGGGGCCTGGAGGGCTGTGAGAGACCCTTCGGTGCCCAAACCGGGGATATGTTAGCAGTTAGTGCACATACATCCACACATTAGTTGAACAGTGAGCTATGACAATGCTACAGGAAGGCGAGTTATAATCTATTAAAAGAAAACATCAGCATCTCAAAGACCCCTCCTTCCCCGTACCTGAGTCCAGCAGCATGTGTGTGACTCTGGAGGTGCTCCTGCCAGCGCTGGTGATGGTGGTGATGGAGACAGAGAGGGGAGGATGAGTGAGGAGGATGAGGGTGGGGGTGAGAGTATGTGCAGGCAGAGAGGCAGCAGGGGCAGGATGAAGCGGTCCCAGGGTGGGGAAGCGAGCCCGGCCCTGGGCCTGTGCCTGGATTCTGAAAGAGCGGGCAGTCCTGCTGTCCACAGGGGCAGCAGAGGGTGGAGTGGAAGTGACAGTGCTGGCAGCAGAGAGGCGGGGGCTGGAGAGGAGGAGATGAAGAGGACGGGGAAAGGGTGGAGGGAAGGTGGCGTTTGGCCAGCCGCTGGGAGTCTGTGACAGCTGGGGAGGACGAGGAAGCGGAGGACGGGGGAAGGTTCCTCAGGGAGCCGTTCTGTTTGACCACCCCGCCGTTTTGGCTCGGCCTGTTTGCTCTCTGGACAGCAAGTGATCTCTGCTGCTTCTGCTGCACTTTAGACACTCCATCCTTAACTGTAACATCCTCATCTCCGTTTGCTGTGAGGCCGTCACTACTACAGGCGGCTGCGAGAGGGTCCTGGCTGTTGCTGACTGGTGTACTGGTGTTTGAGGGGGCATTTCCATTGGCAGTGAGAGGATGGTGCCCTCCGTTACTGAGGGCCACAGGGTCGCCGCTCACATCGCTCAGGGCCATGGTCCTCTCCCAGCAGGCCTGGCAGGGACACTGTCACTCCTCTGGGAGAGAAGAAGAAAACAGAGGAAAAGAGAAACAAGGTTAGGCTCTGTTTGACTGTCAGCAACACAATTAATCCAAGGAGGTTACCAGAGCATGATGCTACAGGAAGGGTGTGACCTGTGAAGTGGGGTACATTCATCATAAATCAATGACAGCTGCTTCTTAAAAGTCCTTTCTTTTTCCAGAAGTGACTCTTCTATCGTATAATGTATTACACATGATATATAGTGTATAAAAGAATGGGCTCTGGAAGCATTGGTAGGTGGGTTTTGGTGGAGGTAGGTGGAGATGAGTTGGACAGGGCACTGAGAGATGATGAGTGGTCTATACCCGGATGAAACACTGGTTAGATGCTGTGCACATGTGTGTTGTGTTCATCTTGGTATCTACGTAAAATAAACAACAGAGATTTCATCTAAAACAACAGGGTTCTGCGTTTTTTCGTAAGTCTGCACAATCTTTTAAAAACCCAAAACAGCCCGGCCTCAGAAACTGAGCAGGAGAGCTTTTTTTCCGCTCAGAATGAGAGGCGCCAAGTGAGCGAGGAGGACAGAGACTGTCTCAGAAAAATGACTGTGTTTCAGCATAAACGTACACTCAGCAGAAATAACTGGGAAACACATTAATCCCATTACAGATGCAAAAAACATTTTTATAAAGGTCGCCTTCTTAACTTTGATTTGTCAACACATAAATCAGAGTTTAATATTTGATGTGCGATGTCCAGTTTGGCACTAAACTGACAAACACTTAATGAAAGCCAAGAGTGCAAAAAAAATAAACTTTACCAACCGAACCTCACAGATGCATCAACAAGACTCACATGTTTTCTTTGTAACTGAGTCTAGAGAAGATGAAGTTACTTTAACTTTAACTCTTACTTCTTTTCTCATCTGCATTTAATTGTAATTTTCTGGTACATATCTACTAAAGGTTAAATGAAAATCAGTGATAGGAAGATGTTTTTTGATGACTAACTGATTCACCGCTGAAATATTTGGCTGAACTAATTTTCTGTCTTCTCATTGGAGCCACAACAGTCAAATAGGGGCCATTTCAGATCAGTGTGATTTACAGAGCATGAATAAGACCCAGCATGAACTGGCAGTGTTCATATAAATTACAAAGCAGGGGACGCTCCTGCATGAGGAGGCCAAACAAACGGTTCCAGGGTGAGAAAAAACAGAAGGTTCACGTTATGCTACAGTTTCAGCCCCGATGCTCCGGGCTTAAATTACAAAATACTCACAGCAGACCGCAATGTGAAAATGAGATTCTGTGGGCTGTTTTAGCAAAGGGAGAGAGACGGAGAGAGAGAGAGAGAGAGAGAGAGAGAGAGAAGCAGCTTTGTGTTGTGATACGCTTGATGCACTTCAAAAGCAGCTGAGTTGTGTTTCACAGGTAACGCAGGGTCGAGGTGTTGGAACAGAGCCCGAACTACAGATCCACAGAGGAGAGAAGCCTGTGAGTGAGTGAGTGAGTGAGTGAGTGAGTGAGTGAGTGAGTGAGTGAGTGAGTGAGTGAGTGAGTGAGTGAGTGCCTCCATGCTCAACTCAACGCGCTTGCTGCTTCCTGTTTAGTGCAGGAGAAAGCGTCATTGTACGTCACTACACCGAGACTAAAAACTTTGGAAATTTGTCTGTGACAGTGAAATCGCTTCAAAAGTTAGTTAGTGCTCGGAATAACACCCAACACTGTTCCTGCACTTATTTCCAACCACTGATCAGCGTAAACCAAAAGTATTAAATTATGATGCTTATCTGGAACATTGGACCAAACCAAAACTTAATTTCCATCTGCCCCAAAACCAAGAATATAAATTGGCAGAGTATCTCTTTCCTGTCGCAGAGTCAGATAGAGACGCGGTGGCCACCGTCCAACCACAGAGGACGGACGACGAAGTCTTGGCTACCAACAGAGGAAAGGTCCGGACAGGTGAGGGACAGACAGAGACGCACTTCCTCTTAAAATGAGACAAATAAAATGTTATCAGAATGGGCTGCACCTAATGACTACTTTCATTAACGTGTTCTTTATTTTTCTGATTAATAAATGGATAAATAAATCACCTTTAGTCGATAAATATAAACATATATATAAAAAAAATACTGAAAATGCACATCACAAATTATGAGTGAAAGAAAACGTCTTCAAATGCCTTGTTCAGTCCGACCAACAGCACAAAACCCAAATTAGTTGATCAACTCACTCACAGATTGTTGCATCTCTATTTCCACAGTGCGGAACTTCTAAACATCGCATATTTTTTTTTTTGTTTTCCTCAGGGTGTATTGTGAATAACTCACTTTTGATGCATGAAGCCAGAGCCACGACTCAACTATCAGTGATGCCATCAGGAGATTAAACCCTGAACTGGAGGCCGATGACGTGGAAAATGTTTCAGATGCTGCAGACCTAAACTGATTACTGTAGTCCTTTGCACCCATATCCCGTGGAATATGATTCCTTTGTGCCGCCACGACGCCCACTCAAAGTCGTCGTCACTGAAGCCACATCAAAAATGATTTAGATGCCACGCCTCTTATTTGTAAATCTGTTTGAACATTAAATTCTTATATATAGATTTAATTGACTTACATTCTAATTCTAAAAGTAACATAAGCACCTTCAGTTTAACTACTTCAGCTCCTTACTTTACCCTTCCGAGAAACCTACACACACTCACAGGTTTTCATTTCACACACAACATGACCCCCGAAAAATATTTCGCCGCAAAAAAAAAAAAAAAAAAAAAAGGATGTGCTTGCACTCGGGCGCCAAGCGATACATCACAGCGGCCTGTTTTTCCCATCCGACCCCGAGCGAAAGACATGCGGCGTATGCGACCAATGCGCTCTGTGACACCTCCACATGAGTGAGCGGTGAAACATGAGCATGACAGCCCCTGTCGGGTCAGGGGTGGCTGGGAGGATGGGGTTGAGAAAAGGGGAGGAGAGGAAGAATAACTCCGGAGCCTGGAGAGCTCAGAATAGCAGAGTGCTGAGGGAAATCCAGATGAAGTCATTAGTCTGGCTCCCACAGCTGTCAAGAGCCTGTAATGACTTAAAAAGGCTGGATGGAAACAGGAGAGTTTAATGGAGATTAAGTAAGAAAAAAAGTGGTATATAGAGAATGGGGTTCGGTACTACAGTGTAGAGTTAATGTGTGTGTCTTTCTGTTGTTTGGATGTAAAGGAATTCAGCCTCAACACTGTGTGTGTGTGTGTGTGTGTGTGTGTGTGTGTGTGTGTGTGTGTGTGTGCACACCAATGCAGAGCGCTGACAGGCAGGTGAGACATCTAGGGTAGTGTCTGTGCGGACACAAGCAGGGTCTTGTGTCTCTCTTCAAAATAAAAGCTGACAGCTGGACGAAGCTGCACCGTGAACAACTGGAACTGAGGCTCAGAAATGCCTCCGCTGTTCCATCGATCTACCAAGGAAATTTGTCTTGATTAAGAAAAAGCCAGAATAACTGAATTCAAGGACATGAGCTCTGTGGCGAGAGTAGCCTGGTGGTAGAAACTAACTGTAAAAGAAAAGAAGAGGGTAATGCTTGCAACCAAGAAGTGTTAAGTAGTAGAATTAAGATTTCCTTCTTTGAATATTTTTACTTCATCCTTTCACTTGTCTCATGAATTACATCTGGATCGCTGTCCTTTCAAACAATAATAATAAAACTTTCATTTAGTTTCTGGTTGACTAAACGTACCATCTTTCTAACTGACTTTGAATGCTTTGAAAAGCGGAGCATGAAATATAGTGTCACTGAATCTTTTATCATCAATTAATCCAACAGGTGAAACTGTCTAGACTTCCAAATGTGCCAATGTGTCATTTCCAATACAAAACCTGCAGCTTCAAAGGGATGAAGCTGCACTTATTCCCCTTTAAACCCCACCACAAGTCCTTGGTCACGGGAATTATTAAGTGCAAACCCTTAAATAACCAAGAAAGTGGATCAGAGACCAACATGTATAATGATTCCCAGGGCAAGTGGTTTGGTGTAACGCAGGTGATGACGAAGCGCTTCTTCTGCCGTGAAGTGAAGTTTTTGATTACGGGGTGTGAGCGAGATGGCGAGACCTCAGGCGACAGGCAGCTACGCAACACAAGGCAAGGCATCATGCATCCCTTTAATTAAAACTAATAGGCAGCAATTACCAGGAATCAGTCAAGAGATGGTTAATAACCACATTGCTTCTAATAATAATAACATCAACAACAACAGGCAGTCGCCCCCTGCGAGGGGCGTGTACGCTTGACGTGGCTTTAGGACACAAACCCTCTGAAATGTTTCTGGTTGTCAGGAGAGATATTGGACATATTTGACCTCCTCGGGGCACTTTTTTTCACAGCTGGGCTGTTAAACATACCGATTTGATGGTGCTGGCTCAAGGCTACAGCGCTGAGTCTCAAGGTAAATTAGGTGAACACACTGAGATAACATGCCGTATCTATCATTCCATCAACCCACACGTCCAATACACTCATTGGGTTGACATCTGGATTAGAAAGTGAGAATAAGATGAATTCGTTTATGCCTTATAACTATGTTAAAATATCTTGAATGTAGATAAGATGCTGCAAATGCGCTTAAACATGTTAAAAGTCTACTTTAATTTACTATAAAACGTTAATGTAGAACATCTTCCCAGAAAAGGTAAAGCCCAGTATTTACATCAGCGTCATTCAGGCTGTAGGCAAAACAGTGAAAACATAAGATAAATAATTTAAATTCACTTGCATTTAATTTAGCTTCTTCTGAAGGGCTGACATGAATGTTGATGATAGTAAGACATCATGGTAACTGTCATGCTGAACTAAGTTATAGTAGGGTTGGTTTATTCAATGGGACAAGGGTGATAAGGACAAACGAGCACAAACAAGCTCATTAATAATCTTTTGAGGAGAAAAAAATGTGAATTAATACTTTTTTAGGATTAAGTTTTTCTATTTTTTTTTTTTTTTTTTTTTTTTTAAATCAATCTACTCATTTACAATGAAAACAATAATTCCGCTACTTTTAGTGTAGGAACATCAGCTCTGTGAAGAAAACGGTAACAGGAAAAAGAGATTCTGACATCCTAACATCTTGGACAGACTCACTAACGCTCAGCACCGGAGATGCATTGAACTCTCAAGATCTTGATGTTCTTACAGCTCCTGAACTCATGAAGCCGCACCGCGCGCCTGACGCAAAACCGACTTTCTGGTTTTCTCCAGGAGTCCAGAGAAACTACATACACACACACACACACACACACACACACACACACACACACACACACACACACACACACACACACACACACACACACAGCAGACAACTACAGTCTGAAGAAGAGCCAGTGTTCACACTATCCTACCGTGTTTTGCGTCTCCCGGTGCTTTGCGCTTGTTATCGCCGGTGGGTTCTACAGCACGCGGCGCTTCGTTCAGCACCGAGGATAAAACAAACCGAGACTCCGCCGGGTTCAGTTCCGATATCCGCGAGGCTGCTCGACCGACACAATACACCCCGACAAGGCAGCAACAAGTACTGAGGGAGAGCGGGCTGTTTCTCATGGAGTGTGTCCTGCCGGGATGACAAACAGCTATACACACACACACACACACACACACACACACACACACACACACACACACACACAAGCGCCTCTCTCTCTCTCTCTCTCTCTCTCTCTCTGTGGAGGGACGGAGGCAGGAGGCGGTGGGCTGGGACTGCACCGAGGAGCACTGATAGGACGGTCACACTGTCAGCTTTAACCCGCTCACTGCCACAACGCTGGCACGCGCCAAGGTACCTCTCCCGCGCATTATCACACCGCTTACAAAACTTTAATAAAAAATAAAAAAATGGAGGAAGATAGTGGACTAATAACTATTAAAAAGCAAGAATATACAAAGATAACTAGGCTACATGAAGGAAAACATTCACAGCTATCAGTGCACTACTAATATAAGATGTGTGGAAAAGGAAAGATATTCATATTTCCAAAACATCACATACAGATATGCAAGTTTAGAGGGGAAACAAACAGGAAATGCTGGTCAGTACAACTTTAAAACTGTATTTTACCTGAATAATTCAGGCTACTTTAACTAGTTCTTATCAAACACTAAAATATGGAGTCATAACAATAACAAACAGAGTAGGTAGGTATATTAATATAAATGAAATGACCACAGTATAGGGCTTTCAACATCCCTACTTACAGAGACAGCAAACTGCCTTTAATTATCTGAAATTCTACCACATAATTCCTTAATATGGCCGCACCCGTTCTTCACACATTGGTTTACTTAAATTATAGATTACTGTTCAGATGTGTTGGCTGCTCCTCTGGGTTTAGTTTAATAACTACTTTTAAATGCTCTCTTTCCTCTCTCCATCCCCACCCAAAGCAACAAAAGCCCTGTGGTTTCATTCAAACCTCAGAGAGGGTGGAACTGTCCGAGTCAATACATCCTCAATTTAATATTTTCATTTTAGAGTTTATACCTCACTTACCCAGGTATGAGGACTCACATTAACACGTGTGATATTTTCTTCAACAATTATGCCATTTTTAAAAGCATTTCAGGACATAGACAAAAAAATAAAATAAAGGCATCTGTTAAAAATTTTGACCAGCTCCTTTGTTTTCTTGTCGTGCTATAGTGTTTAGCTCAGAGCTTATGTCTTTAGTAAAGGGATTATAAAGGGATATAATTTATGTAACTAAGTCTACATGGCACATATAATGTCTGCAAAACCAGGAAATGTGCCTGATTTTATTTAGTTTATCACACACAAGTTCCAAGCTTGGGCTGGGAACAAAGCAGGAATCAAATTCATTGTAATCTCACACTCATCAGTGGTGCCTGATTTGCTAAAAGAAATACCTCATCTTTACAGACTGGAGACTCTTCTGGAAACACATTCTGCTCACAAACAACTGATTCTTCTCAGCAGGGGAGGAGGTTTATCACAGGGAATGCTGGGAAGGCAGAGGGCCGTACCTGGCTTTAATTTCAGCTGTCCACCAGGATTAGGACACAGTTCATATAGCAAGCTGTAATCATCTGCAGTAGTGAGGTACTAATTCACAGCTGGCCCCCGAGGCCAGTCAAAGCCCAGGCCATTTAGTTCTTTGTAGTAGTCTCTAATAATAATAACCCTGTCCTAATAAGTTGTGTTGTGTTCATTGTGTTGAATTGTGCTTCTCTTTTATCTTACAAGACATTACGGTTAGTTCCCACTTTAATTTGTGATAGCATATGTTTATACACCTTGTTTTTTTTCTAGATTTATAGCATTACAACTGTCCAAGAATCAACAAACTGCAGCCTCTTAGAAACATCTCATCGCTGTTTTCAGTTCCCAAACATACTTCATATCATTCTGCTGAGGCTCTGAGCCAGCTCCCTGTGGGTGCAGCAGTGAGGGAGCTGCCCGTGAATTATTACACAGCTCTTCAGCGGCCCACTGATGGTGGTCATGCGGCCGGGAAGCTCAGGACAGTCTGTTGAAATCACAACACAAAGGCATTTCAGCGCTAACACCAGCGTCCAGCTTCTTACCTCCACCAAGAGCAACACTGAGTTGATAGGTGGCGTTAAACAACATTACAGAGACCGGGTTTGGGTATAGCCAGCCGGGGGCCAAGGTCGGCCCGCATGGAGCTAAAGAAGGAACCACATCAAAGGCCGCACTGTACCAGGAAGGACGGAGGCCCTGGTGAAAGCCCAACGGCCTCTGGGATGATTGCACACAACTCATCAAAGTGACAGGTTTAGCGGACAACAAAAAAAAAAAAAAAAAAAGGAGGTTGGAACAGTTAAAGAAAGAGGGGAGGGAAGGACAGAGGAGGACAAGATGTTTCTAAACAATTTAAGGCTTTGGCATGGCATGTCAAAAATAATGCTTAATGTGTCTTCAAACTTGCTTTTAAATCCTTTTTCCAAGCCCAATTCCAAATTTTTGGGGTTAGAATAACTATCATTCCCTCTCATTTTGGATTTGTTAACTGAAGCAAATGTGGCACATGGAGCAAACATGCAGCCCCGAACAGCAAATTGTTGTTTTCTTTCTATGCCCAACGCAGAGAGAAGCGCATAAAACCTCAAACAGCTGCACAAAAGAACGGAATGAGAAGAAAAAAAAAAAAACTCTTTACAAAAGCCTTCATCCTGTAAGTTTAAACATGACCCAACTCGTCGTGTGATTTAAAAGCACATTAACAGTGATCTAATAGCAGAGCATTCAGATGCTGGATCGTAATGTGCTCCGACATATATGCAGGAAGGCGGCAGGTAATCCTAGAAGCCCTCTGAGCATTTCACCTTCCCCTGCATGCGATACTGTCTGGCGAGCGAGAAAGAGAAGGAGACGAGGAGACAACGAAGGAAAAAGTGAGAGCTTGAAAGTCTGTGTGGTGTTTGAGTGTGTGTGTGGACATCTGAATGAACAAAGAGAAAAAGGAAAAGGTGTGAGCGTAATTGACTGGGTGAATAAGAGACTGAGAAAAGAGGCGCTCCCGGGCAGCGCTGATCACGCTGCTCCGTGGCTTCTGTAGGTCTGTGATTCGGAAAACAGGGAAACCTTATCCCTTCAACACCTTGGAGGTGAGGACGGACATCTCCCATCCGATTAGTACCGAGCTCCCTGACGTCTGCCCAGAAAGACCCGAGGGGGCTGAGGAATGGCTGAAACCTGAATGAGAGCTAATGTTTGAGTTGCCCTGCATTAAAATTTAGGTACAGGAGGCTTTATTTATAGTTCAATTTTATTTTCTACCCCTCTGCTGTATAATGTAAATCTGATGAAAACTGTATTTATTACACATACAATGCACAAGGAAAGCTTGAATTAGCACCATATGTCTCACACATGCATATGTTTTAGTTTCTTGTAGGGGATGGTGCAATGGATTGACATTTCTTTGCAAACTACTGTACGTCTTTCTTTATAAAGCAGCCACTGTTGGCCTATCTGTAGCTTTGTGAAGATGTGTATGCGTTTGATAATGTGTGTCGACATATTGTGGATCTAAGTTTTGGCTTCAACGTTAGGAAGACCTGTGGTTGGTTTGATTTGGGGCCTGTTGTTCCAAAGTGTAGTTGAGTTTGGGCTGATGTCAAAATCACTATGTTGATTCATGTCTAAACACGTGTCTAGACCAGGTTTTAAAATGAAGGACTTTCACAGCAAAATAAATTTGAATAAAATCACTATAATCAGTGGTTTAAATCAGTGCAAACCTTTCACGTCAAGTTCAACTTTGGTGAACTTTGACTTACGAATTTGTGTTGTTGACAAATATCAAGTCGTCTTGACAATGCTAAACTCTCCTGTTGGCGTACTGTGCTGTAAAAGATGGAGGACTTTTAGACAGTTATGAGACAGGATCAGTTGTCCAAATACGTCTTTTGAATGAACTGTGTGAACTTACAGAACGATTGGCAACCAGGCATAAGAGGCTCAGAGAAGTTTTTGTCCCCTCTTCAATACTTCATTGAATGATGACGCACAAACAAACTCCTGGGTAGTGAACAGTTCAGTACAGACACAAAGTCAGGGAGCGATCGTGACTGACTACCACTGGCTTATTCCTGGCTAATTATCATGTTAGCGGTTAGCTTGCTGTAATTCGCTAACTAACCAATACCACAAAGCCTCTAGAACCATATATTTCATAAAGAGCAAAAGAGCAGTGGATGAATTTGGGAGTGCCACTTTATGGTGTGACTGGCCTGAAGTCCAGGTCTGAACAAAGTGTGTTTCTTTTCTTTTATCACTGATTTTGACAGTTTACATGTTTCTGAAAAGAGGTGACATATGTTTAAGCCTGGCAACGTACTGACTACTTTAAGTCTTACTCATTAGCCGCACAGGAAGTTAATGCAGTTTATGTTATTTGCCTGACACAACAGCTGATATAATACTGTAGGGCCAAGCAGTCTGGACCCTCAGGTTCTCCGTTCTCTCAAAGGTCAGCACTGTCAAGATGGTTTGCAATTGGTCAATGTCAGATATTTGCATCGTCAAAGGTTCCCTTAATGCATGAAGTATATTTATTTTATTTTATTCTGCTCACTCCTGGGACTCCATCAAAATGAACTGATTTTGGTTTGAACCGCTTTTATGTAAGACGGTGTGGCCATGTCCGTCTTCTGCTGCTCAGGTTTACGATACAGCTGTATTACACAGCTGTACAATAAAGATTTCGGATGATTAAAAATATAATTGCATCTCAGTGAAATGACACGTGCTGTGCAGTCTGTGGGTTGACACACAACCTGTGACAAACACAGGGCGTATGTACCGGATTATGCCTGATATTTTCCTCCTGGCAGATTTTGAAGGCGCGTGTAGAACAAGTGAGTGGAGCAACCATGTTGTTGTGGTTGTGCAGAGACATGTTGTATCCAGATGACCGATCTGTCTGTTTCTTATCATTTCCTTTCATGCGCAGCACAGAGATAAAAGAAAATGACAGACATGAGAGCGAGTGAAAAAAAAAAAAAAAAAAAAAAGGAAAAAGCGAAAGCGTTGGCTGGGACTAGAAGAGATTGGCAGACGGGTTTAGCTCCACTTCCAGTCGACATTCTTCTCCAAGGTGTTAGCAACTGGAAGGTGCGAATGACATCACATGCACATGTTGGACTCACATTGGCTGGCAGGTGGCAAAAACCCAAAGGCAAGAATACTTGTTGATTTGCGGATGATGAAATGATTTTGATGCGCTGATGATTTCAAAACTATTGGAGATAATAACCTAAAACGGCGGAGCAAAAATGCCGTTCCCTTCCATCGCTCGGCTCACAGTTTTAAAAACAGCCTTGAGCTGACAGAGCTGCTTAGCTGTTTAGTACTGTACTATTAAACCAGACTCAAACACGGCATTGGTAGAGGTACAGCCGAAAAGTGAAGAAATTATCTAATAATAAAAAAACAAAACAATCAGTATTTACTCCATTTTATCCAATAGAATCACAAACATATTATTGTGATCACAGCTACTTCAAAAGAACAACTGTTGTGCAAATGACAATGAAACTGAATTGCAAACACAACACTAAGAAAGTGTAACCAGGAGTGACAAACAAAGGGCTGACGTAATTAATTGAAGACATTCGCAAACAGTTCTTACTTTACTGAGTTTGCTTTCAATTTCAAACCAGGTGTAGGTCCCTTGGGTCACAAGGTAAATCTGAAGGGTCACGAGACAATTAAAAAACATTTCTTCTCCACTAAATTTTTTTTTACTTTTCAGATTTGTTTCAAATCTTTGCTTTTCTCATTGTGCACCACTGGATAAAATCAAATAACTGTGAGGCCTCTGAAGTTATTCAAGCAACAATCAGAGAAGGAAGAATCAGTCTTTGGTTGACCTGGTCAGAACCTGTGAGTGAGAGGTCACAGGTTGCACAAGCAGACACAGTAGGTTTGTTTTAAGGGGTCGCATACCAAAAAGTTTGGTAAAGAACTCTACAGCAGCAAATTACTGATATCTAGTGAAAAAGAGGACCCTACGTCTTTAGTAAATTTACCCGTTTCTGATGAGGATGCTTTAGTTCTGAGAAGTGGAACACTACAACAGAGTAGTACTTGGGTCTCAAGATGGAGGACAACACATTTCGTGTAAAGTTTGTCTTTAAAATCAAGGATCACAAATCCAAAACCAAGATTATTCTGTTATGATTCTTGGCATAAAGAAACTGCAAAGAAACAGACCTCACTTTGAGGCCAAACCCAAACAGTACCATCAGGTTTTTCGAATTGCATGCAGAATTCATACTGGCCAGCTGCTATTATTTGGCAGAGGAACAAGACAGTGTTTAGAAATTAGAAACAGAGGCCTGTTGTTTTACTGCTGTTGCTTTAACACATTAAAATATGCACACTTTTGGCTCTAAAAACTAGGCTCAGCCTTCTAATTACGTCTGTTTTTCCTAAGGATTTCACATGGTGTCAGGGGCTTTGTAACAGCTCAACAAGGCCTTTGTCGTTCTTTAACACGGATCACCCCGGTGTTTCTTCCCCCTCCTCTCTACCTCTTCCCTCTTCCCCTTTTTCAAGTTCCTGAACTACTTCCTAGTCTGGGAAAAGACACAGTTCCATCAAAACTCCTCTTTCTATTGTCTTTCAGAGGGAGAGAGAGTGGGGAGGGGAGGGACAGAGCAAGACAGGAGAAAGTAAAGAAGGGAGAGTGATGGTATGCAAACGCAGGGTTCTTATCAAGCTGAAGAGAGGAAGCAGAAGCAGCAGAAGAAGAGTCCAGCAAACGAGGAGCGTCTGCAAACCACATAGCAGAGAGGGAGAAAAGAGATCTTAATTTGTTTGAACAGGGTCCCGGTTTGATCCGGGACACAAACAGGATGACCGGGAAGTTATGCAGAGTGGAGAGAGGGAAAGTCGGAAGGAGAGAAGGATCAGAGGCAGATTGACAGACACACACAGAAGACGAAGGGCACAAAGGGCTGTTTAGGAGGAATTTGGTGGACAGATTTTTGTGGAGTTCCTCTTTGAGGGGACCAAAGTTAGCGTTTGCTCATCAGGAGGAGCACGGCCTTTGAGGAACTGCCCAAACACACACACAGCCAGCAGCCTTTTTACACTTCACACCCCCCTAAGCCCCTACTCAACAAACACATTGTGATTGTGTGTGTGTGTGTGTGTGTGTGTGTGTGTGTGTGTGTGTGTGTGTGTGTGTGTGTGTGTGTGTGTGTGTTGCCCACTGTTTGGGAAAAAGAGCAAAGGTTGTTTTTGTGCAATTTCGACCACATGTTTATTCCAACGCGTGTGTATTCTTTGGAGTAACTTGCTATAACCTTTCAAACAGTGTCCTCTTAGGTTTCATGAGCAGTGGCAAGTGTTTTGTGGATTTCTTTGTTTTGACTTTCAGGATAAATACATATATTCTAATCAATAAATCAATTATTTATATCTATATATGTATATATTTTATTGATCAATATATTTATTATATCAGCAATTTACTCATCATAGTGAAAAATACCTGTCATAATTTACTAGAAAGTGATGGCTTGTTTGATTATGCTAAACCCAAAAATATTAATTTTATATTTGGAACGAGAGAATGTTTTGGCTTGATAATTCACATAAATGATGAATAGATGATCAAATTTGTTGTTGTTGATCAATTTTCTGTCAATGAACTAATCCATTTATCAGTTATACTATGTTATGATTATAATGTGTTATTGATAGCATGTTTTATCTGGTTGAAAAACCCCTGACTGTTCTCTCACCCACGACTAAAACAAACCTACACCTTTGAAAAAAGAAAGGAGCAGGACAACATACTTACTAATGTAGGAAAACATTAGTAAATGCAAGAAAAATATTGAATAATTAAAATGTATTTAAACAAAGACAACATTCAAGGCTTTTTCAGGCAGCAAACAAAGGCCTGAATACTGGAGCACATAATGTCTGACAGTAAGAAATGGTCTAACATGGCTCTGGAGAAAAACTGTGATAAAACTTGAAAGATCGCATCCGTGTGTCAAATTTCTCCGGGGGCCACAGAGGGTCTCTCAGAGGGTGGGGGACTAGATGGCCTCATGGAGGAAAACAGAAAGAAAATCGTGACATTTTTTTTGTGTGGTTGAAAATGTTGAGGGAGGTGTGAGATCACATCCTGCTGTCATAAACCTTCTGGCAGTCAGACACACTGAGACAGAGGTGAAGATGTGCAGGAGAGGGAGTGGAGGGTGAAACGAAGGAGAGCTTAATGGAACAAGCAGAGGAAGAAGGATGGGAAAGGGCCGTCAGGGTGAGAGGAAGGGAGAGATAGGAGGAGGAGGAATAAAACACACTCACTTTCTTTCTACAAACACAAACTCCAGACACACTAGAAATACTGAAGCTGAAGTGCCACTGAAGTGTCACCACAGTCAGCAGCTGGAATGCAGACAAGGCCGGTCTAGAGACTTCTCCTTGACTTCCACGCCACTTCAAAACACTTTCTCCATCTAAATCATCATCCGCTCTCCGAGGAGCTTCACGTCGCCAACTTTATTGTGGACAGATGAGCTTAATGTACGAGGTAAAAATTTAACTCCACAGGATGTTCGTAACGGTCTCGTTTCCTCCAGTCTGTGTGGAACCGTTTCCCATCAACAGATCTTATCCATTGCCGTGTTTTTTATTTCGAAATGTACATAGTGTTATTTGTGACTGACCACAAGAATATCACAAAACACATTTCTAATACCGTCTGTCTGTTGTGTGGCTGTTGGTGTCTTATTCACCCCAGATGCAACCACCGCAACTGACTAAAACCTGACTCGATATTTCAGAACAAAAACGTATTCACCCTTTTGCAATTCAGTACAACAGCTCTGAATAATTGTCAGAAATCTGTTAATTACCTATTACATGCTTATTATTTAAGGTCATGGTTAAAAGTGGTTTTGTATTGGACTATATTATGTGGAGTTGATTTTATCCTTCTCATGCACATACATCAGAGGGCCAGAATATTAGGAACACCTCTCAGTATAATGCCATCTAATACAACACATCACTAACTTAGGCCTCAATGCCAAAAACATATAATTGAATACACCTGTATGACAGTGTCAAAAAAGACTGAACATTAAAGGCATCATAAAAGTCGACTTAGTGGCAGAACTGTTGTATTGGATTGCATTACATTGTACAGGAGTGTGTGATAAAGTGGCCACTGAGTGTGCAGGTATACAACGGTTCTGTTTTGTACATGCTCTGCTTTCTAATGAACTTGCTATTCTCTTATAACTGGAGTTACAACCAGGTAAATTACCAGGTTGTTTGTTTTCCTGCACTGTAACGAACGCTACTCTGAAGCAAACGTATGATTGCTATTCTTTGCTGTGTAATGTAATGTTACTGCCAGTTTTTCCTTAAGCTTAATATATGTCATATTATATTTCATAAAAATGTCTTCTTACGTTATCAAGGCCATTCTTCACCTCCAGTATATAACCTTGTGGGAAACAAAAGACTTTTCCAGATACTCTACATATTTGCTATTGAGCTATAGGCTGCCTGAATGTTTTGTAAATTACACTCAAGTTGCAGCATTTTACTAACAAATAATCAGCCATCAGTTGTCAGCCATATTCCATTTTGCTCAAATGTAGTTGGCTGAACTCGCCTTTGTGAATGACAGAAAAAAAAAAAAAAAAAAGAGGAAGTTTCCTGCCACGGTTGAGTTTGGCACGCTCTGTCCTACACAGCAATTTGTTGTGCTGCACAGAGGATACTTTAATTTTTATGGCATTGTCCCTCTCACAGAGGACTGGGCAGAACACTCTGCTGTGAGAACATAGCCCTTGGCACATCACCACAGTGCCTAAAACAAAGACGCTGGTGCCAAGGCAAATGGAGTGACTTCATCCTGTGTCATCTCACTGAAGGACAAGTGGGCTCTTGGAGGGCCCTCTGAGGGGTTGACGGGGGCACAGAGCTGGGGAGGAGGGGAGCTGAATAGATTCACTAAAAGGCTTTTCTGGCTCGAGGTAGCTGGTCTGTGTGTATGTAAAAGATAGAGAGATAAAATATATTCAGTATATATACTATTGTTATGCTGAACTGAGCCCCTTTAGTCTATCCCTCCTGGCTGCTGCTGTAATACTCCTCATGCCAGTAAAGGTTGTGGAAAGGAGCTGAACTGAAATGAAATATTGGGCCAAAAATACTAAATCAGAGAGGAAGTAAGGCAGAAAACAAGCAAATGGAGGCCTTGAGTGTGTGAGGTATGTGTACATGTGAAGTAGAGTATGTATACGTGTGTGTGTGTGTGTGTGTGTGTGTGTGTGTGTGCGAGAGGGTTGCCTCCGGTTCTGGGGGCGGTTAGAGCCAAGCTCGGGGCACTTGGAGCCCTTCTTGCTCCCTGTGGAGAGGTGTGCGCCAGTGAGAAGGGAACCAGGGCCTCTGCAGCTGTTCTCCCCACACACACACACACACACACACACACACACACACACACACACACACACACACACACACACACACCACACACACACACACACACACACACACACCACACACACACACACACACACACACACACACACACACACACACACACACACACGTTTTACTATATTCTTGGGGACACGTCACTGACATAATGCACTCCCTTAACCCTGACCCTAATTCTAGCCCTAACCCTAAAACCAAGTTTCAACCCTCAAACAGCCATTTAAACTTGTGGGATCCAGCAGTTTGGTCCCAACAAAGCTGTCGGGCCCTAAAAGTATAGTGGGCTCCCATTTTCTGGACCCAACAAACATAGTGAAACAAGCCCACACACACACAGACACACACACACCTGACATTCACATCTCTCTCATCGCCTCGTCTCTCCGCCTCTCTCACAAATTCTGCCTCGACTTTTCTCTCTCTCTCTTCATTTTCCACAATCTAACCTAACAAGGTAAAAGAAAGCAGAGACGCTGTGCCGCAGGATGGGTTAGCTATAAGACAAAGAAGAAAACAGAACAAACTACGGTGATAAACTGCACAGAAAAGCAACAGGAAAGAACAAAGGAAACTGCATCACATAAAAACATGTGCTTGGAAACATCAAAGTGTCTTTATTATCTCTCCTCTTTTTCCACCAACTAGCAGATAAGAAACCAGAGTGATCAACACTTTATGAGTCTGGCATCCAAGGTGCCGAGGTTTAGAGCTGACAATCAAAACTTTCTCTGTGCTCTCAGATCCATTCAGTCCAATAAGATTTGTTAAGTCTAAAAAGAACTGTATGATTAAATTGAATTATTTTATTCCATTCATGTATGCAGGGAGCCGACAGGAAGTCTCGGATGCACATGCTGTAAAACGACTCAGAGGCAGAAGGACTCTTCTCTGCACATGCTCTACGGGTCCAAAAATGCGAAGGCATGAGGAAGCCTGCAGCCTGAAGCCTTTCAGCATATGCACCAGGTGAGCAACTTTCAAAGGAATGAATGGAGTGGTAGTTTTAGTCTGACTTTGGATGGAATTATTTCAAATACAACGGCACATCGGTCCAGAAAATAATCTTTCTACTTTCTCTATCTGAAGTCTATCTGGGGAAATCTGGTTTTCTCCCGTACCCTGATTACAGAAACCAGGGTTCTCATTTAATTTCGATTTCTGATTAAATGGCAAATTAAAACATAGAGTTACAGGCCTATTATCTTCTAACAGCTACTGGGAAACGGTTTCCCATTTCACCTGATTTTTAGCTATCAACCAGGCTGTTAAACCTCTTTATCTACAGCTTTTCTTTTATTCATGCTGTTTGATAAACTGTTGAGAGTAACGCTAACAATTTAATTATTAAGAAACAAGGTCCAAATAATTGAGATAAGTAAGGGACAAACTTGACTTGAAATGCTCAAGAGGAGAGAAGTTTACAGCAGAAAGAAAATAAAACAGAATACTTTCACAGGCAGGTTGGAGACAGCAGGACCAGCCCTATTAACGCAAATGTCCAGGATTGATTGATTGACTGAGTGATTGAGTGACAGAGTTGAGTGATCACGGTACACCACTGGTCAGCTGGCCGAGTGTTGGAGTTTCCCCATTGGCTGTTGCTCTTTCAAAATGAATTGGCGCAAACAGTTTCTATTCGGGGGGATTTTACAGCCTGCAGTGTTGCCAACTTTTTTCAGCAACAAGTCTTGCAACTTTTTGGACAAACCTTAGCTACTTTCAATAGAAGAGAGTTGGCTGTAATACAAGAGGCACACCTCTCTCTGTGTGAACTGTTCAGTGAGTGACACAAAGGTGGCGCATCGGTCGAAACTGTATGAAAGACAAAATAAGGAAGCTATTCTGTAGCTTCTAACTTTCTCTCTGAGTGATCATTTTACAAATAAATACAGCTGAAATCACAGCACAGTCTTTATCTTTAACTTATGTGTTTGGAGATTTTGTAACATGACATTGTGGTTATAAAACCAAGATTTTAGCAGCAGCTTGAAAATGGCTTGGGAGTTAACATGTAGTCTCCATAGGCCACGTTTCAGTCACTATTTCAAACTTGTTCCGTTGTCTGACAGCAGAAACAGAAAAACATGTAAATGATAACAGCTTTATTGGAAATTTGGTGGTATTAAAACACTATATATGAGCACAGAGAGGAGGAGACAAGCAAAAACAGATATAGGGCTGAAACCAACTGACACTAGGCAAAATTAAAGTACAAGACGATTAAATCTTTTACAGCGGTTCCACAACAATTTTCAACCCCATCCTCAATTCTTCACATTGACCATTGACCGGTCCAGCCACATACTAGGGTTTGACCTAGTCTTGTTTACAGGTCTACAGGGACAAAGTTGCTCAAGGACACTTAAGCCAAGCAGATGCCGCTGTCAGGACAGCTTGAGCCCCAGCTCTTGTGTTTGAGAAGCAGCTGAAGGATGCTATCTGAGTTCATGGTTCCAGTTCAAGATCATTTCAGCACAATGTGAATGGCAGAAATAATGAGGGTGGAAACCAGCTTCATTACTGAAATACACTGCAGGGACTGAATACAAAGGAGCCTAAGATGCATCTAGAATCCAGAAGTTCCCTGAATCAGCCCAAAGTAAATCATGGGAGAGAAGAAAAGGAAAATGAGAAAATAACTTAGTATTGACTTTCACAGCAGGACTGTGAGCTGTCTCTCCCTCTGGGTTATTTCTCTGAATTCATTTATGTTTAGTTTAATATTTTATCTTCTGTAGTCTGGGCCTCATGTAGTGGAGAGCCAGTTATGGTGTGAGCTTGTGTGTGTATTACTAACTGTGTGTGTCGGGTCAGGTGTTGAGTGTCTGAGCGAGTACCAGCAGAGCGTAATGGAGACGTGGTGGGAAAGCAGCAGGTCTGACACCAGTGGGCTCCATGATAAATGTGTGCTTTGACAAATGGACCCTAGAAATAATCCCATATATGCACTGATGCTTCCACACACACACACATGCACACACACAGTTGGTTCGAATACAGTGGACAGAGTGCAGTTAATGTGTGTGTGCAGTAGTAAGACAATATGAAAGAAAATGGGAGTGGTGGGCGTTTCCTCTTTCCTAAACTCGACCGTATGAACTCCTTGTGATTATCGAAGATGCCATCTTAAAGAAACAAAACTGAAAACAGAAACAAACTGCACTGAAACAATAGCGGCGCCCCTTTCTCCTCCTGACAGCTCATCCACTTCACACAACACCTGACTCCTCCGTGGGCACTGAGCCTCGACAACCAAAAACAAATTCTACATCAAACAGAAAAGCGATACAGTACAACAGGGGAAGAAAGGGCCTACAGGTGTGTGTACAGGTGTGTGTGTGTGTGTGTGTGTGTGTCCATGCCGCCACTTGCACAGCAGACATTAACTGCGGACACATGAGGGTATGTTTGTCTCCGGCAGGCATGTTGGCGCATACTTATTGGACCGAGGGTCTGTTTGCAATTTTTTTTCTTTTCTTTCTTATGTGAGAAAACAAGTTGTTATTATTATGACTCAAATGGTGGGTAGAGCTTTTTTGGCACCAGGAAGCGGGGCGGCACAGAGGAACAGTAATGCTCAAAAAATGAAAATAAGTGGAAAGTTGTCTAGTTTCCTTTAGCCAATGCTGACTTTATTAGCTGTCTGTATATGTCCATAAATATTTATAAACAGTGTAAAATTACTATAAAAACAGACCAGGGGGAAAAAAAACTCCACGCCCTGAAAATGACGGAGGCCCAGTCTTGGTCTGGCATTAATCTCAGAGTCATTAAAAATAAGGGGGAAATTATTAGTGACAGGCTTATGGAATTACATCATGCTTTGGGTCAACAGGTCTCCCCCGAAAGGTATAATAATGGGAGGACCAGAGGTAGACCAATGATATCTGGTGCTTTGGTGCAGATTCAGCTCTTTGAAGTTGGCAAAATTGAAATTAGTGCTTTCACCGACAATATGGCGAGTTTGCAACCAAAAAAAGAAGCTGTTGAAATAATGCGTTGGACCCTTAAAACCACAGAGTATAAGTCAAGTGTCTCATAAATATGCAGTTTTCTGGCAGGAACCACCTTCGTCCCAGCCAACCCTCCACCGCCTGCCATTTCACACCATATCTGACATATTAGTGCCTCGTTATGGATTTCTGCCAAAACTTATCTTATTGCGCCAATTAATAATCCAACAGGCCAATGGAGAGGCAGAGTGTGCCAGCAAGCTGATGCCCGCCATCTGATTCGGTTGCCTTTGTAATTGAATTAGCCAAGAAAATCAGGAAATGTGTGTTAGTTTGCACCAAAGATAAATGTTAACAGATAGCAGACAAAATGAGAGGATGATTCTGTGTTGCAGCACGACATCAGCATGTACTGGAAGAGTCAGTCCACACCAGTTTTCTCTCATCACTCAGCAGAACTCTGCAACACTTGTGAAAGAGTATTTCTGACTGTAATGAGCGGGTTTATGCAGTGCAGCGTGACCACAGTTCCCCTTGAATGCTCTTGACCGTTCTGGATGAAACTTCCTGCTTATGAATTAGACTGACATATGTCATTTACACCGTTGTTCCTTACCTTAAATGTAGGGTTGTAGAAACCTCCTGCAACCATTTGCAAAAGACTCAAAAGGTAACATGACTTTTGTCTTTGTAACATCAGAAAGTGAAGCAAAGTGGTCTTTGAGCCACAACAGCCAAAATATTTAGCAACTGAGTGTGTCCAACATTTATACACATGACCATAAGGAATGTGTAACTGCCTAATTATCCCTCATAGTGAACATGTGTGGAAGCACCTGCTTGTAATATACTCCATGTTAGTCATTTAAGCAGGTGTTTCCTCGATTGTATATTACATGACACTCTGTGCTGAATATATTCAAGGAATTTCTGTTTCATCTCCCTACAGCTGCAAAGATACTGTTTAAATACTGCTGCCTAAAGTCATACTATCTGCTTTCTATTTTAAATTTCTTACTGTGTCCGCTTGCATTGAATGACAAACGCAGTTCCCTTGATGGACTATACTGCATGTCATTATGGTTTCACATTGGTCTTTACACGAAACACACGACAGATACCGGTCTGTATTTTCCTGCTTCACAGTACAGCTAGATAACAAGGGCAAATCATTTTGCCTCGTTCTTTTTGACCCTTCCTTCTTCTTTTTGGCTTCAAATTTGTGTCATTCTTTCCTCCTGCACTGTACAACAATGTAGGGTCCATCTATTTTCCAGCGTCCTCACCAGTTGCCATACCTTTACGCCCAGAGAACCCAGAGAACAAAGAACCTCTTCAGCAGTGTTTCCATACAGCTCCAGCCAGGCCTCCTCCTCAACACGTGGATATTAATTGTGATGTACTGTAGGGAGGTTTAATAGACACTAATCTTACTGAGGAGAGGAGAGAAGGGGAGGGAAAGACATTAAATGTGCCTCAAGGTCAGGGAATGAAAAGTCAGGGGTTCTCCGAACTCATTACGATTCATCCTCTGGACACCAACGGTATCTGTACCAAATCAGATGGCAATTCATCCAATAGTTGTGGAGACGTAGGAAAAGGAAAAGTATGGGTCTTACCAAAGTCATTAGGACACATCTGGGGACCATGAATGTCTGCACAAGTTTTTATGGCAGTCAATCTAACAGTTGTTGAGATATTTCAGTCCAGACCAAAGCGTTGGACCAACCATCCGACAGACAATGCCATCACAGAGCTAAGGTAGTTAGGGCTGGATGATACCAATCAAAAATCATATCTCAGCTTATCTTTAGGCTGAAAGGCAATACACAACATATATCTCAGTATTCTGTGGGTTAAATGTTCAGTCGTGAAGTCAAAGCCACATGTGAGCACTTTTATCAAAACAGACTGCGATGAAAATAAAAGACAGGTCTGTGGCAAAAGAATTTATGAGCGAGTGGGGTTGGTTTCAAAGGGAGAGTGGGGGGGCGGAGGAGGGGGGGAGGATTCGTGGAGAGCGTGAGAGAGGAGAGATGCAAACACAACAATATTGTCTCATCTTATATCTTGTTTGATAATTGCCAGTAGCGTGGCCACAGAGACAACAAGTTCAAATGCTAAAATAGCTCCTACAGAGTTTTTTAAGATCTTTCAGATTTCGCCCAAGAACTAAATGTGTATAATCTTCTGTGTAAACAAACTTGTTTTGCCTTTAACCAACTCACCCAGTCTTGGATTCAGCCTCTCAGCTCTGCCGTTGTAAAATAACCACTAACTTATGGAATGTACTTCTTCAAAATAATTCAGAGGCTCCATTCAAATCTTCCTGCAACCCATCGTTAGGCCCCGCCACTGTTGCCTACAGGCCTTGCATGAGCTCTGCTCAAAGTCTTTTTCTCCTCCTCCGAGCCGGCCATTGTTGTGGGGGCTGATAAATATTTACTCTTCCCAGCTTGGCAGGGAAATGAGTGGGAGGGAGAGGGACCCATTGTGACAGAGGGGTCAGAGATGCTGACAAGCCAGCAGGGTCCTTCCTTCCCCACTGGCACCTAAAGCCCCAATACACTGTTAGGTCTGCACTGGGACAGACCCACTGCCAGTAATGGCTGGGAGCTGGGATGTTTGTGTGAGTGGGTGTGTGATGGAGATGGAGGGGATTGGGGAAAAGAGACAGAGACAGGCAGACAGTCAAGAAGGCGACCACAGAAAGAGACACAGGCCCAGATTAAAAAAGAAAAAAGAAAAAGAAAATAGAGAGGGTGCTTTTGAAAAGGAGAGCGGAGAAGGTTCCCTTCTGAGAGCTGTTTACATGACAGACCACCAGCAGAACTCACAAGACAATAGAGGAAAGAGGATCTACAACACCAGACAATACCGCCTGAAAGAAAAGAGACACTGGCGTTATGAATACACACGTCCCTCCAGGCTTCATCTCCCCATTTACCCACTTTTTCAACAAAAGAAACCCAATAGTCATTTTTCCTAGGCAGAACAAAACAGGGCTTTCCCGGGGGAAGCCAAATTTAAATTGTCTATGTTAAAGCAAAAATATTTGTTTAGTTACAGTTCTTTACAAAACGTAAAAAAAGTATAGTGGTCTGTGGGAAATCCTGCAGTGAGGCCTCACAAACCTGAGCCTTCAGGTCAAACCTCTAAACTTCACTTCACAAGTTCCCGATTAAAAGACAGTGAGGAGAAAAAGAGGAATTTCAATCACAGAGAAAAATAAATCCATGTGTTTGAATAACTGTTACTGAAAAGATAATCTTTCTTGCACACACTCAGACATGCATGTCAGCCAGGCGTCAAACACTAATGTATAGGTGAAGCTTGCTACTACTGTGATCAAAGACTTTCTTTAACAAAACCTCAACAATAAACAGCTGAGACTTGCATTGATCTGAAGCCGTGTGTCCGTGCCTCTCCTTCGTTTATCATTCCCTCGGCCGTTCCCTGGTTATAAGATCTGATTCCTGTCTGAGTGAAGTGAGAGTCGGTGAATTAAAGCAAACATTAGTCAGACTGTGGGCTGAATTATACAACCGACTGGCAAAACTACACGCAGTCGATCTATGAGAGAAGACAGCAGAAGTGCAGCAGACACTACATCACATAGAGATACTACTAGTGTTCAGAAAATTAAATTGTATCTTGGTGATCGAAGGAGGAGGAGGAGGAAAATGAAAGCGTTTGTGCTTCTATCAGAGATGTCAGTAAAGAAAAGCTGAACAGAACTGAAGACTATGTTTAAACTGAAGGTAGCCCAAATCAAACCATTTCACTATTTGCCCCCTATAACTAATTTGCATTCATTCATTCATTCATTAGCCATACTGCTCATCCTTGGGCGCGATACAGCCTGGACAGGTTGCCAGTCTATCACAGGGCTGACATATACAGACAAACAACCATTCACACTCGTGTTCAGCCTCTGTATTGGAAGCTGTTTAAAGTCGGCAGTTAACCTAACACGTCTTTGGGTTGTGGGAGGAAGCTGGAGGACCCGGAGAGAACACACCAAAACTGATTGCTGAAAGATTGAAGGAGAAGAGCTGTAATGAAGGTGCTCAGTGGAGGGACGATGAGTTTGTCAAAACCCTACTGTACCTGCCCCTGCACCCTCAAGCAATAAAGAGACTCTGCATTACAATGTGCATTATGTAACCAGTATTGTGCATCATAACTCACTGCAATAACTTGGCTGGACACAACATCTGGTACGAGCACAACATCCAACAGCAGAATGAGCACTGATGATTCTGTGTGCTTCATTAACCTTCCATTCACAGAGCTTACTGTATATTTTTCCTCCAATAACCTCATGAGAGTCGAGCCAGATGGATTATGTCTCACTTTTTTTTTTTTTTTTATTATATAACCAGCAGGAAATGCTCTGATATGCTTGTAATACAGAACCGGTAATTTGGGTTCAGTCATTTTCCTTTTGGACACGTCACCATCCATTGTACCTAATGACTGCACAGAAATTGTGATTTTAAAGGTTAATTTATACATCACATTTGTTGCCTGGAACTTTAATATGGCAGAAATATAAAACCAAATAAATTGGTGTTAAATTGGTTAATACAGAGACACTGTTAGCCAATGTATTCATCCAACCCTAATAGTAATAATGTGCTTACAATCCATTTCAGTGTTTTTCCAAATATTTGGAAAATCGAGACTGAGATTTTTAAAACCATCTGTTACTGATAACCAAACAAGACTCCATTGAATTATTCCAAAATGTTTCAACACATCATATTTATTGTCCCTTGATATTAAGATGTGGTTTCATTACAGCGGACGAGATTAATCATAAATCAAACTGTGGACGCATTTCAAGTAAAATCATATTCTGGCTCCAATCTGAGTTTATACACTGATGTCATTTCACTACACCTGCGTCTTGTTATATCGAGGAGTGGTGTTTTCCTAACGCCCGACTAACAATCACATCAAGAACCACAACAGATTATTAAAATCAACAAATCATAAACTTTAATGAAGACATCATCCCGAGTCCTCACAGCTGAAGCTTCTAATGAAGCAAAAAAATAAATATATAAATAAATGCGGCCGCGCCAGGATGAGGTTATTGGACATGAAACGGCTGCCAGAGGCATCTCCAGACCGACGTACTGTAGTACAGACAAACATCCCCAAACCTTATAAAGACCGCTGGATAACCTGAGGCTTTGGATGATGGAGCAGAAGTCGGTAACAACTCTCCACGATCAAAGCTAAGAAGGATGTGTTTTGTGTTTGTGTGTGTGTGTGTGTGTGTGTGTGTGTGTGTGTGTGTGTGTGGGTGTGTTGGAGAGGGAGGCACAATGAGCTGGCTGCCAGGCTCAGCCCAAATGTACAGTCAACCTAGTAATCAAGGGTTCCCATGCACGAGACAGTCAACACAGCTGCTAGCGGAGAGCAGGGAGGGTGGATCAGTCGCTGGTTACTGGCACATTCGATTGAGTCAGCGAGCTCACAAACATTAGGATAAATCACGGAAACCCTTTTTACTTGCCCTCTGACCACCTTCCTGTGGTTTTTCAATCAGTCACTTGGTACGTGATGTCTATACGAGGCCAGTCCGTTGTTCAGTGATTAGACGGATCCATCTGAGAATGTTTTGGTGATGGACAGACGCTAAAGTGGGAATCGATCACATGGCCGAATACGAAAAGTGCACGGTTTAAAATAAAAATAAAATTCTGCTTTACGCAGCCTGGCCATCTATTCTGCCAGATGTGCAGGAGACGGATGATCGACAAACGGAAGCGAAACTCGTCCTTTATAGGGAACGCCATGAGACTGTCCTTTAGAACATTATCTAGAAACTGAATTGATCAAGAATCAAGATGTGTGCGTGTGATTTAGTCGCATCACACAGTACATTGGCTTTGTCGTCATTAAACACAGCAGCACATCAGAATATCAGGAAGAAAAGATGTTCTGAAGCCACTCTGTCAGTCAGAATTAGGAAAACTCCCCGCAGGACCAGAGGAGCGCAGTCAGCACAGTTGACAGAAGTTACGATAGTCTGAAGTTTGATAATCAACAGCTGGACGACCACTACAGTACAGTCTGTAAAACATTTACATCATAGCCAGAGGAACACTGGGATTTTTGAGGCCAATACCAATATCAATGTTTAAGTTTGTGACTCAGGAGCATTTTACATTGCATTGCAAGTGTTAAGTGTTAATAAACAACCACTAATATCAGTATAATTTTTTGAATACATCAATTCTTGGCTCCTTTACCAACTACCTTAAATTACTTCCCCTATGCAACCTTCACTGTGTCATTCACTGCAATTTTGGTCTATTTAATTACAGCCACAATTTGCTGCAGGAAATGATGACACTCAAAGGGGAGAACACATGTAGAGGAAAATGTACTGGAAAATAGCTGAACACACATCACCAAAATATTAAGTAATTAACAAATATTGTTAGCAGATTTTCACTTTCTGACCTGATGAAGTGAGCTCTGGAAGAAGGTCAGTGTTTACTTCCTCTGGGGCTCTAAGAAGCTTTTCACAGGCTATGAAATCTATTAAAGGGAGAGTCTGAGCAGCTGCGGGCAGCAGAAGTTGGGCTGTCCATGTTACAAAGCAGCCACAGCTGTTTTATTCTAAGTCTTCTGCAAATTCACCCATGATACACACACACACACACACACACACACACACACACACACACAATAATAAATGAAGCCAGGCACGCACACATTACACACTCAAACCTTTACACGCATGTGTACACTCGCAAACCTGTTCGCATGCACGCTGCTGAAGACTAAAGCACCCATTTTACGCCTAGGTGCACACACAGACGCACACACACACACACACAAACACACACACCAGTCTGTGTTCCCGACATCCGAACATGACAAGGCAGCCAATGTGAAAGAATGAGGACGGAGGACAGGCTGGCGTCCAACTTGAACCTGCTGAGACTCTGAGCAGAGAGAGTTGTTGGCTGACTGACACGGCCCTGAAAGCCTTTCAGCAGGTCAGGGCAGAACGAACCAGAAAGACTGAGTGAGTGTGAGAGAGAAATGTGTGTGTGTGTGTGTGTGTAACTGGGTTAGTGAGAGAAGTGTGTTTAGTGCTGGTGATTACCTGTGCATGCAAGGCTGCTCCGCTGCCTGAGTTTAGATATATACTTCAACATGAGGTCATGTGTTGGACAGAGTAACAGGACACAGTTCACCCTCAACTGTTGATACTATTTTTCTTGGTGGGGATAATTTGTGAATAGTTGTACACCATCACATAGTGCTGTAGCCACAAATCATCCAAACAAACCTGTTTTGAGAGGAAAATTTCACTCAATTCCCGCATTGAAATGGCCAGAATTTCATTAAAACAATACAAAACCCATCATCATTAAAGAGTGGTTGAGAGATGCATGTTTTCCAGATACAAACTACTTCTTCCCAGAACATGAATCTTAAACTCTTAAACAGTCTTTGAGAGCACGAGGGCACTG